>NW_008705565.1:129926-164821 GCF_000186865.1 Aureococcus anophagefferens | reverse complement strand
GCTCGCGCCCGGGGGGGGGGGGGCTCGTAAAACCATCTCCGGGCGGAATCTAGGCGTCGCGCGACGTGCGCCAGAGCGACTCGGGAGAGGACCGCCCAGATGGTTGCCGGGAGGGCCAGGAGCGTTATGAGCACCCGGAGCCCGCCGTGCCGTGGTCCGCGAACGAGACGACGGAGGCGTCGCCGGGGCCCCGGCGTGGCTGACCGTGGGGGCACATCTTCCGTCGCGACGCGGGGGGCGCGCGACGCGGTCGACTCGGAAAGTCTGCCAGCAGATGGGAGTTCAACGCCGACGCTTGAGGGACCTGCCGACGCCCTTACCGGACGCTTCGCGAGAAGGGGACGTGCTGCTTCGGGCTTCGCGGAAGCGTCGTCGGGCCGGGCGGAGGCCTCAACAAAGTGACTTGTGTCGGAATGTGGGATTTTAGAATTTGACGTCTCACTAATCTCGCTCGTGTCTCGTGACATCTCTCGCACATCACGCGCGCCGCCGGCGCCCCGCGACTTGTTCCGCCCCGAAACTTCTATCGGCGTCGCGCCCGAGCCCCCACTTCCCCCCCGACACAAATTTGAGAGCGGCGGCGCCGTAGTTGTCGAGTCTCGACGAAAAGATCGAACTCGTGCGAGAGAGCCGTTAGAGTTTTATATTTTGTGCTTGATATAGATGAGGGCGCGCATCATCGCGTAGTCGCGAATGTTTTCAGACATGTCTGAATCGCGAACGAGCTTTCCATAATAGACCTTGCTCACCAGGGACACATGGACCCAGTCACAGCCCTTTGCCTTCGATAATATATAGCTGCGTCACGATGTCTTCGAAATCCGGCCTCGCGGCCGTGTCGTGAGACCAGGCGCGACACATGAGCGCACGCACTTCGACGGGCATCAAATCTGGCACTTTCGGGCGGGCCTGATCCATGCCGACTGCGTGCATGATCTGCATCGGATCGAGGCCGTCCCAGGGTTTTCCGCGGTCCCAGATCTCCCAGAGCACGATCGCGTAAGAATAGACGTCGCACTTCGCAGTAAAACGTGTTCTTGAGCTAAAAGCCTCGGGCGCTGTGAACGGAAACGTGCCGGAGATCCCAGCTCCTCCGTGCATGGTTGAGGTCGTCGCGATAGTCTTGAGTGCTTCTGATTTACTGATGCCAAAGTCCGTAATCTTGCACCGCCACTCGTGCGTCAGGAGCACGTTTTGACTCTTGAGGTCGCGATGCAAGACACCCTCCTTGTGGAGATAGGCCATGCCGATGGCGATGTCCTTGGCCCAGATGATCTGCGTCTTGGGCGTGATGGCATCGCCGCGCGCATCGTCGAGGACGCCGCGGAGCGACCCGTTCGGCAGGTACTGCGTGACGATGCCGAGAAAACTCGCATCCGTGGTGCAAATGCCAACAAAGTCGACGGTTCGCGGGTGCTTGCGCAGCTTATCCATGATGCCGACTTCTTTTTTGAAATTGGAGACAATCTTGTCGCGCGCGGACTGCGCTCCGACGCCGACCAGTAAGAACTTCTTGAGGCACACGGTTTCGCCACCAAACTCCGCTTTGTGGACGCTGCCCTGGCCACCGCCCGCGAACGGCTCCACCTCGACGAAATCGAGCTCGATCTCGTTGTCCTCCATGTGCGCGTTCTTGAGACGGCGCGCGCGTTCCCATTTCGTCAACTTCTGCACCTCTTCGATCAGCGTAGCGTGACCCTGCTGCATCTTGCGATTGGAGTCTAAGACCTTGTCATGGGAATCCAAGAGCTCGCGATGGGAAACTAAGATCTGGGCCAGGCCCTGGCGCACCTCGCCATTCATCTCGCGCATCTCGATCAGGAGCTCGTCGTCGGGCACGTGCGCGTTCTCCACGACCTCCGCGATCGCGAACGGGGTCTGGGCGAGGATCGCGGCGGCCGCGGCCGGGTCCTCGCGGGTCTCGGAGCAACGCTTCGCCACGAGCATCGTGATCGACTGTTCCATCTGATATGTGCGCTCGAGAATCTCGGCGTCCATCGCGAGCTTGTAATCGAGCTGAAGGCTCTCGAGGCACGTCGTGATCTCCTTGTCGAGCTTCGTCAACGAGTTGATTCGCCCGTGCTGGAGGAAAGCGCGCTTGAGCCAGCCCTCCCGTCCAAAGGCGTCGACGGCCAGCTTGAAGTCGCACAGGAGGCCTTTCAGCTTTCGCATCTTCGACTCCACGAGGTCCGCGTTCCCGGATTCGAGCTTCGCGGCGTTCGCGGACATCTGCTGCAACGCGCCGAGGACGTCGACGACCCTTCGCCCGGCCATCAAGACGTCGTCCGACTTGCGCAAGTGCTCGTCGACGGAGCGGAGGATGTCCTGGGCCGCCTCGCAGACCGGACCGATGACCGGCATCACGCGCCCCGCCGTGAGGAGGACGCGGGCCGCGGTCATGCCCCGCGCGACGACGCCCTCCGACTCGCGCATCAGCTGCTGGTACCGCGCGCTGGGCGCGGGCGTCTTCGTCGCCGGCGTCTTCGTCGAGGCGGCCGCAACGTTCCACGCGCCGCCCGCGAAGGCGTCGTCGCGATCCGGAGGCGCCTCGACGTTGAGGTCCGCGCGAGCCGCGGCGGCCTTGGGCCGGCGGCGCTTAATGCAGACGCAGGCGATGGCAACCGCGACGACGGCCGCGACGGCCGCGGCCGCGACGACGATCGTGTCCGCGCCGCCGCCGCCGCCACCGCCGCCGCCGCCTCCGGAACTCGTCGTAGGCCGGGGAGTAGGCAGCGACGTCGGCCGAGGATTCGGAACGGGAGCGGGTTGCGGGTTTGGCGTAGGCCGGGGAGTAGGCCGGGGCGTAGGCCGCGGCGTAGGCCGGGGCGTAGGCTGCGGCGTAGGCCGCGGGGTCGGTCGGGGAGTGGGTCCGGGAATAGACCACACGTAGGCCGAGCCCGAGTCGGAGCCGGCGTCGTCGTTCCAGGCCGCCCCGACGACGACGAGGTCGCCGCTGACGGCGACGGACGTGCCGAACCAGTCGTACGCCGCGGCGTCGCTCGCGACGAGCTTGGCGACCTGCGTCCAGGAGGCGCCGGCGTTCGTCGTGCGGAACACGTAGGCCGAGCCCGGTTCGTCGCCGGCGTCGTCGTTGTAGTTGTACGGCGCCCCGACGACGACGAGGTCGCCGCTGACGGCGACGGAGTAGCCGAACCAGTCGGACGCCGCGGCGTCGCTCGCGACGAGCTTGGCGGTCTCGGACCAGGTCGTGCCGTCGTTCGTCGTGCGGAAGACGTAGGCCGAGCCCGAGTAGGAGCCGGCGTCGGCGTTGCACGGCGCCCCGACGACGACGAGGTCGCCGCTGACGGCGACGGAGAAGCCGAATTCGTCGTCCTCCGCGGCGTCGCTCGCGACGAGCTTGGCGGTCTCGGACCAGGTCGTGCCGTCGTTCGTCGTGCGGAAGACGTAGGCCGAGCCCGAGTAGGGGCCGGCGTCGTCGTTGCACGGCGCCCCGACGACGACGAGGTCTCCGCTGACGGCGACGGACGTGCCGAAGAAGTCGCCCGCCGCGGCGTCGCTCGCGACGAGCTTGGCGGTCTGCGTCCAGGAGGCGCCGTCGTTCGTCGTGCGGAAGACGTAGGCCGACCCCGAGGAGGAGCCGGCGTCGCCGTTCCCGTACGCCCCGACGACGACGAGGTCGCCGCTGACGGCGACGGAGCGGCCGAAGTAGTCGTCCTCCGCGGCGTCGCTCGCGACGAGCTTGGCGAGCTCTTGCCCGGACGCCTTCGGGGCGAGGCCCCAGACGAAGAAGATGATGATCGAATACCACGCGCGCATCGTGCAGCTAATGCCCGGGGGCGGGAGTGAGGGCGAGGATGTTCACGGGGGAGCGACACGAGCACCGATATGGACGCACGAGGTGGACGCACGAGATGATGTATGGACGCACGAGACGGATGAAGAGGTGGCCGGAGGCGGCGACCAGGAATAGCGATCGTCGAGGAGCGAGTCCTTGTTTCGTGCAACCGGGATCGAGCAGTAACTCTCGACAACGCTCGCCCGACAATGCTCGCCGGGAATTGCCTTGACGCGTCTCTAAACAGGGGGCCCGGGGAGGAACCGAACGCCTAACCGAGGCGTGAACCGCGGGAGTCGGAGTTTTCAGAGGCTCGGCCTCAGGCTCAGCCGGAGCTTTCCTGGAGCCCCGGGAAGAGGCAGCCGAGGGAGAGTTTGGGTTGGATGGTCTTCACGCAGTTCCAGAAGTCGAGGACCTTGGCGAGCTCGTCGTCGGTCCAGGGGCCGTCGTCGTCCATGCAGATGGGCATGATGTCCATGTAGTCCTTGATCGCGTAGCAGGCGTCGTCGCCGAGCTTGGCGAAGTCGAGCGCGCCCTCGTCGCCGACGATGATGAGCTTGACGTGGTCGAACTTGCCGTCATCGTACGGGACCTCCGAGTCGGCGCCGACGACGAACACGTCGCCGACGAGATCGCACGCCGCGACGAGCTGCCCGATGTCGTTGAGGGGCTCGATGCCGTCGCCGGAGAGGGGGGGGGGGGTCGCGACCGACCAGGCCAGAGATTTGCGCTCCTCGAAGGACCAGGCCGCGCCGCCGTTGCTGTCCGTCGTCGCCGCCGCCGCCGTCACCGTCGCGTTCGCCTCGTCGCCGTCGCCGTCGTCGCCGCCGCCGTCGTCGTCGCACTGGGTGGAGCTTTGTGAATTGGTTGAAGTAGCTCGCATGTTAACCCAGTCCTTCGTCGTCGTCGTCGTCACCGCCGTCGTCGTCTCCGCCGTCGTCGCCGTCGTCTCCGCCGTCGTCGTCGCCTTGACCCGCGACAGCCGCCCGCCGTCGCCGCCGTCGTCGCCGTCGCCGTCGTCGCCGCCGTCGTCGTCGCACTGGGTGGAGCTCTGTGTTTTGTTGGTTTGAAAAGCTCGCTTCCAGTCCTCCGTCGTCGTCGTCACCGCCGTCGTCGCCTCCGTCGTCGTCTCCATCGTCGTCGTCGCCTTGACCCGCGACAGCCGCCCGCCGTCGCGCCGCCAGGCCGCGCCACCGGTGCAGCCATCGCCGGGAATTGCCGGAACCACCGCGGGATGGGGGTCCTTGAACGAGAGGCAATGGCGAGAACGGTGTGGTGGACACACGTTGGCGATACTCGACGTCGTCGACGGAGAGCCTGACGACGGAGCGCCCGACGACGGAGCGCCCGACGACGGAGCGCCCGACGACGGAGCGCCTCGACGGCGGAGCGCCTCGACGGCGGAGCGCTTCACGATGGAGCGCCTGGCGACGGAGCGCCTCACGGCGGAGCGCCTCACGATGGAGCGCCTGGCGACGGAGACCCTGGCGGCGGAGACCCTGGCGGCGGAGACCCTGGCGACGAAGACCCTGGCGACGTTGAGGCGGACTGCATGGTGTCCCGCGTACGCGTTGTGGGTCGAAGTTTGGAGAAGGGCTGTGGGCCTAGGACAACAGCACGCAGTCGAGGTCGACAAGGGTACGACGGTCCGGGTCGGGCCGCCGAAGTGCAGATGGTGGACCTAGAGGCGCGAATCCAGGATCGCGACGCGGAGATACCTCGCGCGCTGGTCGACGACGAGCGGCGCGAGCTCGCGACATACATAGCCCGAGGAGGAGTACAATGCGCGGAAGAGGGACGGCATAGAGGTACTATGGATCGAGGACGGCGCTCGTGGGGCGATCTAGAAATAAAACCCTGCCTGATAGTATAGTATTTTAGACGCGCGATTTCGTATGTAGTAGAATGTTGCGACTCATTCTTGCGCAGCGTAAAGCGATTGCCGTTAGGAAACTAAAAATTATTCAAGATAATAATACAAGCAACGATGATCGCACATCTTTTTGTGTAGAGAACTATAAGGGTGTGTGACGTTTTACCCTAGGTTTCAAATGTTTGAACCAAATATATAGGGGTGACGTTTTAACCCTGGATTTTAGTCTTTTGCGAAAATAGGTTCACGATCTACGGCTCGGCGACGTTCGTCCTCGTCGACGCGGCGACCGGGGACGAGACGCGCGTGCCGTTGGCGGCGGGCACGGCGCTCCGCTGGCCGAACGAGCGCTACACGCACCGCGTCGACGCGCCGCCCGGCGCGGCGCGCGCGCTCCTCGGGCCCGCGTCCCGGCGCGGCGGCCTCGGCCTCGAGGGCGTGGGGTTTGTTGTTGAGACGATCGATGACGGTAACTTCCACGACGCGGCCACCCGCTGGGTCCAGGGCACGGACGCCGAGTACGGACCCATCGGCGACTGGGACACGTCGAGGGTGACGAACATGGCGAGCGCGTTCCGCCACGCCGCGACCTTCAACGCGAACATCAGGGACTGGGACACGTCGAAGGTGACGGACATGAGCTGGATGTTCCAGGGCGCCGCATATCTCCTCGAGAACCCGGAGGAGGGCTTCGACCCGGACATCGGCGACTGGGACACGTCGAAGGTGATGGACATGCGCATGATCTTCAGTGGCGCCCCGGCCTTCAACACGGACATCGGCGACTGGGACACGTCGTCCGTGACGGACATGAACTACATGTTCAACAGTGCTCGCGCCTTCAACCAGGACATCCGCGCCTGGGACACGTCGAAGGTGATGGACATGCGCAACATGTTCAGCAACGCTGACGCCTTCAACCAGGACATCGGTGGCTGGGACACGTCGAAGGTGATGGACATGAGCCGGATGTTCGACATGAGCTTCGCGTTCAGCGCCGTCGTCTTCGACGCGGACATCGGCGGCTGGGACGTGTCGGCGGTGACGGACATGGGCGGAATGTTCGACGGCGCCGACGCCTTCGACCAGTGTCTCTCCTGGCACGAGGACTATAAATATCCCTTCCCAGCGTGCGGTGATCCGACGGCTACGCCCACGGCCGTCCCCACGGCCATGCCCACGGCCATGCCCACCGCTGACCCAACCGGCGCCCCCACGGGCGCCCCCACGGTTACGCCGACGACCACGCCCTCCGACGCGCCCACGTCCAAGCCCTCCGACGCGCCGTCGGCCAAGCCCTCCGACGCGCCCACGTCCAAGCCTTCGCACGCCCCGTCGGCCAAGCCTTCCGACGCCCCGTCGGCCAGGCCCTCCGACGCGCCCACGGCCAAGCCCTCCGACGCGCCCACGGCCAAGCCCTCCGACGCGCCCACGGCCAAGCCGCCCGGGGTCGCGGGCGAGCTCGACATCGGCGGCATGACCCTCGCGGACGCGGTCGACTACTCCGACGTCTTCGCGGCGACGGTCGCGGCCATCGCGGGCGCGGACGCGGGCGACGTCGAGGTGACGATCGAAAGCGTCGACGGCGTCATCGTCGTCGCGTTCTTCGTGAACGCGGCGTCGGTCTCGAACGCGGACGAGATCGACGAGATACTGGCGAGAGACCTCACGCCGGAGGCCGTCGCGGAGGAGGTCGTCGCGCAGGCCGAGGCGCTCGACGTCGCCGACGCGTTCGCGGACGTCGTCGTTATCGGCGGCGGCGGCGACGCGGGCGCGGTCGTCGGCGCGACGACGACGACCGCCGTCTTCGCGGCCGGCGGCGGCGATACGGGGAAGGACCCCTGCAACAAGAAGAGTTCTCGAGAAGAAGAGGAAGTGCCTCAAGTTCGCAAAGAAGGGCCAAACGCTGTGCCAGTGGGACTCGACGAACAAGTGCCACTCGAAGACGTGCCCGCGGTCCAACGCGGAGAGGAAGCCCTGCAAGAAGGCGGGCGGTTGCGAGTGGAAGAGGGGGCAGTGCGTGGCCTCCTCGGTGGTCTCCTGCAAGAAGCAGAAGAAGGAAAAGAAGTGCACCAAGGCCGGCTGCGCGTGGAACGCGAAGAAGGAGAAGTGCGCGGACTGCGCGAAGCAGAAGAAATCCAAAAAGTGCAAAAAGGCGGGCTGCAAGTGGAAGAAGAGCAAGAAGAAGTGCCTCGCCACGAAGAAGTAGGCCCACGCGCGGAGCCCCCCGACGGTACATGTCATGTTAATAAAGGGCGCTTGGACATCTCGTAGGCTGCGCACGTCGTTAGTAATACTATTAGCCGTGAAGAAATTCGCGGGCGCCGGGAAGTTCGACGCGCGCGGCCAGAAGATGTGGCTCTGCGAGCGCCGCGAGGAGGCGACCTAGGCGGCGCGCCCCGGGCTAGGCGCCCGCTTAGACGCCCCGGCGCCTCTAGCCGAAGGTCTTCTCGAAGTCGGCCTTGAGCCGCAGGATGATCTCGTCCTCGGACATCTGCTTCACGGCGACGCCGTCGGAGTAGTCCGCGCGGACCGCGCGGAGCCGCGTGGCCGCGGCGCCGTCGATCGTCGGCCGCTCGGCGCGCAGCAGCACGCCGCCGGCCTTGGCGCGCTTCGGCGCGCGCTTGTCGTCGAAGAGCAGGTCCGCGCCCGCGTCGTCGCCGAAGACGTCGACGGGCGTCGTGAGCCGCCGCTTCGCGCCGTCGCCGCGCCAGAGCGTCGCCCACTCGCGCGCCCAGAGGACGACGTCGTCGAGGGGCGCGTCGACGTCGAGGCGCGCGAGCTCCGGGCCCCTGGCCTTGAGCAGCAGATCCCCCCACCGGCCGTCGGAGCACGCG
Organism: Aureococcus anophagefferens; assembly: GCF_000186865.1. Taxonomy (NCBI): domain Eukaryota; class Pelagophyceae; order Pelagomonadales; family Pelagomonadaceae; genus Aureococcus; species Aureococcus anophagefferens. The sequence continues at coordinate 156,315 of NW_008705565.1, read as the reverse complement.
CCGGCGCCGGACACGGTGAGCGTCGCGTTCGCGACGTCCGGCGACGCGCAGCACTTGGCGAGGCACGCCGCGACCAAGTCCGGCGCCGTCGGCGCGTCGAGGCCGTCGCCGACCTCGACGACCGCGGGGCCCGCGGCGCCCGCGGCCGCGCCCGCGCGGACGACGACGGCCTCGCCGCCGCGCGCGAGCTTCGCTAGCGCGAGCTTCGCGGCGCCCTCGGTCGCCCCGGCCTTCTCGAGGGTGCCCCGGCGCAGGAGGAAGGCGAACTCGCCGGCCCGCGTCACGCCCTGCGCGCTCAGCACGACGACGCGCCCGGGCCGGTGCGTCTCGACGAGCCGCTTCGCCTCGGCGTCCGACGCGCCGACGAGCACGAGCGTGCCGACCTCGCCCGCCGCCTCGAGCGCCGCGTCGCCGTAGCCGGCGTCGGCGAGGTTCGCGAGGACGGCCGCGCGCAGGGCGGCGTCGCCGCCCGCGCCCGCGACGAGCACGGGCTCGACGGCCTTGGGCGCGGCGGCCGCCGGCGGCCGCGGCGCCGACCGCGGCCGCTTGAGGCCGCCGGCCGAGTCCATGGTCACGAGCACGTCGTCGTCGTAGTCGTCGAGGCCCGCGTCCGCGAGCTTGGACGGGTCGACGCCCGCGGCGCGCGTGAGCTCGTCCATGCGCGTCTCGAAGGCGCGCGCCTCGGCGGCCATGTCCGCCGCGAGCTCGTCCGCGGCGATCTTGCCGATGGCCGCGTTCTCCTCCTTCATGGCCTCGACCGTCTCCTTGAACTCCTCGGCGCCGCGGTCGAAGATGGACTCGAGCACGCGGCGGTCCGACGCGACCTGCTCCGCCTTCGGGAGCTTGCCGATCTCCGCGCGGAGCGCGCTCTCGAGGCTGCCGGGCTTCAGGGGCTCCTCGAGGTCCTCCTTCTTGTAGTCGCCGTAGGTCGACCCCTCGAACTCGGAGAACTTGTCCTTGAGCATGGCGAAGAGGTCCGCCTCCTCCTCGGGCGTCGGCGCCGTCTTCGCGTAGCGCTCGAGCTCCTCCGGCGACAGGTCGTCGACCTCGTCGCCGCCATCGCTCCAGCGCCGGCTGGGCGCGCGCGCGCGCGGCGCGGGCGCGAAGGCGATTGTTGCTGCGAGGACGAGCGCGAGCGCGAGCGGTCGGCGCGAGCGCGGGCTAGCCATAGCTCCAGGTTTTGGAGCGCAAGATCTTGATCGTCAAGATGCACTTTGCGACATAGGAGGGGCGACATGGTGACGAGGCTGCTTGCCTGGGCAGCGCTCGTCGACCTCGCCAGCGCGGCCGGCGGCGCGCTGTTTCGTTCGGACGACGCGAAACCGAAACGCGCCGCCGCGAGCGCCGGCGACTGGACGGCGAACGCGAAGGAGCTCGTGTTCATCCACGGCTTCGCCCACAGCGGCACGACCATCGTCGGCAGCCGGCTCAAGGCCGTGCGCGCGCCCGGGGGCTCGACGTGCTGGATCGGGCGCAACCTCTACTACGAGGCCCAGTGGCAGCAGACGCTCTACCCGGCGTGGAAGCCCAAGGACGCGCGCAACGAGTACGTCTGCAAGAACCGGACCTCCTGGGACTGGGCCCGCGCGCACACCATGGAGGCCAAGGAGGCGGCGCTGGCGACGCTCGTCGACGACCGGCCCGCGGCGGCCGCGGCGCTCCTCCGCGAGTGGCAGGCCGCGGGCGGGCCGCGCGTCGACTGCCGGACGTGGATCGGCAAGGACCCGCGCTTCGACACGCTCACGTTCCTGCCCTGGCTCTTCCAGGAGCGCGTGTCGACGTCGCTCCTCGTCATGCGCCACCCCTACGCCCAGGTCTACCTGAGCGACCACTCGGGCGGCCTGGCGCCGAAGAAGCTCGACGACAAGCTCGACCAGTGGCTCTCGGTCTGGCGCCACGTCCTCGCCGGCGCGCGCACGCTGGAGCGCTACTGCGTGCTGCGCATGGAGGACCTGCTCTTCGACGACGGCCGCACGGACGCGGCGTTCCGCGCGATCGTCGCGGGGCCGCGCGGCGGCGCCGCGCCCGCCGCGCGGCGGCGGCTCACGATCCACGGCGGCCGCGTCAACTCGAAGTACGCCTTCGAGAAGCCCTACTTCGCGGAGAACGCCGGCGACGCGCGGGCCCGCGCGCCGAACGACGCGAAGCTCCGCGCGCTCGCGGCGACCGTGAACGGCACGTTCGGCTACGACCTTTTTGGGGAAACGGACATGGTCCACGCGCGCGGCGGCGACGGCTGCCTCTTCTCCGCGGGCATCTTCGACGCCGCCGCGCCGGCGCCGGACCCGGCGACCCTGCCGACCTGGACGAGGCGCGCGGGGCCCTGGTCGTCGGGCCTCCGGACGGAGAACTACGGCGCAGACCGCGTCGAGATGCCCGCGAGCTTCCACACGAACTGCCGCCGCTTCTACGGCAAGGGCGACCCGACGGCGAGGCCGGCCTAACGCGGGGTTACGCGTGTCCGGGGAGGGGCCTCTACCAGGCCGCGCGCGTGGCCGCGTCGAAGGACGCCATGTGCGCGAGCCACCGCGCAAAGTTCGGGTACTTGGCCGTGTCGACGGCCGAGCCCGCGTGTTTGGCGTAGAGCTTGGCGTCCTCGGCCGACGGCGCGAAGCCGGCGACGTAGGACTGGACCTCGAGCGCCGCGTCGAGGCCCGCGAGCTCGCCCGCGGGCGCCGCCTTGGGCGCCTTGGGCGCCGCGGGGGCCTTGGGCGCGGGCGGCGCCTTGGGCGCCTTGGGCGCCGCCGCCTTGGCGGGCGCCGCCGAGGGCTTGTCGCCGCCCTTCTTCTTCTTGTCCTTGGAGCTCGCCGGCTTCGCGCCGGGCGCGGCGTACTCGGCCCCGTGGACGTCCGCGTACGTCGCCTTGAGCGCCTTGAGCTCCTCGACGGCCGCGGCGATCTCGTCCTTGGGCGCCTTGGCCGCCTTGAGCGCGCGGATGGCGTCGCCCTTGGCGACGATGGCCGCGGCCTCCGGGTTCGCCGCGGGCGCCGCGGCCGCGGGCGCCGCGAAGGGCTTGCCGTCCATGTCGCGCACGAAGGGGAGGAACGTGAGGCCGTCCATGTAGGGCCAGAGCACCTCGGGCACGTGGACGCCCGTCGGCGTCTGGTTGTTCTCCAGGAGGCAGCAGATCGTGCGGCCGCACGCGGCGAGCGTCGAGTTGAGCATGTGGACGTACTTCTTCTCGCGCTCGCCCATCTTCTTGTTGCCGCAGCGGATCTCCATGGCCCGCGACTGGTAGTCCGTGCAGTTGGAGCAGGACACGAGCTCGCGGAACTGCTTCTGGAAGGGGAACCACGCCTCGAGGTCGTACTTCTTGATCGCCGCGTTGTTGAGCTCGCCCGAGACGATGTTGACGACGTGGTAGGGGAAGCCGAGCGACTGCACGTACTCCTCGGCGAGGTCCTTCATCTCCTCGTGCATCTTCGCCGACTCCTCGAGGTCGCCGACGGTGATGCAGAACTGCTCGACCTTCTCGAACTGGTGCACGCGGAAGATGCCCCAGGTGTCGCGGCCGTGCGAGCCCGCCTCCTTGCGGAAGCACGTCGAGATGCCCGCGTAGCGGAGCGGGAGGTCCGCCTCCTTGAGCCACTCGCCCTTGTGGTACGCGCAGATGGGCTGCTCCGACGTCGCGATGAGGTACTTCTCCGAGTCCGCGTCGCCGCCCGAGACCTTGTAGAGCGCCTCGTCGAACTCCGAGAGCTGCGCGACGCCGGCCATGACGTCCTTGTTCATCATGTAGGGCGGCTGCATGACCTTGTAGGCCCGCTTCCGGAGGAAGCTGATGCCGTAGTTGATCACGGCCTGGTTGAGCATGACGCCGACGTCCGTGAAGAAGTAGGCGCGGTGGCCCGCGACGCGCACGCCGCGCTCGGGCTCGTAGCCGCCGATCATGTAGAGGAGCTCGTGGTGGCTGTGCGCCGCCGTCGGCGCGCACTCGCCCCAGCGCGACACGACCTCGTTGTCCTTCTCCTCGTCCTGGCTCACGACGACGTCGTCGGCGACGAGGTTGCCGATGCCGCTGAAGAGCTTCTTCACCTTCTGCGCCTGGGGCTCGACCCTGGCCTCGACCGCCGCGCGCTTCGCGTCGAGCGCCTTGAGGTCCGCGAGCATCTGCGCCGGCACGTCGGCCTTGGCCTTCTTCAGCGTCGTGATCTCCTTCTGCTTCTTGTTCTTCTCCGCCTTGATGTCGTCGACGTCCTGCGTCAGCTTGCGCCAGGCCTCGTCCTCGGCGATGACCTTGTCCACGAGGCCCACGTCGGCGAAGCGCCGCCGCTGCGACTCGCGCACCTTCTCGGGGTCGCCGCCGCGGTAGGCCCGCAGGATCGAGATGTCCAGAGGCATGGCGGGCGATGCGCGCGACGACGACGACTGCGGCGCGGCGCTGCGACGGCGGTGCGACGGCGATGCGACGACGACGGCGCGGCGCGACGACGACTACACCTCTCCGGCGATTTGCGAGACGGCAAGCGGACGCCAACATGGGGGTGCGCACCTCTTCAATGACTTGGTCAACAATGGCTAGGAATCCTCATGTTGACTTCTGCATCTAACTACACAACCGGTTATCTAGAACTCGAGCCCGTCGGCATGGGCAGCCCATCCCGGGTGAGACGGTGATCGGGCCCGCGTTCGCGTCTCCCGGCGGTTCGCTCGCGCGGCGGCGGCGGCTTGGACCCGGACCCTCACACCGGCGGCGCCGGCGGACGGCGGGGGGCGCCGTTTGCGCGCGCCGAGGCCGGGGCGCCGCGCGACGGGCATAGCGCCCGCCCGATCTAGCCCATAGCGCCCGCCCGATCTCGCCCATGGCGACGCGCGTCAAGGACGGCATCTTTGTCGCCGACGGCGAGTCGAGCCAGGACCCGGAGTTCATCGAGCTCAACAAGATCGGCTACATCGTGAACTGCGCGGGCCGCCAGCTGCCGAACCTGTGGAGCGCGCACGGCGTGCGCTACCTCACGTTCACCTGGGACGACGACCCGAACTACACGCTCTTCGACACGCAGGACGCGCGCTGCTGCGTCGTCGTCGAGCAGATCGTCGCCTTCGTCGACGAGGCGCTCTGCGCGGGCGAGTCGGTGCTGCTCCACAGCTTCCTGGGCACGGGCCGGTGCGTCGCGTGCTGCATCGCCTACTTCATGGCCAAGTACGAGTGGGGGCTCGACAAGACCTGCGCCTTCGTCAAGTCGAAGCGCGGCGACGCGAACCCGAACGCGGGCTTCCTGAAGCAGCTCCGGCTCCTGGACAAGCGGCTCCAGGTGTCGCGGAGCCGCTTGATGGCGAAGCTGCCGCCGCGGGAGCGCCACGACGCCCTCGAGGCCGCGCGGCGGCGCCTCGTGGACTGGGACGCGCGCGTGCCGCGGCTCGCGGCGCGCTTCGAGGCCGACGACGAGGACGCGGAGGACCTCGTCGACGACGAGCCGTTGCTCGTGAACTCGTTCTTCAACGGCCAGGTCCGCGTCGACGTCGGCGCTCTGCGGTCCGCGGCCCACGAGATGGCCCACGTGTCGACGAAGCTGCGCTGGGTCGACGGCGCGTCCAACGGCGACAACGGGCGCCTCATCTCGGGCCCCGGCGGCTCGAACCCCGGCGGCGCCGCGGGGCCGCGGGCGCCCAAGTCGATCCTGAAGAAGCCCCGGGCGCCGCCGCCCGCGGCGCCGGCCCACGGCGTCCACTTTGGGCTCCGCGAGGACGCGACGACGTCCGTGGGCGTGTCCAACTACAGCCACGGCACGGGCTTCGAGTCCGTCGACTCGACGGCCGAGAGCCTCTTGCTCCAGCAGCTCGACCGGTCCCACGCGCTCGAGCGGTCCATGGCGCCGGAGCGGCGCCTCCGCGAGCTCGTGCGCGACGTCGAGCTCGGCTCGCCGCGGCGCCCGCCGCCCCAGGGCCACCGCGACTCGCTCTTCCTCGCCAAGTACCGCCGCGACGGCGGCGGCGCCGCGGCCGACGACGCGGAGCTGCCCGCGGTCGCCTGGGACGCCCAGGCCAACGGCCAGGCGCCCGGCGGCGCGCCGCCGGGAAACCAGGCGCGGCCCCAGTCCGCGCCCGTGTCGCGCGACCGCGACGGCGGCGCCGCGCCCTTCGGCTCCGCCCCCCCCGGCCGCGCCGGTGCCCAGCCCTCGCGGAAGCCGCGGCCGGGCACGCCGGCGGCGCAGGCGCGGGGCGGCGCGCCCGCGACCCAAAGCCGGGGCCCGCGGCCCCAGGGCCCGCGGCAGCAGCGCGCGGCGCCGCCGCCGCAGGACCGGCCCCTCTACTACGGCGCCGCGTCGCTGTCCATGCGCACGGGCCGGAGCCCGGGCGGCGGCGGGCGGCCGGGCAGCTCGGGCGACCGCCGCCACGTCCACGCCGACTTCCCGGACCCCTTCCCCGCGAACCGCGTCGTCTACGGCGGCCCGCAGCCGCGGCGCGGCGGCGCGGACCGGCCGAGCTCCGCGCCCACGCGGCGCACGCCCGCGGGCGCGCCCAAGGGCGCGCTGCCGAAGCAGCTCAACGCGAAGCACGGCCGCGACGCGTCCATCGAGGAGCTCATGATCCGCGGCGCGACGTCGTCCGCGCGCGGCGCCTCCGACGACCGCCGCGCGCGCGAGCCCAAGGGCCGCCGCGCGCCGCGCGCGGGGCCCGACCCCCTCGCCGAGAGCCGGCGCCCCCCGCGCCACGCGCCGGACCCCCTCGCCGGCGACCGCTGGGCCCAGCCCACGCGCGTCTACGCGCCGAAGCGGACCACGAAGCCCAAGCGCGACCGCGCGGACGTGCCGCACCGCGCCCGGCCCCAGTACTAGGGGCCCGCCCCGGACGCCGCGCCCCCCCGGCGTGTCCCCCGCCGCGGCCCGCTGTTGTATTCTCGATATGCTCCGCTTTTTCTTTTTGTTGAAGTGTGCCTTGCACCAAACATTGAAGCTGCTGTGGCATTTTTGTGCGAGGTGAGCCGCGCCCGGCAGCTCGACGAGCCCCGCGCCAACGACATCCCGGACCGTTTCGGGGCCTCGCCGGTCGTGTGCTCCTCCGCGAGTAAGGAACTTGCGCGATGCCGTCGCTCGACGACGAGTGCAAGGGCGGCGAGTCCAAGGGCGGCGAGTCGAAAGGCGGCGAGTCGAAGGGCGGCGACGACGACGACGTCGACGTCATCGACGTCACGGACGTCATGATCTCGCCCAACGACTGCGACTTCGACGAGCCCCTGCGCCTCGAGATCGAGTTCGGCACGCGGCGGGAGCTCCGCGGCGCGCACTGGAAGGTCGGCTACCTCGTCGACACCGTCGCCGCGACGCGCCACGTCGTCGAGCTCGGCCGCACGGCGCCGGCGGACTACGCCGGGAGCGACTGCTTCTTCGAGTTCGCCGCGGACCGCATCCCCGTGGACGGCATCGCGCCGTCGGAGCTCGCGAACTGCGGCCTCCTGACCGCGACGCTCGTCGACGCGCGCGACCGGGACGTCGTGGCCGTCAACATGGTCGTCCAGGTCACGCAGGCGCCGGGCGGCAAGCTCAGCCGCATGATCTACAGCCCCCTCGGCTGACGGGCCCGCGGCGCCGCGGCGTCGTTATTTTGGGGGGTCGCGTAACGTAGCTCCGTTTCCCCCGGGACTTCGTCGGGCGCGAATCCCATGTACATATGTACAGTCGGCCCCGGCCCCGCGCTCACTCGGCGGCGCGGCGGCGGGGCAGCGCGGCCGCGGCGACGGCCGCGAGGACGAGGGACGCCGCGCACGCGGCGACGGACGCCGCGTAGCCGCCCGTGCGGTCGAACAGGACGCCCGCGAGGACCGGCGCCGTGAGCCCCGCGAAGCCCCAGCCCGTGAAGATGATGCCGAAGGCCTTGGAGAAGCCGCGCGGCCCGAAGAGCGTCGACGTCTCCAGCGGGATCGCGACGGCGTTGACGCCGAACGCCAGGCCCATGCCCCCGAGCGACACGACGAGCGGCGCGACGCCGCCGACGAGGAGCGACGCGCCGAGCGCGCCCGCCGCCAGGAGCGGCGTCGCGATGAGCGCCCGCCGCGGCGACGTCGCGTCGCAGAAGACGCCCGCCGCGAGCCGGCCCGCGAGGCTGCCCGCGGCCATGGCGCCGACGCCGACGGCCGCGGGCGCGCCGCGCGTCGCGACCATGGCCCCGGCGTGGCCGTGCGCGAGCAGCCCCGGGAAGCTCCCGAGCATGAGGCAGAGCCAGAGGATGCCCAGGCTCGCCCTCTCGTCCGCGGGCGCCCGCGCCCGCGCGGCCGCGTCCGCCGGCGGGGGGTCCTCGGCGCCGCCGAGGAGCTCGTCCCAGGTCGTGCGCGCCATGAGCGCGGCGACGGGCAGGGAGAAGACGACGATCGTCGCCGCGAGCTGCCAGAGCGCCTCGGACGCGCCGCCCGCGGCGAGCGCGGTCCGCGTCGCCGGCGACAGGATCGGCGCGCCGAGCGCGCGGAACGAGATGATGACGGACGTCGCGAGGCCCGCGAAGCCCGCGAAGACCGGCGACGTCGCGAACTTGGCGTTGAGCGCGAACGCGACGCCCGAGGCCGTCCCGAAGACGCCCGCGTACGCGAGAGCCAGCGCCGGGAGCGACGACGCCCGGGACGCGGCGACGAGGCCCAGCGCGGACGCGAAGGACGTCGCGAGGACCGCCGCCGGGACGCTCGTGCGGCCGAAGAGCCGCGCGCCGAGCGACGTCCCGGCGGTGAAGCAGCACGTCGCCAGCGAGAAGACGCCCGAGAGGCTCGCGCGCGTGCAGCCGAGGCTCTCCTGGAGGCCCGGCAGGAGCACGCTCCAGAGGTAGAGGCTGCTCGAGACGACGGAGAACGCCGACGCCGCCGAGAGCGTCCGCGCGGCCCGGAGCGCGCGCCGCCGCGCCGGCGCCGCGCGGCCGTCGCCGGCGACGAGGCCGCCGCCGGCGCCGAGCGGCCGTCCGCGCTGCGGCGCGCCGGGAGCCCCGCGGCGGCCGCTCACGCCGGACGTCCGCCCCCTCGCGGCAGCCCCGCGGTGCAAGATGCGACCGGGGGCGGAGGACGGCCGCGCGAGGCCCCGGCGGTGCATCAGGGAGAGCGCGTCCGCCCGCGTCGCGGAGGAGCAGAGCAAGAGCAGCCCCGCGCACCATCGCGACCCGGGAGCCAGCGACGGGGCTGCCCCGCGGGTGCGGGCTAAATCAGCTGACATAGCCTGCTTGTTCGGCCCGACCCGCGAAAAAGGGGCACCATCGGTTGTTTCCCAGATCGAGCACCGCATCATGTCGGTCGAGCAGCGGCTCGTTGGCGATCAAAGGTTTGATCGATACGAGTTGGCTGTACGAGTTGGCTGTCGACGGTGTCGCCTGACCCGCGCGTCCGCCCACCATGCCCGCTCCCTTGACCTACGTGGCCGGCGTCCAGATCGGCCGCTGCGAGTCGCGCGTCTGCGTCGTGCGGCGCGAGGCGTCCGGCGAGCTGACGACGGTGCAGTTCGTCCAGAGCGACACGGGGGCGCGGTCCACGCCCTGCGTCATCGCGCTGAGCGCGACGGGCGAGTACGTCATCGGCGAGGCCGCGGAGACGCAGATGGCGAAGAACGCCGACGCGACGGTGCCGTCCGTGCTCGCGACGCTGCCGCGCGCGGCCGACGGCGCGGCGCTCGCCGAGGCCGCGGCGGCGCGGTGCGCGGCCGCGGGCTGCTCCGTGGCCGTGAGCGACGTCGCCGGCGACGTGGAGATCGTGCTCACGCCGCCGCCGAACGAGGACGAGGACGAGCCGCCGGCGAAGCCCGGCAAGCTCAGGGGCGAGGACGGCGCCGCGAAGGTCCTCGGCCGCCTCAAGTCGCTCGTCGACGACTTCCTCGGCGTCGAGGGGAACGAGGCCCTCTGCTGCGTCGTCGCCGTGCCGTCCACAATCCTCGGCGACGCCGTCGCGATGGCGTCCCTGAAGCGGGCGGCGAAGGCGGCCAAGCTCGAGTGCCTGTCGTGGGTGTCCGAGGGCGCGGCCGTCGCGGCCGCGGCCGCGGACAAGATCCCCAAGCTCGACGGCGTCGACGGCGTCGCCGTGCTCGAGGTCGGCGGCCGCGGCGCGGCCTGCGCCGCCTTCCTCCGCGAGCCGTCGAGCGGCGTGCTGTCGCCCGTCGTCGCGGAGGCGGCCGACGACGCGCTAGGCGGCCACGCGATGGCCGAGGCGCTCTACGGCCACTGCGTGACCTTCCTCAAGCGGCGCCAGAAGATCGACGTCGCCGAGGGCGGCAAGAAGGCCCAGCGCAAGCTGCGCGTCGCCTGCGTGCGCGCCGCGAAGGTCCTGGGCACGGGCGCCGCCGAGGCGACGGTCGAGGCCGACGCGCTCGTCGACGGCGCGGACGCGCGCGTGCGCATGACGCGCGCGCGCTTCGACGACCTCGCGGGCCCCATCTACGCCAAGGCCGGGGCCCTGGGCGCTACGGCGGCCGCGGCCTTTGCCGCGAGCGCGACCAAGCCCGCCAAAATCCTCCCGCTCCTCTGCGGCGGCGCGTGCCGCGCGGCGGCGATCCACAAGGCCTTCGTCGGCGCCTTCGAGGGCTTCGAGCTCGTCGAGGACCCGGGCCTCCTCGGGTCCCAGGTCGAGGTCGACGAGCTCGCGGTCCACGGCGCGGCGACGCAGGCGGCGCTGTTGGCCTTCGGCGCGCAGCCCCTCATCGACGAGGCCGCGACCAAGGTCGCCAAGGGCGCCAAGAAGTACGCCAGCGCCCGCGCCGACTTCTGCCTCGCGACGGCGGCGCTGCCCGTCCTCGGCGGCGGCCTCCGCGTCGCCGCGGCCAAGGCCGCCGCGCTCCCGGCGGACGCGGCCGCCGCGGCCGCGTTCGCGGCCGCCGCGAAGCCGCTCGCGCCCAAGGGCTCGCCCGTGCCGGCGACGCACGCGGCGTCCCTCGAGCTCGCGGGCGACGGCGCCGCGGCCTTCGTCGTCGCCTTCGACGGCGACGCGCCGCTCGCGGTCCTCGACTGCTCGAAGTTCGCGGGCGCTTCGAAGGTCGAGCTCGCCGCGACGCTCGACGAGAAGGCGAACCTCAAGCTCGTCGCCACCGTCGACGGCGACGAGAACCCCGTCTCCCTCGACGTCCCCGCGTCCGCCTAGGAGACGGGGTAAGAAATGACCTCGTGAGGCGGTGTTGTCGTCAACTTGCTCACTCAAGGTTCACGACTGTGAAGCGCGCCGCCGGTCGAGCTCGGGTGGGCTGGTCAAATTGGCTGCGGCCGTCGGACCGGATCGAGGTGACGCGACACCGCGGGCCCGCGCGCGGATCACCGACGTGATGGCGGACGCAGCGTTTGACCTGCAGGGCTGTTCCACGGTTGAGCTGCGTGATCAAGTGGCGCGCACCACCACTACGCTGCTTCGCCTGAAGCGCGAACTCGACGCGCGCACCGAGAAGGCGCCGTACCCCTCTCGACTGCCGCCCTCGCTCGTGCTCGAGTTTCTGCCGATCCGCGATTTGGCGGCGGCGCTGCGCGTTTCGACGACCTGGCGCGATCAGGCTGAGGAGACTTTTAGACGCATCGCCGCGCGGTGCGGTCTAACGCGTCGTTCGACGACCCCGCCCTGGTCAGTTTTGATGCGATCACACCTATTGACATCATGGGTCGAAGCACGCGACATGGACTTTCGCGTTAACGAAGACCTCATGATGGATTATGACCCCCGGTCTACGGAGTTTGAGCATCCTGGAAACTTCGGAGACGAGGATTTCGACGAGGTCAGACAGTTCGACGAGCTCGATTGTTTCGTCATTGGTCGAAGTACGACGCTGGAGGGCGAAGGCAAATGTTTCGAGTTCGAAGTGTCTATATCGAGGAACCCGGAATATAGCGATGCTTGTGGAGTGGCTCTGACCACTGAAGATTATAACAAAAGCCTCGATGAGATACATCCAATGATACATCATATATTTATCTGGAACAGCGACGGTGGTACGTATGACTGGGCCGGTCCAGAACAGATAACTTGCACGCAATTTCTAAAGCCGGGTCGTGACGGTAGTCTTCTTGAGCTATTTGGAGCGCGTGCAAGACTGCAAGTTGCTGTATCTCATCACGGTGATTATCTCGCTTTCCGCCTATCTTCTTTCAAATTGGCTGGCCTGGCTAAAATAAACTGGAAGGAGCTTCACTACGCCAAATGGAAGCCTGCGACACTCCCCCAGCGCCTTCATGTTGCGCCCCTCGTGCGCATTTACAGACGCGGGGAAGATGCGGCGGTTAGGCTCATGCGTCTCCCTCCTGCCGCGCGTTCCTTCCCACTCGCTCCCGCTTTCCCGAACCAGTAGTTGCATCATATCATTAAAGGCGGGGATAAGAAAGGCGCGCCGAGCGGCGCGCGCGGCGCGGACCGACGTCAGACGCCGAAGTCGCTGAAGAAGTCGTCGTCCTTGTCCACGGCGAGCTTCTTGGGCTTGCCCGGCGTCGCGCCCGCGCCGACGGCGCTCGAGGACCGCGACACGGGCGCGGGCGGCGGCAGCGCGGACACGGGCGCCGGGTTCGACGCGGACCTCGCCGGGGGCTCCGGGCGGAGGTCGCCGCTGGCGTTGCTCGCGCCGCTGTGGTGCGAGCTGCTGCCGAAGGACTGCGCGGACTCGGAGCGGCCGAAGCCGCCGTCGTCGGCCGTCGCGAACGAGTTCTGGCTCCCGAAGCCGCCCGAGCCCTGCGACCCAAAGCCCGAGCCCTGGGACCCGAAGCCCGAGCCCTGGGACCCCATGCCGCTCATGGAGCCGGACCGCGAGCCGCCGAAGCCGCCGGAGCCGACGCCGTCCATCTGCTTGCCCGTGCCCAGCGCGCCCGACGACCGCCGCTGCTGGAGGATGGACCCGAGGTCGCTCGCGTCGTCCTCGCGGACCGTGAGGTCCTTGAGCCCCTCGCTGAGCTTGGACCCCCAGGACCGCAGGCCGCCCCAGGCGGCCTGGGCCGTCTCCGCCGTCTTCGCCTTGAGCTGCTGCGCTCTCTCGTCGTCGCCGAGCGCCGCGCCGACGTTGCCGAGGCCCGCGCCCGCCGCGGCGCCCCAGCCCTTGAGCTTGTCGCCGACGCCGCCCAGCGACAGGCCGCCGCCGGCGCCGTAGCCGCCCGTCGCCGGGTTGTAGTCGCTGTTGGACCCGACGCCGCCCATGCCGCCGCCGCCGAACTTGGCGCGCATGCGCTCGCGCGCCTCCGCCTGGAGGCGCCGCTGGCGCGCGACGTACTGGTCCTCCGTCTCGCCCTTGAGGGCCTCGGCGCCCTTGGTGTCGCCGCCGCCGAAGCCCCCGGCGGACATGGACCCGCCGCCCGGCGCGTCGTAGCAAGACGCCGGCGCGGCCTTGCGCTGGGGCAGCTGCGTCGGCAGGGGCTTGCCCTCGACCTTGGCCCGGAGCCGGTCCTTGTAGAGCTCGCTCGCCGGCTCGTGGTACTTGGCGTTGTGGGGCATGCGCGGGTCGACGCCGTGCTTCTTCCAAAACGCGATCAGATCCGCGTTGCCGCCGCCCTTCATGAGCGCGAGCTGCTTCTCGTTCCACGAGTCCATGGTCACGGACCGCACGAAGGAGATGTGGACGCCCATGCCCCGGTGCGCCCCGGAGCACTCGAGGCACATGAGCGCGCCGAAGGTCACGGACGCCCACTGCGGGTGCGGGCCCCCGCAGTCGACGCAGCGGTCGTTGCCGGGCAGGATCTTGATCTCCGCCTGCATCGCCGGCGTCATCGACATGGCCATGGCGGTCGCGGACGGCGCCGGGGCTCGCGACCCGACCCTAAAAGCTGCGCGTCGCCCGGCGTGTCCAGGTGTCGGCTATTTTTTTTGGCGGCGGCGAGGTGCTTTGCCCGGCACCACCAACCCAGGAACGACGTTGAAGGAGACGATGGGCAGTACTTCGTGAGAGGGCAGCCTCGAATGCTCCGCCGCGTGGCCCCGCTCCTCGCAGCCGCCGCTGCGAGCGCGTGGACGAATCTCGGCCCCTGCGGCGCGAACGGCCGCTGGGGCGAGACCGTCGAGGAGAAGATCTTCTTCCTCAAGACGATCAAGACCGCCGGCTCGACGACGCGGTTCATCTTCCTGCGCTTCGCGCGCGGCGAGCGCATGGCGCTGCTGCGGAGCTCGAACCCGGGCCACATCCTGCTCGACTCCACGGGCAGGTCGCAGCGGTGGGTCGACGCGAAGCGCTTCGACGCCGTCGGCGCCGCGCGGCCGCGGCCGGCCGGCGCGTCGCGCTACGACGTCGCGCTCGACCACGCGACGCTCGACGCGCAGGCGCTGGCGACGTACCTCCCGGGCGCGCGCTGGGTGACCGTGAGCCGCGACGTGCCGAGCCGCGTCGTGTCGGCCATCGCCATGTTCCACGGCGACATGAGCCCGCGCGACTACTTTTCGGGCTGCGCGGCGCTCGACCGCGGCCTCTGCCGCGGCGTCGCCGTCAAGCGGCCGGGCCTGTCCGAGAACGTGCACATCTGGAACTCCGTGGCCTGGCAGCTCGGCGAGCGCGCCGCGGCGCCCCCGATCGACTTCGCGCGGCCCCACGCGTCCGTCAAGCGCCTCGAGCGCGCGGACGCGTCGGCGCTCGTGGACCTCGTCGAGGGCAACCACAGCGGCGCCTTCGCCCTCGTCATGCTCACGGAGCGCTACGACGAGTCGCTCGTGCTCCTGCGGTCCATCTTCTGCTGGCGCTGGATGGACCTGCTCACGCAGCAGCCGCCCGTCGCGCCCGTGCAGCAGGACAGGCGGAACCGCCAGGAGAAGCACGACAGGCCCAAGAGCGTCAAGGCGCCGGAGGTCTACAAGGCGAAGAAGACGCACCCTTTCCACTTCGCCAAGGTCTTCGAGGGCAAGAAGAAGGACGACCGCAACGCGACGAAACAACGGAAGCGCGCGCGCGCGGCCCCGCCGCTCGTCGAGGGCGGCATCCCCGGCGCCGTGGCGGCGAACGTGAAGCAGCAGCGCTCGCGCCTCCGCCGGCCCGCCAAGGGGAAGCCGGCGGCCAAGGCCGCGCCGAAGCCGCGCGCCGCCGCGCCGCCGCGGCCGCCGCCGCGGCCGCCGACGCGCCCCAAGGTCGAGACGCGGTCCTTCGTCGCGACGCCGGCGCCGACCCTCGGCGCGCGCGACGACGGCGAGGGCTCGACGCCGGACCTCTGGCTCTTCGCGGCGTTCGGCCTCGCGGCGGCCGCGACGGCCGCGGCGCCCGACTTCAGGCTCCGGGGCCCCGCGGACGCGCTCGGCGCGACGATCACGGTCGCCGTCGCCGGCGGGCTCATCTACGGCGCGGGGCTGGTCATCGCCACCGGCGCCCGCGCGCTCTGGGCGCCCGCCGCGCGCGGCGGGACGCGCGCGCCGCGCGCGGCCGCGCGCGCGCCGCGGCGGCGCCTCGGCCGCGACGCGCTCGACGAGACCGTTTTGCGCCTCAACGCCCTCGACGTCGCCGTCCACGACGCCGCGCGGCGGCGCTTCGACGCGCTCACGGACGCCTACGGCGGCCCGGAGGCGCTCGCGCGCGACGCGCGATTCTACCGGGCCTTCCGCTTCGCCGTCGCCGTCGCCTGCCTCCGCTGCGAGTCGAAGGCGCCCGGCCTCCTGCCGGCCTACGCGGCCCTCGACTGCGCCGACTTCGCGGCCACGTGCGTCGAGCTCCGCCGCGTCGACTTCGTCGACCTCGGCGCCGTCGACGTGGGGAAGCGACGGACCCGCGACGCGCGCGCGGAGGCGGCCATCGTCGAGCTCCTGCGCGGCTGCGCGGACCTGCGCGCCGCGACCGTCTGCCCCGCGGGGCAGCCGAGCCTCTGCGCGACGGGGCCCGTCTGCGAGCCCGGCACGCCCGACCTGCCCGCGAAGTGCGACCTCGGCGAGGCCTACCGCCACTGGCACACGGACTGCGCCGGCGGGGGCCGGAGCATTATTGTATGATGGACGCCTTTTTCCGGGGGAGGCGCAGCGCCTTGAGGAGCACGCTCGGGTCCCGCGAGCGGCGCGCGGCGACCGCGGAGGGCCGCCGCGGCGGCGGCCGGGAAGCGACGACGCAGGCGTCGAGCCCCGCCTCCGGCGGCGTCACCGTCGCGTCGTGCGTCGCATCAAACGCCGCGAGGCACGCGAGGAGCGCGCGCGACGCCGCGCACTGGTCCGCGCGCCGGCGGAGGTCGCAGTGCCACTTCTTGAACGCGACGGGAGCGACGGCGACGGCGCAGGCCGCGCCGAAACCTACCAAGCGTGAACGATTTTCCATCGTTTCCCCAACCAACACCTCTCGAAAATCGTCACCGCCGCAGGACGCTGGCCGAAACCCTGCTCGATGGCTCGTTTGCCGAGACGCAGGTCGAGGATCGCCGGGATGATGACGTCGTCGCGGTCGAAGACGCTGCGGTTCGCGCGCGTGCGCCCGTGGACCTCGAAGGGCACGCCCGCGGTCTCCGACGCGTAGCCCAGCGTCTCGGCTCGTTCGACGACGAAGGACGGCCACAGCAGCTCCTCGACGGCGACGCCCTGGTGGTCGGGCACGACCATGGCCGCCGCCGCCGCCGGATTCGCCAACCTCGTGGCGCCGAGGAGCCAGTCGACGAAGGCCAGAGCCGCGGCGCGCGGGTAGAAGGACCCCTCGAAGAACGCGAAGCTCATGCGATGGCGGCCCGTCGCGTTGAGGAAGAGCGTCGCGCCCCCGAGCCAATCGCGGCTCCAGCCGCTGTCGCGGTGGACGCCCTTGAAGTAGGGGTTCCCGCGCGCGTCGACGGGCACCTGGGAGGCAGGCGGTCCGGCGACAACCGAAGGAAAGGGGACGCGGTGCAGATGCGGAGTGGTGGTCGATGCGCGAGTAGCCGTGCGCGGCGACGTGGCGCTCCAGGACGCCGCCGCCGACGAAGAGGCGCGACGACGACGCGAGGAGCGCGACGTGGCTGAAGGCGACGGACCGCGCCGCGAAGCGCACGTTGGACGCGTGCTGCCGCGTCACCATGCCGGAGCCGCCGCTCGTCCGGAGGCGCTCGTCGTTGAAGAGCACGCGGCCGTTCGGCGACGCCGCTACGGCCGACGACGCGTTCGACAGGTGGACGACGACGCGCGTCGTCGGCAGCGTGAAGGCCGCGACGTTCTCGATGGCGTCCTCGACGTAGGACCGCTGCTCGTAGAACGTGATGGAGAGGAGGAGCGCGAAGTCGGGCGGCAGCGGCGCCGGCGCGCCGTCGGGGCACGGCGCGCGCCAGAGCGCCGCGCGCGACCGGTTCGAGACGCGCCACCACTCCTTTTTCGCGCCTGGCGTCTTGCAGTAGGCGCAGAGCTGCGAGCGCGCGCACGCGCCCGCACGCGTGCATTTCCTTCCCCATTTATGGGACGACGTCTGCTCGCAGTAGAACTCGTGCGCGTGAGTTGGAGGGAGCTGCGTGCGATTCACGAAGCAGCCGAGCGATCTATCAGTCGTCGTCGTTGGCAGCGCGCCATGCAGCAGGCATAGTGCGAGCGCCTGGCGCAGGCCTTGCATCATTTATGGCAGCCCATATCGCAGAGCTCGAGTAGGCCTTGCATCATCTATGGCAGCCCATATCGCAGACTGGCTCGAGTGCAAGAACAACTTGAAGCCTAGAAGCAGTTGGCAAAGCAGTTTGAGCGCAATGGGCAGCCCGTCGGAGGCAGATGTGCCGGAGTGGGCTGCGATGCTGTCCACGCCCCGGCGGGCGCTCCTCGCGGCGATGGAGATGGACACGAAGGTCCAGGGGCAGAAGGCGGCGGCGGCGGCGACGCCGTCCTGGCGGGCGCCGGACAAGCTCGCCGCGGCCCTCGCGCGCGACGACAGCCCGCTCAAGGACGGCGTCGTCGACGAAGCGGAGGTCGCGACGGCGCTCGCGGCCCTCCAGGAGAAGCTGCGCCTCTCGACGGGCGGCGGCGCGGCGCCCTCGCCGCCGCGGCCGCCGGACCGCGGCGCCGACGAGCCCGCGGCGGCGGCGGCGGACGACGGCTCCGTCGACGACGTGCTCGCGCGGCTCGAGGCCTGGCGCGCCCGGGAGGCCACGCCGCCTTTGAGCGCACGCACGCCGCGGAGCGCCGGCGAGTCCAAGGCCGGCGACGAGGCGCCGTTCCCGGCGATCGCGTCGCTCGAGGACGAGGAGCGCAAGCTCCAGACCGTGGCCTTCGACGAGGAGGAGCGCAAGCTGCGCGACGACGCCGCGGAGATGAGGAGCGCCGTGTCGTCGCTCGAGGCGTGGCGCGAAGAGCGGCGGCGGGAGACGGCGGCGCTCGAGGCGCGGCTCGCCGCCGAGTACGAGCCCGGCGACGCGGGCGGCTGGGCGACGCGCGCGGCGACGGGCTTTGAGGTCTTGGACCTCGGCGAGCTCGAGTCGCTCCACGACAAGGCCCTCGCGTCGGCGCGGGGCGCCCGGGAGCGCGTCGCGGGCCTGCTCGCGGGCGAGGGGGACGCCGCGGGGCCCGCGCCGTTCGGCGTCCTCGACTACGGCGGCGACGCGCTCCGCGAGGCCGCGGACCTCGAGCTCCGGCAGCTCGAGGAGAACCTCGCGAAGCTGCGGGCCGAGGCGGAGACGGACTAAAGGCCGTCCTTAGCGCGCTGGTGCCGGTCGCGCCTCCGCCGCCGCTTGAGCTCCTTCTCGTACGCGCGCTTCTTCTTGCGCTGCTTCTTCATGTCGCGGCTCACGAGGTCGGACACGGCGACGTCCTCGGCGTGGGCCTGCTCGAAGAGGTGCTGCGTCTTGCCCTTGCGGGCCATCTCCAGGAAGTGGTGGATGCCCACCTGCTTGTGGTCGCCGGCGTAGTGCGTGTAGAGCTCGAGCGCGAGCGCGAGGTCCGCCTTGCCCGCGAGGTCGTCCAGCAGCTTCTCCGACGGCTCGTCGCCGAGAAGCTGCGCGAGGTCGCGCTCGAGGCGGTAGTGCTGCGCGTCGATCTTCAGCGACGAGAGCTTGTGGTCGTAAAAAAAGTGGTGCGGCGCCGCGACCTCGTCCGGGCACTCGCCGCCGCAGATCTCGTCCATGTCGAACATGTTCATGTGCCACGTGACCTCGATGGTCTCGCAGGCGCGCTTCGCCGACGTCTTCCCCTTGTGGCTGATGAAGGGGTGGTGGTGCGTGTCCTGGGGCGCGTTCGCCTCCTCCTCCGACTCGAAGTGCGGGTGCGTCTGCTCGCGGCAGATCTCCGTGAAGTACTCGCCGGGCATGTAGGCAGATGTCCTTGCGAGCGTGATCGCAGCGGCGAGCGCTGCTCGCGGCGCGAAATCGGCTGCCATAAGCGCTCGCTTGAAGTGCTTGTGAACATCTGTTGAACTGGAATTGCCACAAGGAAGCATGGGAGGACTGTCGCTTGGCCTGTCGATCGGTTTGGCCCTCAGCGCGGCGGCCAGCAGCGCCGCAACCGATGGCGCCGCGGCGGCCAGCAGCGCCGCGACCGATGGCGCCGCGGCCTCGAGCCGCAGGAACATCATCCTCATCCTCACCGACGACCAGGACATCGAGCTCGGCGGCATGACGCCCATGCAAAAGACGCAAAAGGAGTTCGCGGGCGGCGTCAAGTTCGACCACTTCTACGTGAACACGCCCATCTGCTGCCCGTCGCGCATGCAGCTGCTCTCCGGGCGCTACGGCCACAACATCCGCGACGCGCGGCTCGACCCGTTCCCGGACGGCGCGGCGACGTGCGGCGACGAGCCCGTGGAGTCGCCGCGCGTCGGGAGCTGCGGCTGCATGCGCATGGACTGCTCGCGGGCCTTCGAAGAGGCGACGTACGCCACCGCGCTCCGGCGCTCGGGCTACGCGACGGCCTACGTCGGCAAGTACCTGAACCCGCCGGCGATGGTGCGCTACTGCCGCAACGAGACGCTCGGCCCCCTCGAGCACGGCTGGCCGCCGGGCTGGGACGCGTTCTTCGGCATGTGCGACCAGGCGAGCACGCCCCAGGGCGCCTACTACTCCGTCAACTGGGTCGACTCCGCGGCCGGGGCCGTCGTCTTCACGGGCTCCGAGCCGGCCGACTACACGACGTCGATCGTCGGCAACCGCTCCGTCGCCTACCTCAAGTTGGCGCCGAAGGACCGGCCCTTCTTCCTCGCGGCCGCCGTCCGCGCGCCGCACGCGCCGCAGCTGCCGCCGCCCTGGCACGCGTCGGCGTTCCCGGACGCGCGCGTGCCCCGCGACGGCGCCTACAACGCGACCCCGACCGGCAAGCCCTACTGGATGTCCCGGAACCCGCCGCTGAGCGACGAGGACGCCGCGGAGTTCGACGCGGTCTACGCGGACCGCTGGCGGGCGCTCCTCGCGGTCGACGACCTCGTCGCGGGCGTCTTCGACGAGCTCCGCGCGTCGTCCTTGATCGACGACACCTACGTCTTCTACACGAGCGACCACGGATATCACATGGGCCACTTCCGTCTCCCCCCCTTGAAGATGCACAAGTACGAGTTCGACATCCGCGTGCCGCTGCTCGCGACGGGCCCGGGCCTCGCGCCGGCGTCGCGGCGGGAGGTCGCGGGCTTCGTCGACCTCGCGCCGACGTTCCTGGCCATCGCCGGCGCGGCGGCGGCGGACGGGGCGATGGACGGGACGTCGCTCCTGCCGCTCCTCGAGGACGACGACGACGTCGAGTGGCGGGAAGAGATGCTCGTCGAGTACGCGCCCATCACCAACTGGCTCGACGGCGCGCATCGCCGCGTCGACGACGCGCCCGACAACAATTTTCGGGCTTTGCGGATCGTGTCGGAGCGCGAGAACGCGCTCTACGCGGAGACGACGTCCTTGGTCGACTACGACTTCCAACACCCCGACGAGTTTTTCATCGAGTATTACGACCTGCGCCACAACTACGACCCGCACCAGCTCCACAACCTCGCGGACAAAACGAGCCCCGGGCACCTCGCGGACCTCCGGAGCCGCCTCGCGGCCGCGTGGGGCTGCGCGGGCGCCACCTGCCCCTAGCTTAGGGCGCGTTATGACCAAAGGCGAGGAGCCGCGCCCGGGCGCCGGCGTCGAGGCCCATGCCCGGCCGCGCGAGGACGACCCACTCGTGCCAGTCGCCCTCGATGCGGCCGCCCTGCATCATGCCCGACCGCAGCGCGCCGGCGACGTCGTCGGCGACGTGGAGGACCTCGAGGCCGAACCTCGCCGCCGCGGCGCGCAGGCCCGCGGGCGAGTGCCAGGAGACCCAGGGGTAGACCTGCGAGCGGCGGCGGTCGCGCGGCGCGCGCGGCGTTCGCCGACGCGGGCGCGCGGACCCACTCCAGGGACCCGTCGCTGAGGCAGTCGTCCGCGTAGCGCCGGTCGCCGCCGCCGCACTCGGCGCAGACGCAGAGCGACCTAGCGGGAGAGGTTTCCGGCGCGGAAGAAAAGGACGACGCTCCCGCGGAACGGACGCGGAGCGCGACGCGACGGCGATGCCGTCGTCGTGCAGGAAGGCGCTCGTCGCCTCAAGGTAGGCGTCGAGCGTGCGGCTCCCCGCGTGGGAGAGCACGGAGTGGGAGTAGACGAGGTGGACCCTGGACCCCGGCGCGAGCGCGGGCGCAAACGCCGCGTTGTGCGCCAAAAACACCTGGCCGTGGTCGAGCCGCGCCTGCAGGGCGGACCAGTGGGGCCCGTCGCCGCGCCGCGCCCGGCCGCGGCCCGCCTCGGTGAGGTAGGCGTTGGGCTCGACGCACGCGTAGTCGCCGACGAGCGGCGCCCGCGAGCCCGCGAGCCACGCGGCGAGCTCCATGGTCCCGCACCCGAACTCGAGCACGTCGATGTCGGCGCCCGCGCCGAAGAGCGCGCCGAGCAGGTCGGCCTGGCGCCGCCAGGACGACGCGACGCCCGCGCCGCCCTGCTTGAACTGGCCGCCCGTCGTGTACGCGGTCGCGGCGTCGTAGGCGCCCGGCGCGTCGCCCGGCGCGAAGTAGAGCTGGTTGAGGTTCGCGGCGCTCGCGTCGTCCCACGCCACGGTGAAGACGACCTCGTCGTAGGCGCCCGGGCCCGCGACGCGCCAGAGGTCCGTGATGGGCGTCGTCGGGTGGGCGTCGAGGTAGCCCGCCGGCAGCGCGATCGCGGACACGCTCCGCTGGCCCGGCTCGCAGTTGGCGAAGCCGACCGTGACGTCGAAGGCCGTCTCGCCGGTCTTTGGGATGGGCCGGCAGTGGAAGTTGTGGAGATGATGCAGCCAGTCGCCGCAGGGGCTCATCGTGCAGAGCTCCAGGGCCCCCCGGCCGTCCGCAGCGACGGCGACCGTGATGAGGGCCGTATCGTTCGTCGTCACGGCCGTCTGCGATACGGCGGCCTCGACCATGGGGGTCGCGGCGACGTCGAATTCGAGCGTCGCGGACGACGAGCCGTCGGCCGCGTAGACGGTGAGCGCGTGGGCGCCCGGCGCGCAGTGACCGAAGCCGTGGTTGAGCTGCGACGTCGCCGCGGGGCCCACGACGTCGACGCAGGCGTCGTCGCCGCCGCCGCAGGTGTCGTGGAGGCACACGGCCGCCGGCGCGTCGTCGTCGCTGCGGTAGGCGACGCCGACGCTGACGGCGCGGCTCCGGCGCACGCGCTTCGGCACGTCCTCGGCGCCGTCGAACCAGACGACGGGGCGCGCGGCGGCCGTCGCTGCGAGGAGGAGCGCGTGCGGTTTCATTCGGATCCGGCGCTATGGGCTGCCCATTGCGCGCGCGACGGGCTTCACGATCAGTGCACGAGATGTTCACGATTAGCCTTTGGCGCCGAGGCGGCATGAGCGCCGTCGGAGACGCGAACGCGGCTGCTGACCTCGACGCGATCGCGGTTTTCCTGCGTGAGTCCGGCCACGAAGATGCTGCGGGGCCGCCGCGCGCGCAAGACACGTCGGACGCGACGGTCAAGCTCGACGCCGTCGTGTCCTTCCTGCGCGACAACGGCTACGGCGCGGCGGCGGACCTCGTGCGCACGTTCCCGTGGCGCCGCCTGGGAGCCTACGTCGGCGACATGATGCGTCGCATGCCGCCGGACACGCTGGCGTTCGTCGCCTCTTGGGCCACGCGCGGCGACCTGCTCGCCCTCCGCGCTGCGTTCGCCGCCGGCCGCGACGCGGCGCGCCACGCCGTGACCAGCCATCAGGACTGCTATGAATTCGAATTCGCGGGTGTGTCCGCGCTCGCGATCAAGGCCATCGGACGCGTCTTCGGCGGAGGCTGTCGACGACTGCAAATAATGTACGCCGAATCTCCTGCTACAGCCTCGCTCCAGTCCTTTGTCACAAATACAAATCAAAAGCTGGAGGAGCTTACCCTCTGGAACATACCTCTGTCGCTGGAAATTCTCCGGGAAGTGTGTCGAGCTTGCCCACGGTTGGCAAAGCTAAACGTCCGTTTTTGTACTACTCTCCGCATCTCAGCCGGCGTCGTCGAGATCGCGAGCAGCCTGGCTTCAATTTGTCCTATGATCTCTGACCTTGTCCTGCCGCCCGGACCAAGAGAAACGGCACGAGGTGCAGCGGAATCCTGGGCGATGAAGTTTCCGAAGCTGAAGGTGCTTCGCTTTGGCACCGGCTACGTCGACTATCGTCCAGAGCTCTTCGACCAAATACGCGAAACTGTGGCCAAATGCTCCCTCGCTACGGAAGTGGACCTATGTGCGTGCGTGGTGCACTCCGATCTGATCGAGTGTCTCGTGCGGAGCCCCCTGGATACGCGTCTGACGCGCCTTGTGCTCGTCGAAGCGCAAATATCAGTCCCAACGATCTTGGCAGCGGCGAGAGGTTTCCAAAAGTTGCGAGACTTGGAGCTGCCCGACGACTTCGATTGTGATGCCGGCTTTTATTTACTCCTCTACCAAGCTCGACCGGAAATCGCACGACTCAATGTCGGCTGCGGATCCAACATCGACGATGCCGTCGTGGAGTTCTTGTGCAACAAGTTTCGTTTGGAGGTTCTCCGGTTCGCGGTAAACCGCAATTTGACGGTCGGGGTCATCAATGCGATACTCGATTCAACCTCGTCCAAAACCCTCCAAGAAGTCGAATTCGACTACGCGTGCTGCTCCCTCGAGGGATCGGAATTCCTTTGTCTCGCGGACGGATGTCCCTCTCTGAAAAGGATGACCTGGAACCTTGCAGACGCGGACGAATATCGACCAATCCAGGCCACGGACGTTCGACGCCTCTCCGACCTACTCGAGAGTCGCGGCGGCCAGCTCGTCACTGATATCCCCAGGGAAGAGTGGCGGTAAAAATTGAAACGTCAGTCGCTATCGTCGTCGCCGCCGAAGTTGTTCCACTTGTCGTACTTCTTGTGGAAGCTCGACGGCCCCGTCGCGGGCCCCGCCTGGACGACGGGCTGGGGCGGGAACGCGTTCGGCGGCAGCGTCGGCATGGGCTGCGGCGGCGGCTTGGCCTTGGCCTTGCCGGCGTTGGCGGCGAGCGTGCCGTCGAGGCTCGCCTTGGCGCGCGCGCGGCGCGCCTTGGCGCGCTCGAGCGGCGAGAGGTGCGCGTCGTCGACGACGACGCCCGCGGGCGCCGCGGCCGGCGCGCTGTAGCGGTCCGGCTCGTCCTCGAGGACGCCGAGGTCCTCGACGACGCGCCGCGCGGGCGGCGGCGGCGCGTTCGCCGCGGCCTCGACCTCGCGCGGGAAGACGGCGCGCAGCGCCTGGCCGTCGACGCCCGCGGCGTCGACGGTGAGGCGCGGGTCGCGGTGGTCGAGGATCCGCCCGCTCAGCGTCTCGAGGTGCGCGACCGTCGCGTCGGGGCACCCGGAGCCCGCGCGGTACCGCTTCTCGTACCGCTTCAGCAGGTCGCCGACGGTCGTGTTCGGGCCGTCGACGCTGATGCGGATCCCCGGCGTCGGCTGGGGCGCGGCGCCGG
This sequence comes from Aureococcus anophagefferens, assembly GCF_000186865.1. Taxonomy (NCBI): domain Eukaryota; class Pelagophyceae; order Pelagomonadales; family Pelagomonadaceae; genus Aureococcus; species Aureococcus anophagefferens. Next base: position 131,636 of record NW_008705565.1, on the reverse strand, counting down.
GCACGACGCGCTTCACGCGGTCCGTGATGATCGTCACCGTCGCCGCCTGGGCCATCGCCGTGCCCTTTTGCGGGTGGGAGCCCCGGTAGTAGTCTTCCACGGCCTTGGGCCCGCTCTCCTGGCCGATGCGCCAGCCGGACATGGTCGAGCTCTGCGAGACGAGATAAGTTTGAAGCGCTGCGCACGCGAGGGGTCGGGGATCGTCGAGCGTTGCACGAGACGAGGCACCGAGAGCCGCTCTATTGCGAGCTCACTGTGGCGAAGCAGCTCCTTTCCGTCAACATCGCGCCGTCTCGATGCTGAACCCCTTTCAGCCGCCCTATTTAACCGCCCCTGAAACAACACAAGAAAAAGGCGCCATGTACACCGCGGGTCGCCCGCGAGCCTAGTGGCTCCAGGTCGGCGGGTCGCCGTCCGCGGGCTCGTAGTCGAGGAAGCGGCTCTGGAACTTGGGCGTGGGCTCGCGGCAGCTCTCGACCTGGCCGAACATCTTGTAGCGGTACTTGGCGACGAGCTTGTAGCCCGCGTCGCGGAGCGGCGCCGGCAGCAGGTGGAAGGCCGCGACGTAGCGCGCCGGCGCGTCGAGGAGCGCGAAGACGCGGAGCGCGGCGTCGGACCGCGTGTAGATCGCGCCGTCCTGGACGAGGACGACGGTCGTGAGCGCCTCCGCGCCGCCCTCGGCGTACTGGCCCGCGCCGTGGAAGCGCAGCAGGTCCCCGTGGCGCTGGATCGCGCCGAACTTGATGCGCTTGCCCGAGTCGTGGTCCGCGACGAAGCCGACGAAGCCGTCGCAGAGGTTGCAGACGCCGTCGAAGAAGAGGAGGCTCTCGACGCCGGGCTTCGCCTCGATGGCGCTGGGCACGACGAGGCACGTGTACATGACCGCGCCGAACGATGCGATGGTGCCCACCATGAACGTGAAGGAGAAGGCCTTGGGCATCGTGTCGCGCGCGCGGGAGCGCAAAGATGGGAGCGATGCGGCGTCGAGCGATGCGCGCGAGATGCGAAAACCGTCGCGCGGCGCCGCGCAGCACAGCGGTGGTGAGGTTTCTGCCGCGGAGCAGCGTGATCTCGACTGCGGTAAAGTTGCACCTCGCAGTGCCTTTTAACGACTCTCGCGCTCTCGGCTGCCTCCCCGCCCACCACAGGCCGCCTCTTCGAGAATATGGCTCGGTGGCTGCTCTGCTGCGCCGCCGTCGCCGCCGCCGCGGCGCGGGTCGTCGAGGACGGCGCTTCGCGGCGCGCGGCGTCGGGCCTCGCGGGCCTCAACGGCACCTGGCTCCGCGACGCCATGGACGACGGCAGCCGCTTCGTCGTGCGCGGCGCGAGCTACGGGTCGACGGCCGCGGCGCGGTCGTCGCTCCTGGAGACGCTCACGCGGCCCTTCCACGACAAGTGGTTCGAGCCGCACGCGTCGCTGCGGGGCGACGGCGGCGCGCGCGCGGCCGCCGCGGCGGCGCCGTCGCTCGCGGCCGTCGCGCGCGGCCCCGCGCGGCTCTCGGCCGTGCTGCGCCTCGAGACGCTCGGGCGCGGCGCCGCCGACGCCGCCGCGGCGGCGGCGGCGGCGGCGGCGGCGGCCCTCCTGCCGCCGGGCGTCTTCGACGGCGCGCGCGGCGACACGGCGCACGTCTACGTGTCCGCGCCCGGCGCGGCCGCGCTCGCGAACCACACGGACGTGACGGACGTGCTCGTCGTCCAGCTCCGCGGGTC
>NW_008705565.1:127088-129769 GCF_000186865.1 Aureococcus anophagefferens | reverse complement strand
CCTGGTGCGACCAGACCTGCATGGAGGAGGGCTACGACTGCGACGGCGACGAGTCCTGCGACTACAACTGCCCGACGTGTACCGGCTGCGAGGCGTGCGCCGCGGGCGAGTATAGCGGAGCGGGGGCGACGTACTGTTTCTACTGCCCCGCGGGCTCGATCTCGTCAGCGGGCTCGAACTGCTACGACTGCCCCGCGGGCTACTACTCGCCGGTGGACGGCAGCGCGTCGTGCTCCGCGTGCGGCGCCGGCACGTACAACAACGGCGCGGGCTACGCCTACTGCAGCAACTGCCCCGCGGGCTCCTACTCTTCCGCGGCCGCGACGATCTGCGCCGCCTGCCCCTTCGGCACCTACCAGGACTCCGCCGGGCAGGCGTCCTGCCTCTCCTGCGCCGCGGGCAAATACTCCGCGGCGTTCGGGGCGTTCTTCTGCTCGACGTGCGCCGCCGGGGCCTACTCCGCCGCGGGCGCGGCCTCCTGCACGGCGTGCCCGGCGGGCACCTACTCGTCCTTGAGCTCCGCGACGTGCGCGGACTGCCCGGCGGGCTCGTACGGGTCGACTACGGGCGCGGCGTCGTGCGACCCGTGCGCCGTCGGCACGTACGCCGCCGCCGCGGGCGCGACGTCGTGCGTCGCGTGCCCCGCGGGGTCCTACGCGGACGCCGCCGGCGCGTCGGAGTGCGCGCTCTGCCCCGCGGGCACGTACTCGTCCACCGCCGCGTCGACGTGCGCCAACTGCCCCGCCGGCACGTACTCGGAGACCGCCGGACTCACGGCCGGCGACGACTGCGCGCTCTGCCCCGCGGGGCGAGCCGCGAGCACCGAGGGCCGGACGTCGTGCGAGGACTGCCTGCCGAGCACGTACTCGCACGCCGGCGCGTCGGAATGCGCGGACTGCCCCGCGGGCACCTACAGCGAGAACTTCGGCAGCGGCGAGTGCGAGACGAAGATGCCGACGCCGGAGCCGACGGAGCCGCCGACGCCCGCTCCCACGCCGTCGCCGTCGCCCTGGCCGACGCCCGTCCCGGGGGACCCCAGCGGGATCCCGTTCGCGTGTGCCCGCGTTGCTTTGTTTTCTTTTTGAGTGATCGTGATTTCATCTCCCCGCGCAGCCCTTGCCGACGCCCTACCCGACGACGTCGAATCCGTCGTTCGCGCCGTCGTCGTCGCCGTCGTCGTCGCCGAGCGCGACGCCCTCCGCCGCGCCGTCGTCGTCTCCGAGCGCGACGCCCTCTGCGTCACCGTCGTCGTCTCCGAGCTCGTCGCCGTCGGCTTCTCCGAGCTCGGCGCCCTCCGGCGCGCCGTCGTCATCTCCGAGCGCGAATCCGTCCGCGTCGCCGTCGTCTTCTCCGTCCGCGTCTCCGTCGTCCTCTCCGAGCGCGACGCCGAGCGCGTCTCCGTCAACGTTCCCCACGTCCACGCCGACGTCGCGCCCAACCGTCGAGCCCGGCGAACCCACGGCGGCCCCGATGCCGCGGCCGACGCCCGCGCCGTCGTCGACGCCAGCGTCCTGCGGCCGGGACGATTTTCGAGAGATTTTGACCGTGAAAACGAAGGGAAATCGTCACCCACACCTCTGGCAGGTCGACGCCGACCGCGGCGCCCTCAATGGCCCCGACGGAGACGAACTACTTCGGCTGCGACGAGGCGACGTGGACGCCGCACTCCGACGCGGTGTCCTTCGGAAACTGCGTCGTCTTCGCGGCGTCCGCGGCGGGCGCGAATCTCGCCGCGGGCGTCACGTCCGCGGGCGTCGTCTTCGACGTCGGCACGAAGGGGCGCCTCGACATCGGCGCCACGCACGAGGGGGACGCCCTGAGCGGCGAGGAGATGCTGGCCGCGACGCTCTTCGGCGGCCTCGTCGTCTTCTGGAGCCGCGCGGCGGCGGCCGCGTCCGGCGCCGCGGACCACGTGTCCGTGTCCTTCGTGCACACGGGCTGGGGCCTCGACCCGGCGTCCTGGGCGGGCTACGACACCGTGGCGTCCCTCGACGCGCCGGGCTGGACGGCGGGCGTCCCCTGCGAAATGCGCCTCGCCTGGGACCCGGCCGCCGGCGAGCTCGAGCTCGAGTTCGACGTCGACGGCACGGCCAGCGCGCACGTCCTGCCGCTGGACCCGGCCTGGGGCTTCGGCGGCGTGAGCTTCGGCACCGCGGGCCTCGGCGGCGTCACGACCTTCGCGCCCGTCGCCTACGCCGGGGCCCTACCGCGGCCGACGGCGTCCCCGACGTCGACGTTCGCGCCGACGACCGCGAGCCCGACGACGTCCGTCCCGACGGACGCGCCGACCCTGCGCCCGACGACGCCCGGGCCCACGCCGCGCCCCACGCCCTGGCCGACGCCCGTGCCCGGGAACCCGACGGCGCCGCCGTCGACGGCCGCGCCGTCGCGCGCGCCGACGCCGACGCCGTGCGACGCCGTCCGCGCGGCGGGCCTCCTCGAGCCCGAGCCGGCGCTGGCGTCGGCGACCTTCTCCGCGACGGGCGCGGAGGTCGACGTGGTCTTCGACGCGCCGACGGACCGGGCCGGCGCCGCGACGGGCGCGCCGTTCCCCTGCGGCGACGTCCTCGACTTCGCGGGCGCGGCGGACGCGGCCTGCTACTGGACCGGCGACGCGTCCGTGTGCGCCGACGTCACGGCGGCCCTGGACCTCGTCGCCGGGTCGCCCGTGGCCCTCGTCG
>NW_008705565.1:24576-126458 GCF_000186865.1 Aureococcus anophagefferens | reverse complement strand
GCCGCGGGCCTGGCCTTCTCCTGGGACCTGCCCCGGGGGCCACACCTACGACGGCGCCGTCCTCACGCTCGACGCGGCGGAGCTCCAGGTCGGCGACGCCGTGCTCTCGGTGAACGCGACGGCCGCCGACGGCCGGACGTCGCGCGCGTCCGTCGCGCTGACCTTCGTCGACGAGGACGTGCCCCTCGTGTCCGTCGACGCGTCGGCGCTGGGCGCCCGCGTGCCCAACGGCGCGCGCGCCGTGCTCGCGGGGTCCGCGGCGCCGTCGTCGCTCGAGGGGCGCGAGTTCGCGGAGGGCCGCGCGCTCGCGACGACGTGGGTGCTGAAGGCGGGCCAGCTCGCCGACGGCGGGGCGCTCGGCGACTGGGCGACGACGGCCCTCGACGTCGCCACGGCGGCGGCGCGGGGCGCGCGGCCCCACAGCCTCGTCGTCCCCGGCGCGGCGCTCGTCGCGGGCGCGGCGTACGTCTTCGAGCTCCGCGCGGCCGTCGACGGCGTGCCCCGGGAGGGCCGCGCGTCCGTGTCCTTCGTGAGCGCGCGGCCGCCGTCCCACGGGTCCCTGGCCGTGGCGCCGGCCCGCGGCGTCGCCCTGGAGACGCCCTTCGCGCTGTCGACGAGGGACTGGATCTCGGAGGACCTGCCGCTCGTCTACTCGTGGACCGTCGTCGACGGCGTCCACGGCGACGCGACGACGCTCAAGGCGGCGACGCGCGCCGCGTCCCTGGCCGACGCGCGCCTGCCGCCGGGCGCGCCGAACGTGTCGCTCGCGGTCGTCGCGCGCGACGCGCTCGGCGGACTCGGGGAAGCGTCCGCGTCCGCGCGCGTCGACGCGACGGCCCTGCGCGGCGCGGGCCTCCGCGACGCGGCGAGCGAGCGCCTGGCCCTCGCCGCGGCCTACGCCGCGCCGGAGACCGTGTACCAGACCGTCGTCGCGGCGTCGGCGGCCGCGCGCAACGACTCGCTCCTGCTCGGGAGCCTCGCCGGCGCGCTCGGGGCCGTCGTCGCGGCCATGGACGACGACGTCGACCTCGTCGCCCAGGCCGCCGCGGCGCTCAAGGAGCCCCTCCTCTACGGCGCGCTCGACGGCGGCGCCGCGCGCGGGTCCCTCGAGACCGCGCGGCGCCTCGCGCGGACGTCGGCGACGGTCGGCGTCGGCGCGGCCGCGGCCGGCGACCTCGCGCTCTCGCTGAGCGCCCTCCTCGGCTCGCCCCTCTTCGGCAACGTGTCCAACGCGTCGGACGTCGCGCGCCGCCGCCTCGAGGGCGCCGACCGCGGCGAGTTCGCCGGGAACAGCTCCGCGGCGCTCGTCGAGGCCGCCGTCGACGACCTCGCGCGCGCGGCGCTCCAGGGCAGGGTGCCCGACGAGGCGCCCTACGCCGTGACGACGAAGAACCTCGACGTCAAGGCCGCCAAGGTCTACGCGGCGCAGACGGGCGACGCGCCGCGGACGCTGACGCTCGACGGTTCCCAAAGCGGCGTCGACCTGCCCCCGGACTTCGAGAGCGGCGGCGACGTCGACGTCTGGGTCGCCGAGGTCTTGGTCGACGTCTACGACGAGGTCGCGCCGCCGCCGAGGAAGAACCAGAGCGCGCTCCTGTCGCCGTCGCTCCAGGTCGGCGTCGAGGCGGCCGCGGCGAACGACGGGCCGGCGCCGAAGCAGGCCGTCAAGGTGAGGATCCGCGCCTTCGACAACCGCACGGTCCAGACGAAGAAGCCCCCGAAGCCCGTGGAGCTGCGCTGCCCCTGCGACCACGTCGGCCGCGTCAATTACACGTGCGACGACGGCGCCGTCTTCGAGAACGAGTGCAACGGCACGGAGAGCGTGCTCGCGGTCCAGTGCGCGACGACGACGACGGTCTGCGAGAGCTGGAACAGCGACACGGGCCGCTGGCTCGCGTCCTGCGTGCCCTTCGCGACGAACGCGTCGGGCGTCGTCGGCTGCGCGTGCGACCTCGACCTGAACTCGCGCGCGGCGTTCGCGCTGCGCAACGACTACGCGGGCAGCCTCGAGGCCTACACGTCGTCGTTCCGGGGCGCGCCGGCGCTCCGGCGCGCGCGCGTCATGCTCCTGGCGCTCGCCGCGGGCTTCGGGGGCTGCCTCGTGCTCTCCGCGGTCTGCGCCGCGCGCGACAAGCATGACGCGAAGCAGAGGCACCGCAAGAAGAAGCGCTTCGAGGTGCGGAGCCCGCGGGCCAAGCCCGGCGGCGCGCCGCCGCGGCCCGAGGGCAAGGAGGACGAGTCCATCTTCCAGGAGTCGCTCGCGCAGCTGAAGCTCTTCGCGTCGACGCGCTCGTCGTGGAAGCGCGCGTGGAAGCTCATCAAGATCGGCCACCCGGTCCTGAACATCCTCACGGAGTACAGCGAGCACGCGAGCCGCGTGGCGCGGCTCTGGAAGTTCGGCTTCGAGATGCTCGTCTTCATGTCGGGCGTCGCGCTCGCGACGAATTTGCACTACCCGGACCCCGGCTGCGAGGACCAGCGCGTCCCGTCGGAGTGCCTCAAGTTCCACAACCTGCAGTTCAAGATCCCCGGCGTCTACACGTCGGCGGAGCGCGACATGTGCGAGTGGGACGCCTGCAGCCGGTCCTGCGTCTTCCACGAGCCGGGCGCGTCCGAGGCCCAGTCCTTCGAGCACTACCTGACCATCGGCCTCACGCTGGCCGTCATCCTGCCCATGATCCTGATCATCGACGTCTGCTTCGAGCACTACCTCATCAGCGGCGTCCCGGAGGCGCTGCGGTGCTGCGCGTCCCCGGACGCGGACGGCGGCGCGCCGCCGGCCGCCGAGGGCGCGCCGCCGCCGGCGAAGCGCGTCGTCTGGGACGACGTCGACGACCAGTCCTTCCGCAAGGGCCGGCGGGGGCACCGGAGCTCCGTGCGGTCGCCGGCGCGCAAGGCCGCGGCGAAGCTCTTCAAGGGCCCGCGGCGCCTCGTCCGGAGCTGCTTCCGCTTCTTCGCGGCGCAGGAGCACCGCGCGGAGCTCGCGGCCGTCAAGGCGACGGTGAAGACGCGCCTCGACGTCGTCGACGCGGAGCGCATGGCGCCCTTGGTCGCCGACGCCGTCGTCGCGCGCGACGACGAGCTCCGGGCCGCGCTGGAGCAGCTCGAGGGCGCGACGAGCCTCGACGAGCGCCGCGCGCGCTGGGTGCTCAAGCAGCTGCGGATCCACCTCATGGACGACTGGGCCTACGTCGAGGACCGCGCGCTCTTCGAGACGTCCGTGGCCTACATCATCCGGGGCCGCGTCACCGCGGCCGCGCGGTGGAACGACGAGATCGCCGCCGTCGAGGGACGCACCGCGAAGCAGACGAAGCAGCTCCGCGCCGCGAAGCTCATGGAGTTCGAGCGCGTCGCGCGCCTGCGGCCGCTGGAGCGGTCCATCTACGCCATGGGCCAGAACCGCGTCGCGGACCTCGAGGCGCCCGAGGGCGTGTCCGCGGTCGCGTACGTGTGCGCGTGGGCGCTCGTCGTTGTGATCGTCGCGCTCAACGTCTACTACTTGATCCTCACGGGCAGCGACTACGGGCCGGGCAAGACGGCGGAGTGGATCAACGCCGTCGTGACGTCGTTCGTGCTCTACTACCTCGTCATCAACCCGCTGCAGATCCTGTTCTTCACCATGTGGCTGCCCTCGCTGCTCAAGGAGCACTTCTCGCGGTGGCGCGACCCGACCGCGTCGGCCCAGTTCCCCTTCCAGACGAAGCTCCCGGCGTCGCCGACCTTCTTTTTGGCCGTGTGGCACCCGGAGCTCCACGACACGAGGATCGGCAAGTACTGCCTCGGCGAGCTCGAGCACCGCGCGGATCTGGAGGGCGGCGACCTCGTGAAGACGCTGAACCGGGTCTACCGCGAGGCGACGTGGAAGCCGAGCGTCCAGGTGCGCTTCACGCTGGCGCTCCTGTCCTGGTTCCTGCGGCTCCCGGAGTGGGGGCAGGAGGTGCTCTTCGAGGAGTTGTTCGCTTCGCGCCCCTACTACGTGTTGAAGATCGTCTCCGCGGTGCTCTTCCGCTGCTTCGACGCGTGCCTCCCCGACCGCGACGTCGAGCACGAGCCGCCCGCGCCCGCCGTCGCGCACCCGTCGTCGCCGAAGCCCCCGAAGCGGGCGACGGCGCCGCGGAAGAAGAAGATGCCGAAGAAGGCCGAGACGAAGAGCGACGCGTCCATGGAGGGCATCGCCATGACCGCGCTCGCGCTCGTGCGCCCCGAGTTCGACGACGACGCCGTGGACCTCGGCGGAAGCCCGCGCGCGCGGTCCCGCTCGGGCCAGGTCGACGACGACGGCTTCTGCCCGGACACGCCGCGGAGCGCCGAGCGCTTCGGCACGGCGAACCCCCTCCGGTCGCCGCGCGGGACGTCGTCCGGCGGCGGGGACCGCGACCCGGGCGCGCGCAAGGCGAGTCTCTAAGAGGCTGGCGGCGGCGATGATAGCGACTGTATTTTTCAGGCTACGCCCTAGTAGTCTACCGGGGTAGGCTCGATCGGAGGCGGTGACTTCCACCAGAACTCACGGTCCACGTCCGTCGAGAGCTGGCCGCCGCGAGATTTCAGTATGGCATCAATGCGCCCAGTCTTCGAGGTGTCGGGCTCGCAGCCTTCAAACTGACTATCCCAAATAATATTGCCGGCATTCCAGGTGACTTTGAGAAGAGAGGGACACCCATCAACGATGCGAATAATAGAGGCTGAGTCGAAAATAGTGTCGGTCGGACCGCCTCCCGGGGAGCAAAACACGTGGTGGAACTGGATCTCCTGCAGCGTCTTCGAGCACGGGCTTGCGAGCAGCGAATCCACAATTGTCCGAGCACACCGCATGTTTCCCTTGAATTCGACACACTGCAAACCAAAGAGCGCAAATACTCGCTTCACGCAGGCGTCGTTGACGTTCTCCCCGAGACCAAAACTGAGGCGAGTGAGTTCCGGTCGAGCGCGGTGCAGATCCTCTAGGAACTCCAGAACTGCGGCCGGTCGGCTCTGGCCAGGTTTCGTAGGAAAGGCTCCCCAGCACCAAAATTATACTTCATTTTTTTATCTCCAAAAAACTGCGGCAGCCAGGACCGAATACGCGCCCGATGGCCTCGATGGCGCGCGTGGACACGCTCGCGCCCGACACGCGCGGCCCGTAATAATGCTCACGAGAAACGAGGCCGTCGAAGTTCGAAAAGGAGCGGCAGTCCGGACGGATCGTCACGGCGCGGCGCACCGCGTCGCGACCGGTGGCGAACGCGACGCGGAGCGCCAGCAGATCGCTGCGCGGCACCCAAGACGACACGTACGCCAGCGTGTCCGGCAGGATGCGATTCATCGCGTCGCCGCCGTAAGGTGCCAGGCGGCGCAAGGGATACGTCGTTTCCATGAAGTTCGCCGCGTCGTGGGCCCCGTTCTAGCGCAAGCTTAGCAAGAGCGCGTCGAGCTCGACCGTCTCCTCGGGGTCCTTCCGTGCGCCGCGGCCCCGCCCCGCGTCGTGGCCGCTCTCGCGCAGGAACTACGCAACCGTGTCGAGTCCGACCGTCCGGGGGCTCGTGTTGATTGGCTCGTGCGCGCGCGGGTGCTTAGCTCGTCTGCGTGAGTGTAGTGCCTGCACGGCTCATAGCCGTCTCGAACCCAGGCCGATCGAGCAGTGCATCTTGAAGGCCGTCGAGGCGGCGCGCGCCTAAAAGGCTGTTACGGGCCGGCGGTGCGCCGCGGCGAGGAGGAGGGACTTGCGGCTCTGCGCCGGCAGGTGCACGTCCTCGGGCTTGCGCGTGGACGCGTGGATGAGCACGGGGAAGGGCGAGCCCGGCCGGTAGAGGGGCACGCCGACGGTGCCGGACCGGTCGGCTTTCCGGTGGCCGTAGAACGCTCGGCTCACGAGTTCCTTGCGCTTGTCGTCCTGCTTCTCGAGCTTGCCGCCGACGTTGACGGCGGACTTGGACGTCGCGTAGCGCGACACGTACTTCTCGCCGCCGCCGAAGACGAGCTTCGCGGGCCGGCCGCTCCCGCCGAGGACCTGGCGGATCGTCCGCGACGCGCGCGACCGCTGGGGGCTGCAGGTCGTGTGGGCCTTGGCCTTGTCGCGCCGGTCGAGCTCGAAGAGCAGGCGCTGGGGGAAGGTCGCCTCGAGCTGGGCCATGCGCCGCGCGGTCGCCGAGCGCTCGCGGTCCTCGTCGCCGAGCGGGCCCGTGATGCGGTCGCTCCACTCCTTGTGTTTCACCAGCGTCCGCAGCGTGCCCTGGAGCTCCCGGCACCGCTTCACGTCGGGCTCCGTGGACGTCGTCGCGTGGGCCATGAGCGCCTCCATGACCTGGCCCCGCCGGTTCATGAGGATCTGCGTCCGGAGGTCGAGCTCGTGGAGCCGCAGCTCCTCCGCGCGCTTCGCCGCGGCCTTGTCGCCGCTCGTCGACGGCGCCTTCTTGGGCTTGACGGCCGCGGAGGCGCGGCTCCGCAGCTCCTCGGGCTTGAGGCCGTGCGTCGCGACGAACGCGCGGAACTCCTCGATGCTCAGGCCCTTGATGCCGTCGCTGTCGTGGAGCTCGATCTGCTCCGCGAGGTCCTCGACGTCCGTGCGCGTCTTCGCCATGCCCAGCACCGTGAAGGGGCCGATGAGCTCGTGGGCGTCGACCGTGTTCGTGTGGTCCACGTCCAGCGACCGGAACCACTCGTCGACGTCCTTCAGGTGCTCGTGGCGCTCGCGCATGGCCTCGTAGCCCGGCCGCTTGTGGATGCGGCTGTGGCGCCGCGAGTCCTCCATGTTGCTCTCGGCGCGGTGCTGCTCCAGGAGGTGGGCGCGCCGCGTGCTGTCCAGGCGCAGCTTCTCGAGGAGCTCCGTGCGCGTCTCCTCGGCGACGTCGGGGCTGTCGACCTTGAGATCGCTGCTCAGCTTCACGAGGGACCCCAGGCCCCGCGAGTTCGGCCGCTCCTCGTGGATCATCGCGTCTCTTTTGACGACCTACGGGCTGCCCATCTCGGGCGCGTTGCCGATGCTCTCCGAAGGCTTGCGGTAACAACTGCTTCGTAAGATGCCGAAGCCGACAGAGCCGCAAATATTGAGCTGAGTGAGGTGTGCCCGGCGGGGCTGCGTTTCGACGTGGGGCTATGCCGTAATGAGCATGCGGCTCCTGGCCGCGTCGCTGGTGGCGCTGGCCTGCGTCGCCGACGAGAGCTGCAGCCCCTGGTACGATGAGGACTGCATCGCCGTCGTCTGCTGCGGCGACTCCATCACCGAGGGCGCCGACGTCGAAGCGGGCGAGGACTGGCCGTCGCTCCTTCAGGAGCTACTCGGGGCTCAGTACCGTGTATACAACAAGGGCTTGAGTGGTCATACCCTGACGGCGACCGACGTGGAGTGGGCGGCGAGCGAGCAAGGCGAGGAGGCCATGGAGATCACCGTCGCGGACGTCTTCATCGTCGGCCTCGGGACGAACGACGCCAAGGACGAGTACTGGTCCGCGCCCGGCTTCAACGAGACCTACATCGACGAGTACGGCGCCCTCATCGCGACGCTGCGGGGGCTCGGCACGAACCCGGAGCCCGCGGAAATCTTCGTGACGATTCCGCCGCCGCAGCTCGAGGCCAACACGCTCTGGCCGGACACGTCCTTCATCAACGAGGAGCTCCCGGAGGCCGTGGCCGAGGTCGCCGCGCGGAACAACGCCTCGTCGTTGGTGGATCTGCGGCCGCTCTTCGGCGGCGACGACCCGGATGGCTCGCTCTACGCGGACCGCATACACCCGAACGCGGCGGGTTTCGCGCTGATCGCCGCGCGCATGGCCGACGCCGTGCGCCTCCGCTTCGAGCCGCCGACGGCCGTCCCGACGCTGTCGGCGCCGCCGTCGGCGACGCCGCGGCCGTCGACGGCCGCGCCGTCGCCGCTGCCGTCCTACGAGCCGACCTACGCGCCGACGACGTCCCACCCCTCCTACGCGCCGTCGACCTACGCCCCGACGACCTACGCGCCGACGACCTACAAGCCCTCGAGCCGCCCTTCGGAAGCGCCGACGGCCATGCCGACGCCCGCGCCCTCGCCGCTGCCGTCGCCGCTGCCGTCGCCGCTCCCGTCGTCGCTGCCGTCGGCGGCGCCCGTCCCCGCGCCCACGCGCGCGCCCATCGTCGGCTCCGCCCCGCCGACGACGGCCGAACCGTCCCCCGCGCCGACCCCGGCGCCGACGCGGGCGCCGTCGCGGGCGCCGACGAGGACGCCGACGACCGCCGCGCCGGCGCCGCGACCGTCGCCGGCGCCGAAGACGTCCCCTGCACCGTCGCCGCGACCGTCGCCGGCGCCGACGCCCCGACCCACGGCGGCGCCGACGGCCGGCGCCCTGTTGTGCTGCCTCTCCATGGACGCGGCGTGCCTCGCGTGCTCCGCGGGCGTCACCGTCGACGCCTACTGCGCGGACCACCCGGCCGCGGACGGCTGCCCGCCCGCGCCGACGCCCCGGCCGACGCCCCAGCCCGTGTCCGCCGCGGCGGACGACGACGACGAGGCCGACAGCGCGGCCGCGTCGCCCGTGCTCTTCGTCGGCCTCGCGGTCCTCCTGCTCGGCGTCGTCGCCGTCTGCCTCGCCTTCCACGCCTACCGCAAGTTCCGGAAGGAGGAGGCGGCGGCGGACGCGCCGGGCCGCAAGGGGACCATCCTGCGCGACGACGACGTCGAGCTCGCCGTGCGGGAGGGCGGCGAGGCGCCCCCGCCGGCGCCGGCGCCCGCGGAGGAGGCGTCGCGGCTCCTCGCGTCGCCCGAGTCCGCGGCCGGGGAGGACGAGCCCGACGAGCCGCCGCGGGTGGAGATCGACTTCGCGGCGACGCCCGAGCGCCCGGTCCGCGAGCTGCAGATCGACACGGTCATGGCGGAGACGACGTTCCTCGCCAACTCGCCGCCGACGAGCCCGACCGTGGAGACGCCCGTCGTCGAGGCCTTCGTGGCCCCGTCGCCGCCCGCGAGCCCCGGCGCGGCCGCGCCGGCCGTCGACAGGTTCCTCGCGAACTCGCCGTCGCCGACGATCGCGCCGGCGCTCCTCGTGTCGCCGCCGCCCCTGGACCTCGCGCCGCCGGCCCTGGACGTCGCCGACGACGCCCGGGCCGCGTCCGACGACGAGCCGTCGCTCTTCGTGGCCGCGCCGGACCCGACGTCGCCCGCGCCGGACTCGCCGGACGAGGCGAGCGCGGCGGCCTTCCTCGAGGAGGCGCTCCCGCCGCCGCCGCCGCCGCCCGAGGCGGAGGCGCCCGCGAAGGACGTGACGCTCGAGGTCGGCGAGGAGCCCGCGCCGGAGACGCCGCGGCGACGGCCCTCGGAGGCGGAGCCGGGCTCGCCGTCGCCCGCGCAGCGCACGCTCCAGGCCGCGGCGACGGCCATCGGTTGGCTCCGCCCGGCGCTCTGGGCCAAGACGGGCTCCGCGGACGGCGACGCGGACGTCGCCGCGGACGCGGCGAAGGTCGCCCAGATGGAGGCGCCTCCGGAGGCGCCCGCGGCGGAGGCGCCCGCGGCGGCACGCGAAGGGCCCGAGCCGGCGAGGCCCGTCTCCGCGTCCGTCGAGCTTTAGGAATTGACTGACACAAACGCGAGGGGCGACCGGCTCCTGCAGCGTAGAGCTCATTTTTGGTGCGCCCTGCAGCGTAGAGCTCATTTTGGTGATTGGCACAGACGGGGCGGACGCGTCCGGGCTCAGCTCCTTGGCTCGATTAGGCCGCCCCAACTTGATGCTCAGCAAAACGTTTTGGGCGAGGATGAGGGCGCGGGCCATGGTGTTGGTGCTGGGACTTGGTGACGGCGCGTACGAACTAACTGGGATGCGAGTGACGTCGGAAGGCTTCTGGTGCACGTTCAAGTTCTAGCAGCGCCGCGTCTCGCTCGGCCCACTGGCAGACGCGTAGAGGAGCCCGGGCTCGTCCAATTACGCGTAGAGGAGCCCGGGCTTCACGCCGGGGTTCGCGCGCCAGAAGAGGACGATCGCGCGGTCCCGGTCGCTCGGGACCCGGACGGAGGTCATCTTGAAGGGCTTGAAGGCGAGCACGTGGAACTCGGCGTCCATGAGCGTCTTCGTCAGGAGCTCCCAGGGGAAGTTGGTGCCCTCCGTGTAGAGCTCGACGACGTTCTCGATGAGGCCGCCTTTGAGCTTCTTCTCCTTGTCCCGCTTGATGATGTTCTTGACGATGGTCGGCGTGTCGTAGACGCCTTGGCAAAGAGGAAGCGCGACGCCGTTGTTGGGCTCGGAGGACTTGCTGAACCCCTCGCACTTGGTCGAGATGACGACGAAGAGGGACCGCTTCGCGAAGCGGAGGCACGCGCGGACGGCGGCCGAGAGCTCGCGCCCTTGGTTGAAGTTGACGGTCTTCGGCTTCAGCTCGGGACCGACGACGCGCCGTCCGAACATTTTGACGCCCGTGTCCAGCCTGACGGCGCAGATATCGAGGGAGAGGGTTTTGGAAAAACCGGCCCGGCGCGCGAGCGACGTTCCAATACCCACCGACGCCCCGAAGGCCGCGACGGCGCATCCCATGGGCACGGCGCCGAGGGCGATGAGAAGCCCGCCGAGCTCTAAAAGGACCCGAGGCGGCAGAGCGTCCGCGATGAGCTTGCCGCCGAAGCCGAGGGAGAGCGAGGCGATGGCTCCGCTCGCGCGCGGGTCCAGGTCGAGCGACGCGGCCATGCCGACGACGCCGACGTGCATGTCCTCCGGTACGGTCGCTCCGAGTCCCAAGAGATGCACGTCGTGCTCGTGTCTGACCGGATGCTTGACTCGATTCGCGCACGAGCCTCTCAGCCTACCAAGGGACGATGCATCGCGATGGGGTCGATTCCTCTCGAGTTCCGCGCGAGAATCGACACCTCGGTTGTCGGGCTCGGGCGCGTGACGTTGGCAGATCCGAGCTCGTGCTCCACAGCACTCTCCCCGCGGTCTGTCGCGACTTTATGGCCACGTAGTCCGGCGCGTCGATCTTGCGCTTCTCGAGCAGCTCGCGGAACGTCGGCCGCTTCTTGAGCAGCTCCGTCTCGCGCTTCCGCCAGGCCGCCAAGACCGTCGACGGCAGCGGCCCCTTGAAGTGGGCTTCCTCCTCGACCTCGTCGCCGCTGTCGTCCTCGTCGCTCAAGCCGTCGACCTGGTACTCGAAGGGATCGTCCTCGTCGCTGCTGTCGCTGTCGCTCCAGTCGACGGGCAACGGCCGCAGCAGGCTCGCGTCGACCGGCCGCTGCGTCTTCATGACTTTCGAACCTACCGTCGTCTCGACCACGGCCATCACGACGACGGCGACGGCCGACACCCACGTGCCGTTGTCGCAGTACCGCACGCCGACGCGGACCTCCGTGGACGCCTTGGGCACCGTCGCGGCCTTGCGCCGCTTCCCCGCCGTCGCCTTGCGCTCCGCGGCCTCGGCGGCGAGCTTCGCCGCCGTCGCCTTGCGCTCCGCGTCCGCCTCGCGCGTCGCCCGGCGCCAGCCCGTGAACGCCCGCATGAGCTCGCGCCGCGGCGCGCCGGCGCGCCAGATCGCGCGCGTGGTCTGCCCCGTGGCGAGCAGGCGCGCCATCTGCGCGGCCTCGGCGAGCACGGCGGCGTGCGCGGCGGCGTGCGCGGCGCGCGCTTCGCGCTTTCGCAGCTCGGCTACACGCCGAGAAAACACACCGTTTATTGCTTTTTCGTTGTCATCCATGCGCGGCGTGCGTTGGACAAACTTCTCGCGGAGCGCTTCCAGGCTGTCCGCCGCCGTAAGCTCGTGTCGTAGGGCACGGTACAATGTCGCGGCGAGCGCGTCGTCGACCCGCGACGCCGCGAGGCGCTCCTCAATGGGCACGTGTACCCCCTTCCCCATCTCGGCGGGCAGCGTTAACCGTCTCGGGCGGGCAGCGCCATCGAAAGTAATCGGCGTTAGAGTTGAGGCGCACGGTGACCGCACGATGCGCTTCGCGGTTTCGTGAAGAGGACGTTGCCGTTTGGCCAAGAGCGTCTGGGCCAGCGGAACGTCGCGCGCGGGCGCCGTAGGGACCATGGAGAACATGGACGAGGACACGGACCCGGCGCCAATGCCAAAACTTAGCGCACTCGAGCGCAACGCCTACGAGGCCGTCGTCGGCGGCGACGGCGACGACTGCAAGTCGTCCAGCGACATCGCGCGCGACGTCGGCGCCCCCGTCACGGTCGTCCGCGCGACGCTGGGCGCGCTCGTCGACCTCGGCCTGCTGTGCGACTTCTACGACGCCCCGGACCGCGCGACGCCGGCGGCGGCCGACTCCAGCCTCGCCGGCGTCATCTCGGCGCTGGCGTCGGTGACGTTGATCGCGCCGGACAAGGCCCAGATCCTCGAGTCCCTCGTGGCCGCGATCGTCGAGGAGGACCAGCTGACCGCGGCCACGCGCGAGCAGATGGCCCGGCAGGCGGCCCGGCAGCCGCTCCGCGAGGTCCTCGCGCCGCGGCGCGCGTCGCCGGGCCAGGCCCCGCCGGCGAAGCGACCGCGCGACGCGGCGCCGGACCCGCCGCTCACCGCGGCGTTGGAGTCGCCGCCCGCGCCCCGCGTGACGCGCGCGACGGCTAAGGAGGCGGCGGCGGAGGCCGCGCAGCTCGCGGACGAGGCCCGCGGCAACGCGGCGCCGGCGGCGACGGGCGCCATGGACGAGGACGACCCGCCGGCGGCGCCGGACGCCATGGACGAGGAGGCGCCGGCGGCGCCGCAGGACGACGCGGCGCTGGAGTCGGAGGACGACGACGAGGAAGCGGCCGTGGCGCCGGACGGGCGGAAGAAGCCGTCCGCGCCCGACGGCGGCTGGGCGAAGCACCGGCGCGACCTCGGCAACGAGCTCGCCGCGTCGCGGCCGGCGGTCCCCGGCGGCTACGACGCGGCGCCCAGCTTCGGCCTGCCGCCGGGCGGCGACGACGCGACGCAGTGGACGCCGACGCCGCTGCTCCGCGTCGTCCGCGTCGTCCGCTCGGCGACGGTCGAGGCCGCCGCCGTCGCCGCCGCCGCCGCCGCCTTCATCCCGCTGGTGCGGACGAAGGCGCGCCGCTACAAGGTCGACGTGCCCGAGGAGCTCACGCAGGAGAAGGGCGACGCGCGGCGCGGCAAGGGCGGCGCCCTGTGGCAGGTCTGGATGACGTGCGTCGCGGCGGCGGCGCTGGCGCAGCCCCGCCTCGGGTCCGGCGGCATCTGCCTGCCCGACTGGTTCGCGGGCACGGTGCGGCTCAAGCCGGTGGACGTGCTTGGGCTCATCTGCGCGGACGGGTCGTTCTACGTCACCGTCTCGGGGGTCTTCGGCATGGCCTCCCGCCTCATGATCGAGGCCGTGCTGAGCGTGCACTCCAGGGCGGGACGAGGGTGATTCAACGTCGCTTCAACGTGAGTGTTTCGCGCGCGCCCGTTCTGGAAAAAGCATCCACGCTTCGAGACCATTCCGAGAGATGATCGCTCGTCCAAAAATCAGCCGAAACGAGTGGAAACCGGCCGAGAGAGGAGCCTTTGAAGTTGGGAATTTCGCACTCTTGTCCTGCCCAGGTGCACTCCATCCAGCTCCTCGTCGCGCTGAAGAACGCGATCGGCACGGGCTCCGTCCACATCCTCGCGTGCCGGCACCTCGGCTACTACGTCAAGGTCGTCTACAAGGCCAGCGACAGCACGATGCTCCGCTTCCTCGCCACGCACTGGCACCTCGGCGGCGTCAAGGCGCGCCAGCTCCAGCTCGCCAACCTCGCCTTGCGCGAGGCCAAGCTCTGCCTCGGCCGGGGCTACGGCATCGCCTGGCACGAGGGCACGCAGCTCCAGTACGACGCGCGCAACGTGCTCTTCGCCGTGCTCAAGCGCCTCAAGTCCGCCGACGCCGTCAAGTCGACGTCGGCGAACGTCGCCTGGTACGGCGGCCTGTTCGCGGCCATGACCGCGGACCAGTTCGTCGCCATGGTCACCTTCTTCTTCGAGGGCGACGGCGGGTCCTACATCAGCGACGGCAAGTTCTGCATCGGCTTCTTCCAGTCCGACCAGGGCTTCCTCGTCGCGCTCCGCGACGCGCTCGTGAGCCGCCGCCTCGTCGCGGCGGCCGGCGACTTCCACGTGACCGAGACGCCGGCCAAGGTCGTCGGCCCCACGGTGCACAAGCGGACGCGCAAGGCGTACCGCTGCGAAGTCTACAGCGCGCCCGCCTGCGTCGCGCTCGCGCGCGCGCTGTACGGCGTCTACGAGGACCGCGGCGCCGCGCACTTCCCCAAGGCGCGGAAGCTGAAGCTCATGATCGACCACGGCAAGCCGTCCGCGGCGGCCGTGGCCGCCTACAAGCTCATCAAGGACTAGTCCTCCGCTCCCTCAACCCTCCGTAAATAGGCCCCGCGAGAATCCCGTAAATTCCCTCGCGGAGCCGACGCGGTTTACGTCACTTCGGGCAGATCGAGTTGCAGACACCGGCGCCGCGGCTCGGCAGCGGCAACGGCGGCAAGCACGCGCAAACCCGGCGCTCCGTGCCAACCCCCTCACCGCCATCTGACGCGCGACAGCTAAAAAAAAAACCCATGCGCGCCGCCGCGGCCCGGCGGACGCGACGACGGCGGGCGCGCGCGGTCGTCGGGCTCATCGCTCTGACGTCCTGCGGCGCCGGGTGGGTCGATCCGGACAGCCCGAGCTCGGCGCAGAGCACGACGGAGATCGGCGGCAGCGACGAGTACGACCTCGTCTACTCCGACGAGTTCGAAGTGGCGCGTCGCGCGGCGTCCCGCTTTTCGATTCGCCTTCGACGCGCCGTGACCGCCGAATGCCCCGTAGGACGGCCGCACGTTCCACGAGGGCCACGACCCGCGGTGGACGGCCGTGAACAAGAACGACTACACGAACATGGCGCTCCACTTCTACCACGCGTCCGCGGTGACGACGTCCGGCGGCGCGTTGAACATCTCCACGAGCTACAGCCCGACGAGCTTCGAGTCCGCGGAGGACGACAAGGGCTTCGTGGTGATGACGAAGCGGCGGAAGCCCTACAGCTCGGGCATGGTCCAGGGCTGGGGCAAGTTCTGCTTCACGGGGGGCATCATGGAGGTCCGCGCGAAGCTGCCCGGCGCGGGCGCCGTCGGCGGCCTGTGGCCCGCGATGTGGTTGTTGGGGTCGCTGGCCCGGGCGACCTACGTCGGGTCCACGGACTGGATCTGGCCCTGGTCCTACGACACGTGCGACCGGAGCCTCCAGCCCAAGCAGGAGATCAACGCGTGCGAGCCAGAGCCGCACTTCGGCCTCGACGGCTACACGGGCCGCGGCGCGCCCGAGATCGATTTACTCGAGGCCATGCCCGGGACGGGGACCATGAACTACGGCCTCAAGAAGCCCTACTTCAGCGCGTCCTACCAGGTCGCGCCGGGCAAGCCCCACGACCGGCCCATCGAGGGCAAGCGGCCGCAACCGGGCCAGTGGTACGAGAAGGGCCTCAAGTACGGCCGCAACGTGTCCATGAACGCCTTCTTCTACGGCGAGGAGCTCAAGCACAAGGCGAAGCGCGACTCCTACACGGCCGACGCCATCTCCGCGAACCGGCCCATCGGCGACGAGCACTTTGACGACTTCCACGTCTACCGCCTCGAGTGGCAGACCAAGCCCGACGGCATGCTCCTCACCTGGTACCTCGACGACGAGCTCATCTTCGAGCTGCCGCCGGAGGCCCTGGAGCTCACGGGCGCGAAGATGCCCGACGAGCCCATGCACGTGCTCCTCAACACCGCCGTGTCGTCGACGTGGGGGTTCCCCGCGCCGTGCCCGCCGGGCTGCGACTGCACGTGCTACGACTGCATCGGCAAGGTCGCGGACCCGGCCTGCTCCTGCGGCATGCCCGAGGGCCTCTGCGCCATGCTGCCGGCCTTCTACGAGATCGACTACGTCCGCGTCTACCAGAACCCGGACGACGACACGCACAAGGTCGGCTGCTCGACGGACACGAAGCCCACGGCCAAGTTCATCGCCGGCCACAAGGAGCGCTACTTCGACGCCTACAACGGCGAGACGAAGCCCCTCCACGACCAGATCGTCGGCGGCGGCAAGTGCAAGCGCGACGCGGACTGCGGGCCCGAGTCGGCGTGCGAGGCCAAGGCGTGCGCGTGCGCGGGCGACTGGCTCGGGCCCCACTGCCGCGCCTACCGGGGCTTCGACGACGTCGTCTGGGAGCACGAGCAGACCCTGGGCTTCCACGCCCCCTTCGTCCCCGCGAGCCTCGGCCGCGCGGCCGTCGTGCTCTCGACGAGCCTCGCCGCGACGCTCGCCTACCACGTCCTCAAGCGGCGCGAGGGCCGACAATAGGCGCGCCTAAACCACGATCGCGCCGCTGTACTACACCGTGCCGGGGAGGTACAGCGTCGCCGCGTAGACCGCGACGAGGCCCGCGACCAGCGCGGCGTAGGCGCACGCGCCGCTCCCGGGCGCGTCGTCGGCGCGCGCGGCGGCGTTCGGGTGCGGCGGGACCGCGTTCTGCGCGACGACGTTGGGGAGCACGTTGGCTTCGAGATCCGCCCGCAGGTACCGCTGGAGCGGCCCCGGCGCGTCCAGCAGGTAGCGGTGGGGCGTGCCCCAGGGCTCGTGCGTCGTCTCGAACCAGACCTCCTCGTAGGCCGCGCAGCTCCCCGCCCACGCCGCGAGCTGGTCGCGGCCGTAGCGGTCGTCGCCCTTGGCGCCGCAGGCCGCGAGCGCCACGGGCAGCGGCGGGTCCCCCCGGAGGGGCCGGTACGTCTCGAGGCACTGGAAGTCGGCGAGGAGCAGGTCCTCGACGAAGTCGCGGATCGCCGGCACGGCGAGTTGCGGGTTCGCGCCGTAGCGCCGCTCGAACGCGGCCCAGAACGCGCCGCCCCGGAGCCCGTGGAGCTCCGGCGCGAGCGCGTCGGCGTCGTGCTCGGCGCCGGCGAGGGACGGCGCGCGGTTGCCGCTCACGTAGACCTTCTCCGGCACCGTCTCGCCGCGGCGCCACCGCTCCTGCGCGAGCTCGTACGCGACCCACGCGCCGAACGAGTGGCCGACGACGACGTAGGGCCCGTCGAGCAGAGGCGCGAGACCGTCGGCCAGGGCGTAGACGAGGGGCCGCATGGACCTGAAGGCGCGCTCGTCCATGCGCGAGCCCCGGCCGGGCAGCTCCACGGGCCAGAGCTCGACGCCGGGCGGCAGCGCGTCGTGCCAGCCGTGGCCGTGCCAGCCGCCGGCGCCCGTGCCCGCCTGGGCGATGGCGACGACCGTGAGCTTTCTCGTGGCGCGCGGCGCCTTCTGCGCCGCGGCCGACCGCACGACCCAGGGCCCGAGCACCACATCGTTCATGGCTGCCCACAGCCGCGTTGCGCACTGCTGCCCTAAGGAGACGCCGTGGACCTCATCATGGCTGCCCCGCAGCCAATGACTGTAGCACGCTAAAAAGTTTTTAGTTGAAGTTCAATTACCAACCGGCGCCTCGCGCGGGCAGCGCTTCCGGTGGGAGAAGAGCCAGGCCTGCCTCGCGCACTCGGCGTCGCAGAAGTAGGTCGTCTCGCAGCAGCGGAGCTTGCGCAGCGCGTCGCGCGCGCAGAAGCCGCAGGACGACGCGGCGGACCGGTGAGATCTGGTGACGCGAAGGTGGCCCCAGCGGACGTCGTCGGCGGCCCAGCAGAAGAAGCCGCGGTAGAGCGAGGGCGCCGTGCCGATCGCGTTGTAGCGCGCGTTCGACCAGAAGAGCTTCTGCGCCGCCGGGTCCTCCTCCAACGCGGCGCGCGGCAGGTCCTGCTTGAACGCGACCGTGGGCTGGAAAAGGCCCGCGCGCGAGTAGGCGACGACCGTGAAGCGGACGACGCGCGCGCCGGCCTCGTCGGCCCGGAGCATCGCTTCGTCGACGCGGTCGACCGTGCGCAGCGCGAGGGGCGAGAGGAACGCGAGCGGCAGGAACGCGACGGTGCGCCAGGCGTCGTCGGCCTCGAGGCGCACGCGGAGGCGCCGCCCGCGGAGCGAGATGCCGTCGAAGCGCGTGGCCGCCTCCGCGGCCGCGTCGGAGCGGAAGACCGCGCGCGTCGGTGCGATCTCGGCGATGGCCGCGGCGGGCACGACGGCCGCGAAGGCGTCGCGGATCTCCGCCGCGGGCAGGCCGCGCGCGCCGCCGAGGACGACCGCGCGGTTCGAGTTCGGCCGGCGCATGGGCTGCGCGGCGACGACGAGCACGTACGACGCGTCCGCCGGGTCCGGGACCGCCGCGGTCCGGCCGGCGACGGGCGGCCGCGGGCCGTCGTGCGCGTGGGCGCAGATCTGGCGCCAGTCGACGCCGTCGTCGAGCTCCAGGGCCCGGACGAAGGGCGACCGCTTCGCCACGGCGCGCCAGAGCGCGTTGCAGCCCGCGCGCTTCCGCCAGCCCTCGCAGGTGTGCATGAGCGCGCAGAGCTCGGACGGGCCCAGGTAGCCCAGGGCCTCGCCCTCCGGGAGCACGTCGATCATGCACGCCATCGGCGCGCTGTGAGACAGGCGTTACACTTCACGGGCCCAGGTAGCCCAGGGCCACGCCCTAGGGGGAACCTCGATCATGCAGCCCATCACATCGGCGCGCTGGGGCTTTTGGGAGTTACAAAGTTGAATTCAAGAGCACCTCAATTTGCCGCGCCAGAATCGATTTTGCGATTTTGTCGGCAGCCACCTTCTAGCTTGGCAGCCCGCCGGCAGCCTCCTCGGACCGCATGGAGTTCGCGGCGACGCCCGAGGTCGCCGTCCTCGACGTCGTCGACGGCGAGCCCCGCACGGTCTGCGGCACCTTCGAGCTCTACAAGGAGGTGGGCAAGTCCGGCGGGCCGACCTACTACTGCCAGCAGAACCGGCTCTACCTCTACGAGCGGTCGCCCGGCGCCTGGGTCGTGGGCAAGAAGAGCGGCGGCAAGAGCTGCAAGGCCTACAACGGCGGCGAGGCGACGGTCGTCGGCGGCTGGAGCGTCTACCACGAGAAGCGGTGGGTCGGCTGGCCCGCGCTGCGCCTCGCGTTCGGCCGCGCGGCGCCCGAGGTCGCGTCGTCGCGGGCCGTCGCCGTCGAGTGTCGCTACGGGAACATCGCCGGCGGCTACGTCGCGTGCGACGACCGCGCGGAGAACGGGCGGCCCGTGTACCACAACGCCGAGGACGGCAAGGACCTCTGGTACGGCCCGGAGCGGCGCTGGCTCTTCGGCGACGCCGCGGGCCTCGACGCGTCCGGCGCCTACGCGTCCTACTTCGGGAGCGCGCCGACGGACGCGTTTAGCCCCGAGCGCGCGGACTGGTCCGCCGTCGCGCTGACGGTGCACCCCTGCGAGCCGCCGTCCGCGGGCGACGCGGCCGGCGAACACGACGAGGACGTCGACGACGGCGGCTTCCACGACCCGGACTTCGTCGCCGGGCCGGCGTCGCTCGACGAGCCGAGCGTCGGCGGCGCGAGCTGGATCCGCGCGTCCAAGCTCCACGGGCCGGACGAGGAGGTCCACCTCTGGGACGGCGTCGAACCGTCGGACATCATGCAGGGCGCGCTCGGCGACTGCTGGCTCTTGTGCGCTTTGAGCGCCGTCGCCGAGTTCCCGGGCTTCGTCGAGGAGGCGCTATTTGAAACGAAGGCGCCGACGGCCGACGGCCGCTACAGCCTCCGGCTCTACGACGCGAAGCTCGGCGACTTCGCGTCCGTCGTCGTCGACGACCTCGTGCCCTGCGGCCCCAAGAAGTGGTGGGAGGCGCCGCGGCCCCTCTTCAGCCAGCCCCACGGCAACGAGATGTACATCCTGCTCATCGAGAAGGCCTTCGCGAAGCTCGCGGGGTCCTACGGGAAGCTGTCGGGCGGCTACCCCGTGCTCGCGTGGCTCACGCTCACGGGCTGCGAGGACCTCCAGATGTGGCACCGGTCCGGCGAAACCTGGGCCAAGTCCATGGTCTCCATGCCCCAGGTCCGCGAGGACCCCCACAACTACCAGGCGCTCAGTCAGAGCAGGAAAGGGGTGTGCAATTCCCGACCTCAAAGGCTCCTATCTCGGTCGTTTTCCACTCGTTTCGGCTGATTTTCGGACGAGCGATCGTCCCTCGGAGCGTTCTCGAAGCGTGGATGCTGTTCCTGGAACGCGCGCGCGCGGAACACTCACGTTGAAGCGACGTTGAATCACCAGTTTCCTGCCCAGGCGCTCTACGCGCGGAAGACGGCCGAGGCGCTCGGCGACGCGGCCATGTTCGACTTCTTGCTGCACTGCGACGAGTCGAACTTCATCATGGCCGCGTCCATCACGGGCGACGAAATCGAGAAGCCCCGGGACGACGGCCTCGTCGAGCGCCACGCCTACAGCCTCATCCGCGTCGCGGCCGTCGGCGACGTCCGCCTCGTGCAGGCGCGCAACCCCTGGGGCAACTCGACGGAGTGGAACGGCGCCTGGTCCGACAAGGCGCCCCAGTGGCGCGAGCGGCCCGACGTCGCCGCGGCGCTCGGCTACGCCTTCGCCGACGACGGCCTCTTCTGGATGGACTGGCTCGACTTCAAGGCGACGTTCGACGCGGTCCAGGTCTGCGCGCGGCCCATGGACGCGAAGCGCGGCGACTTCGGCGCCGTCGCGCGCGCGCTCGACGACGGCACCGGCGCCCTCGAGGCCAACGCCGCCGTCGCCGCCGCGCCGCCGGTCTTTGCGGCCGCGCCGCCCGTCGCGCCGCCCGCGCCGCCGGAGCGCATCGCGGCCAAGCCCGAGGCCGCGCCCGACGGGCCGCCGCACCCGGACTGGGAGCCGACGCGCCTCGGCATCTCCTACAAGCCGAGCCGCCTCGCCATCGAGTACACGACGCCCGGGGGCGCCGCCTACCGCAAGCTCATCCCCGTCGTCCCCGCGGACGCGGGCGACTCGCCCGAGACGGTCCTCGGCGATTTGCAGGAGAAGTTCGGCGATTTTCTCGACTTCGACGCCAAGCTCAGCCGCACCCAGACCCTCAAGCTCGT
This sequence comes from Aureococcus anophagefferens, assembly GCF_000186865.1. Classification (NCBI taxonomy): domain Eukaryota; class Pelagophyceae; order Pelagomonadales; family Pelagomonadaceae; genus Aureococcus; species Aureococcus anophagefferens. Next base: position 105,613 of record NW_008705565.1, on the reverse strand, counting down.
CGAGATGCTCTGCCAGGCGCGCTAGGAACTCGCGTGTAACGGCGCGGGGACTCGCGCGAACGGCGCAACGCGGACTATCGTCGCGGGAACTCGCGGACCCAGACGTTCGCGCCGTACTTCGTGCAGCCGAGGCGCCCGTGGCGCGCGCAGCCGCGCGCGACGCGCTTCGCTTCGTGGAACATGAGCGTGTCCCGCACGGCGCCGTTCGCCTCGTCGGCGGCCCAGGCGTTGGCCCAGACGACGAGCTTGCCCCGCGCGGGCGTCACGGAGACGCCGAGCCGCGGGAACGCGGTCTCGCCGCCCGCGCCCGGCGGCAGCGCGTTCAAATACAAAAAAGCCGTGAGGACGCGGTGGCCGAGGCGCTCCATCTTCGCGAGGGGCGAGGCGCGCGCCGCGCGGCCCGCGCCCCGCGGCGACAGGGAGTCGTGGTGCTCCGCGTAGCGCTGGCCCGGCTCGTAGCGCACGAACTGCGCGGCCTCGTGGTAGGCCTCGGCGACGCCCGTGACCGCGGCGACGCGCGCCAGGACCGCGCGCGCGGCCGCGGAGGCGGCGCAGGCGTCGCCGCACCACGCGACGCCGCCGCTGCGGATGGCCGAGACGCGCGCCTTCTCGCCGGCCGCCCTCCCGAACCCGGTCGTCGCGGACGCGAAGCCCTGGGACGCCGCGGCGTCGACGAGCGCGCGCGCCTCGGCCTCGGAGGCGAAGTCTTCCAAGACGACGACCCACGACGACGCGTTGGCGACGCGGCCGGCGCAGTTGCCGCGGTCGCAGGGCCGCGGGGCGGCGACGACCCTGGGTCCATAGGCGCGGTGGCTCAGGAGGCGCTCGAAGGTCGCCAGGCTCGCGTGCGGCGTCGGCCAGGCCGGCGTGACGTTTCGAAATGCTGCTGCGATGGCAACGAACTGGAGCGAGGCCCAGCGGCAGCCTTGGCTCATGCCCTTGAGCAGGTCATCGTGCAATAGCAGCCTTGGCTCATGGTCTTGAGCATGCCATCGTGCAGCGGCAGCCTTGGCTCATGGTCTTGAGCATGCCATCGTGCAGCGGCAGCCTTGGCTCATGGTCTTGAGCATGCCATCGTGCATCTCGAGGTCGATGTTGCTCTCATATTGACGAGATGTTGCCGCAAGCTCTCGCGCGGCAACGCACGGACGGTCCGCCGCACGAACAGGCTGAATGCGCGGCGCCAAGGCCGCCGCCGGCGGCCCCCGCCGCCGCAGGAACCTCGCGACGCTTCGCCAGGACGACCTGCTGGCCATCTGCTGCCGCATCCCCTACGCGAGCCACGACGCCCTGCGCTGCGTCTGCCGGCGGCTCCAGGCCACGGCGGCCAAGGGCGCCCTCTACCGGCACCGCGTCGCGGCGGGCTGGGACGAGCGGGCCCTCATCGTCGCCGGCGGCGGGAACACGGTCTACGACCACCTCGACGACGAGCCCGAGCCCGAGCGGCCCGAGACGTGGGGCCTCATCGGGAGGGCGTGGCGCGCGCTCGCGCCGCAGCCCGCGCCGCGGTGCGACTGCGGCGTGGCCTGCGTCGGGTCCGAGATGGTCTGCGCCGGGGGCACGATCACGACCTGGGAGGACGAGGGCTGGGTCATGACGACGGGCGTGGGCGACGTCGTCGCGTACGACGCGTTCGCCGACAGTTGGCGCGACGTCGACGTGCGCCGCGACGGCGGCGGCCTCGACGCGCGGACGTCGGGGGCCTGCTGCGTGGACCCCGTGCGCGGCGGCCTCGTCGTCCTCGGCGGCTGGCGCGTCGTGGACCGCCACCAGTTCCGCGACGCCGCGGTGTCGTCGGCGCAGGCGCTGCCGGGCGGCCGCGTGCCCGCGGCGGCGCCCGCGGGGCCCTGGGCGCACCTGCCGGCGCTGCCCCAGGCCGTGTCCAACTTCGCGTCGGCGGTGCTCGGCGGCAAGCTCTACGTCGCGGGGGGCCTGCGGTGGGAGGACGACGGCCGGCGCCGGACGCCGTCGGACCAGCTCCAGGTCTTCGACTTCGCGACGCGGGCCTGGTCCTTCGGGCCCCGGCTCCCGAGCGCCCAGTACTACGGCGACGGCGCCGCCTTCGGGGGGCGGCTCTACGTCTGCGGCGGCAAGAACAAGAACCGGAAGCTCTCCGCGGCCGTCGCCGTCTTCGACCCGGCGACGGGCGACTGGAGCGACGGCCCGCCCCTGCCCGGCCCGCGCTACTACCACAGCGTCCTCGTCCACGACAAGCGCCTCGTCTGCGTCGGCGGCCACGGCAACCCGCTCGTGCTCGACACGTCGGGCTCGTCGCCCGCGTGGGTCGAGGACCCGGCCGTGCTGCCGCCGCTGCCCGAGGGCTTCGAGCACCCGCTATTGGCGCCCATGGTCTGCTCCGTGCCCGTCGGCTAGGAAATCCCATGTTAGTAACTCTTAGATCCCGATTTGTGCCAGCATCGCGTCGAGGATCTCGCCGTCTTGAGCGCTCGTCCCGCCGGACACCGCGAGGACGCCGTCGACGACCGCGCCCGCGTCGTCGACGTACGTGAACGGCGCCGCGCCCATCGTCGTCGTCGGCATGCCGCAGCACAGAATGCACGGCAGGTGGCAGCACATGAAGACGGGCATCGGCGTGGCGCCCGCGTTCTTCTTGCCCGACGCCTTGACCTCGAGCGCCTTGGCCCTGAGGATCTTGAGGATGATGTCCGGCGAGCCCTCGACCCGCCGCGAGTCGACGAGCGTCGAGCTGGCGTCGAAGACGGCGACGACGTACGCGTCGCACTTGTTCGCCTTCGCGAACTCGGTCATGGCGGGCAGCGCGACGTCGAGCGCATCCTTCGCGGATTTGGCCATGGTGTTTGCAGCACGCGGGGGTCGTTTCGTCGCCGCTCGAGGTCCGCGCGCGCGGCGCAGTGGCTGACGATGTTCGGGCTCGAGCCTGCCCTGTGGCTGCTGGCCAGCGCCGCAAAAGCGACCGGCAAGACGAAGTGCAAGGCGCGCCTTGAACTTCAACGTCGTTAGTCCTCGGTCTCCGGGCTCGTGGGGTACTCGTCGCGGAGGGCGGCCTCGAAGGCGGCGACGGGCGGCGGCGTCGGCGGCTCGGCGTCGAGGTTCGCGGGCGTCGGGATCGCGAGCGGGCGCTGCGGGTCCGCCGGCGGCGGCGGCGGCGGTTGCGCCTTCGCGACGTTCGACGGCGGGCCGACCTTGGGCGGCGGCGGCGGCGGCGGCGTCGCGGCCGGCGGCGCGTCGCGGGGCCCCGCGTCCGGGTCGTCGTCGTCGACGCGCTTGAGCCAGTCGTCGAACGTCGGCGGCTCGCCGGCGCCGCGCGGCGCCGCCGCCGCGGGCGTCGCGGCCGCGGCCTCGGCCGCCGCGGGGGCTTTCGCCGGCGTCTCCGGCGGCGCCTCGGCCTTGGGCGGGATCACGTTGGGCTTCGTGTTGGGCTTGAAGGTGCACTCGACCATCTCCGCCGTCGACTTGCGCGCGGCCGCGGCCGCGCGCTTCTCGTCGCGGCGCTTGAGCCACTCGGACGCGCGGCCGGCGACCGTGCCCTTGGCGGACGTGGCCTCGGCGGCGGCGACGGCCCGGCGCGCGACGTCGCCCCGGACGTCCCGGGAGCTCGCGAGCCGCGGCGCGAACGTGCAGCCGTCGAGCTCGCGGTCCGCGACGTCGCACTGCTGCTGCCGCCGCCGCTCGTGCGTGCGCCGCGCGTCGCGGTAGAGCTGCTCGTGGCGCAGCGCCTTCGTGCGCGCCGACGCGCTCTTCGCGGCCGGCGGCGGCGGCGCGTCGTCGAGGAACCGGGGGTCCTCCGCGGCCTTGGCCATGATCTTCTTCCGGAAGGCCTCCTTCGCCGCGTCCTTCTTCGTGCGGCTCAGGCGGTCCGTCGCCGTCGTCGTGAGCGTCGCGGCGATCTCGTTGGACCGCGCGAGCACGTGGCGGTCGCTCCGCGCGAGGTGCCTGGCCTCGGTCGCGACGGCGGCCTGGCGCTTCTCCGCGGCGACCTTGCGCTTCAGCGCGTCCCGGTAGAGGTCCTGGGCCCGCGACGCCGCCAGGGACGTGCGCGTCGCGCTCTCGGCGGCGCGGGTCGGCGACGCGACGCGGCCCCGGGCCACGCGGCTCGCGGTGAGCGACGCCTCGCGGCGCCGGCCCGACCGGCGCCGGTCGAGCGCCGCGGACTGCTGCTTCGCGGCCGTGTGGAGGCGCGCCCCGAAGTCGCCCTCGCGGCGCATCTTCGCGGCCTTGGTCGTGATGCGCGGCGTCGCCTCGCTCTTGCGCCGCGCGGCCTCGTCGCGGAGCTTGCGCCGCCGCACGGCCTCCGCGGCCTCGCCCTGCGCCCGCAGCCGGTCCTCGACGGTCGTCTGCCGCTCGTAGTGCTTGGCCTCGTCGGAGCCGTCCCAGAAGGCCGCGGCCTCCTGCTCCTTGGACGCGGCCATGACCTTGCTGAGCATGGACACGCGCGGCGTGAACGTGACCTCGGTGCCGAAGCCCTCGCGCATCGCCTCGAGGGCCAGCTTCGCGCGGCGCTGCTCCTCCTCGAGGGCGCGCTTGCTCGCCATGGCCTCGTCGTGCAGCCGCGACACGCTGCTTTGGACGGCCGACGCGGGCGACGGCGGGTGGCGCACGCGGCTCAGGCGCAGCGACGAGTCCTCGAGGGCGCGCCGCTCGGCCTCGTGGGCGCGGATCATCTCCTCGCGCCGGTAGCGCTGGTCCAGCGCCGCCTCGTAGAGCCGGTCCCCGACGCCGGACCCGGGCGAGCCCACGGACGCGTGGCTCGACACCATCGACGACTCGACGAGGGACGGCGCGTCCATGCTCAGACGGCGCGCTTAATAACAATAACTGCAACGTTAACTTTGAAACTTAGATATACGCGAACTTCAACGAGCCGACTGGAAACGCCCGCACTTTTCGCCCGCGGTTGCTCCTTGGAGTCGCCGCGAGGCCCGTTTCCGCAGCACGCGTACGCAAACTCGAGCAGGTTAGAAGCGCCGCGCCGCCGCGGCGCCGCGGCCCCTAGTCCGTCTCGTGGAGCGTGGCCACGACGGGGTACTTGCGCTTGAAGAGCGCGACCCAGTCGTCGAGGATCTTCGTGTCCTTGGCGTCGAGGTCGTCGAGGTCCGGCCAGCCGCGGTCGACGTCCTCGGGCTTGAAGGACATCTTCGCGAGCGCGCGGGACGCGTCCTTGCCGCAGAAGAGGTGGTAGGACGCGCCGGCGCCGTAGAAGCCGACGCCGCCGTAGCCGACGTCGTAGATCTGGCCCCGGATGGCGATGAGGTGCTCCGCGGCGACGCGGCCGGGCCGCGGCGCCGCGTTCCCCGTGCCCCGCGCCAGGAGCTCCGCGCGCGTGACGACCGCGGAGCCGTCGTCGGGCGCGGACACCTTTCCGACGACCGGATAGCACTTCTCGTGCGCGAATTTCATGTACCTGGAGGGCGGCGCGTCACGCAAAAAGACATGGAAAAAAGGCGCGCACCAGTCGTTGAGCTGGTCGCGCTCGCCGAAGTTGAGGTCGTCGACGGGGCCGTCGAGGTCGGCCTCCTCGAGCGACATCTTCGCGAGGCACCGGCTCGCGTCGCGGCCGCGGAACATCTCGTAGCCGCCGCCGGGCCCGTAGAAGTGGCGCGCGGCGGACACGTCGAAGACCTCGCCGCGGAGCGCCACGTAGACCGGCGTGTCGTCGTCGCGGCCGTCGAACGCGCGGAGTTGCGCGGGCGTGAAGTCGCGCGGCGGCCTGCGGCGCGGTCCGGTCGTTTCTTCGCGGCGGCCGCGGGACGGACGCCGGCGTCGCGCTCCTTCTCGTCCTCCTCCTCCTTCTCCTGCGGGTCGTCGTCGAGCGCCTCGGGCGGCGACGCGATGGCGAGGTAGACGGCGTAGGTGCCGAAGACGACGCAGACCTGCGGACGACGGCGTGCGCGCGTTTCGCTCGGCGTGGCGCGGTCGTCGCGCCGCGAGCGAGATCAGCGACGGCGTCGACACGTTCGACAGGAAGCCGCCGCCCTCGTCAGTGGGGAGCTCGGCCATCGTGTGTCGAGAAGGCGTGCGAGTCGCTGCAGCATTGGCTTTGTGAAGCATAGGTGCACGCGCGCTGCGAGGGGCTAGACCCCGCCGTCCCTTCGCGTTTTTTTTTGCACTCGGCTGTGTCCCTTGCGTGCGTCTTCGCGACGACTGCGACGGCGTGCCTGTCGAGCGAACCCCTGTCTCGCTTTAGCTCCTCCGAGTCGGTCTTGTTCGTGCGAATGGCCGACGGCTGCGCCTTCATCGCGCGCCAGGGCACGGCCAGCGCTGCCACCGCCACGAGCACGTCGCGCGCGCAGCCCACCGACCAACCCTATCGCGAAACCTCTCCTTGAGTTCCTGTTGCAGCGCCTTGTGGCAATTGTTGTTGCTGAATTAAAATCTGCAGAGAGGAGGAGCTCCCCGCCACCACGAAGAAAGTCGACAGCGAGCGCGAGCCACCACCCACAGCGTTGAGCGCAGCAGAAAGCTTTTCGAACCATGGGCATGACCAAGGTGGACACGAGCATCGTCGCCGAGGGCATGCGCGAGGAGATCCGGCGCGACGTCCAGCTCGTGCCCGGCGTGCGGCCGCGGCTCGTGGGCTTCCTCTGCGCGGACCGGCGTCTCCAGAGTTTCGACGACGCGCGCGATTTTGCCACCAACTGTCGTAACCGCCGCAAACCCGTAGCGAACAAGGACCCGGCCGCGCGGAAGTACGCCGAGTGGACGGGCCGCGCGGCGACCAAGGACGGCATCGAGTACGAGCTCCGCGAGGTCGAGGCCTGCGAGCTCGGCGCCGCGCTCCACGCCGCGAACAAGGACGATACTGTGCACGGCATCCTCATCTACTACCCCGTCTTCGGGTTCCAGCCGTCGTTCTTCGGCGGGTCCATGGACGACCAGCTCCGCGACGCGATCTCGCCGCAGAAGGACGTCGAGGGCCTCTGCACGACCTACCGGCACAATTTGTACCGCAACATCCGGCGCGTGGACCGCTGGCGGCGGTCCATCGTGCCCTGCACGCCCTTGGCGGTCGTCAAGTGCCTCGAGCACGTCGGCGTGCACAAGCGCGACGGCGGCGGCATGGCCGGCGTCGTCTGCTCCGTCGTGAACCGCTCCGAGATCGTCGGCCGGCCCCTGGCGGCCATGCTCGCCAACGACGGCGCGACGGTCTACTCCATCGACATCGACTCGATCTACGTCATGCGCAAGGGCGAGATGGCGCCGTGCAAGCTGAGCCCCGAGGAGGCCATCAAGGCCTCCGACGTCGTCGTCCTCGGCGTGCCCTCGCCCAAGTACAAGCTCAAGGTCGCCACCCTCAAGAAGGGCGCCGTCGTCGTCAACGTCTCCGGCTTCAAGAATTTGGACGACTCGGACGCGACGGACGACGACGTCTACACCTACATCCCCCTCGTGGGCCGCGTCACCGTCGCCTGCCTCGAGCGGTCCCTCGTCTGCCTCTACAAGCAGTACCACGTGCCCAAGCTCCGCCTCAAGAAGGCCCTCAAGTGGCTCCCCGTCGCCCTCGCCGCCGCCGCCGCGCTCGGCGCGGTCGCCATGAAGAAGCGCGCGTGAAGCGGGGAACCCAAGCTAACCCTGTGGTGTTCGTCGGTTGCCGGTCCGGGCTGCCCAGGGGCGCCTCCGAAGACTCGAGTCGGAGCCAAATTGAGGCGCGGTCCCTGAGTCATGAGGGCCGGGTTCGTATTCACAGCTGATTACACAGGGGCGTCGGTTCGGAGAACCGGGTTCGGGGGGGGGGTCACATGGGATTCTAGAATGGGATTCGCCGCTAGTTGCCGCCCTTGATGCGCGACACGGCCGCGGCCCGGCGCGCCTCGATGGCCGCGATCTCCGCCTTGACGCGCTCGGGCGTGCGCTCCTGCTCGCCGTCGCCGCCGACCTTGTCGTAGCGCGAGAGGATCTTCGCGCTCCGCTCGGCCTCGGACGTGGCGTCGTCGAACTTGCCGAACCAGCCGAGCTCGTACTGCGACTGGCTGCTCCGCGCCTCGCTGTTGGCCACGGCGCCGTTCTTGGCGGCGCCGTTCTTGGGCGCGGCGGCGCCGTTCGCGGCCGCGGCGGCGACGGGCGCCTTCGCCGGCGCCTTCTTCGCCGGCGGCGCCTTCTCCGCGGGCGCGTCGGCCGCGGCCGCGGCGGGCGCCTTCGCCGGCGCCTTCTTCGCGGGCGGCGCCTTCTTCGCGGGCGCGTCGGCCGCGGCGGCGGCGGCGGGCGCCTTCTTCGCGGGCGCCTTCTTGGGCTTCTTCGGCGGCGCCGTCGTCGCCTCCTCGAGGGCCGCGGTCGCCTTCTTGACGACGCGCCGCTTGCCGAACCTGTACCTGCCGTCGAAGTGGTCGTGCATGAGCTTGGCGAGGATCGCGGCGAGCTCGTCCTCGTCGTCCATGGGCACGCCCTTGGTGTGGGGCTCGAGGGCGAGGTGGCCGCCCTCGCCGATGGTGCCGCCGACGTAGATGTTGACGCCGGAGACGGCCTTCATCTTGCCCTCGGCGTTCTTGCGCTTCGCGGGCCCGCCCATCAAGCCGATGTCCGCGGCCTGGACCTGGCCGCACGAGTTCGGGCAGCCCGTCCAATGGACCCGGAGGGGCCGCGGCGTCTCGACGAGGGCGTCGACCTTCTCCATGACCCGCTCGGCGACGGACTTGGTCTCGATCATGGCGAGCGGGCAGAACTGGGCCCCGGTGCACGAGACCATGTTGCCGACGATGTTGCTCGGCTCCACGGAGAGGCGGCCCGCCGTGAGCGCCGGCTCCTTGAGCAGGGCCTTGACCTTGTCCTTGTGGACGTTGGGCAGGATCGCGTTCTGCTCCACCGTGAGGCGGAGCTCGCCGCCCGCGTAGCGGTCCGCGAGGTCCGCCAAATGGCGCATCTCCTCGACGGACAGGCGCCCCGCGGGCACGTGGACGCCGACGCGGCGGAGCTCCGGGTCCGCCTGGGGCTGGACGCCCAGCAGGCTCCGGCGCTCGAAGGGCGTCGTGTCGTGGGGCTGCGCGGGCTGCACGTCGACGCCGCGCCCGTAGGACGCGATCTCCTTCTTCACGGCGTCCCCGAACGCCTCGGGCCCGTAGGACTCGACGAGCCACATGAGGCGCGCCTTCTGGCGGTCGTCGCGGCTGCCCTCGTCGCGGAAGAGGCGCAGGATGGCCTCGCAGAGCGCCTCGCACGAGTACGCGTCGCCGGGCACCCAGACGTCGAGCGCGACGGACTCGGCGACGCGCTTGATGGACATGTAGCCGCCGACGACGACGTTGAAGCCCGGCTGGCCCGTCGCGGCGTGCCTGACGGGCTCGAGGCCGATGTCGTTGATGTACGTGTGCGCGAAGTCGTCGCGGCCGCCCGACACGGCGATGTTGAACTTGCGCGGGAGGAAGCCCCACTGGGGGTTGCCCCGGTCGCCCGTCGCCTTGTCGAGCGAGATGAGGTCGTTGATGGCGTTCGTGATGGGCCGCGTGTCGATCAGCTCGAGGTCGTCGAGGCCCGCGAGGGGGCTCCCGACGACGTTCCGCGCGTTGTCCAACGCCGACTGGAACGACGTGAGGTTCATCGCGTGGAGCTTCTCCGTGAGGTCCGCGCCGTCCTCGAGGGTCAGCCCCCGGAGCTGGAAGTTCTGGCGCGTCGTGATGTCGGCGACGCCGAGGTCGTCGCCGTAGGGCGCGATCGCGTCCGCCATCACCCGGACCTGGTCCGACGTCACGATGCCGTTGGGCAGGCGCAGGCGCATCATGAAGCGGCCCGGCGTGCGCTTGAAGCGGCTCAGGAGGCCCGCCCACTTGAGGCGGCTGTTCATGTCGTTGGCCTCGATGTCGTCCTACGAGCGCGTCGTCGGGGGTTTCGAAAAGAAGCGCGGTTCGGGCGCGGGCGCCGCGCGTAGTCGAGCGTGCCCGCGCGGATCGCCCCGGCGAACTCGTAGAGGTCCGTCCACGCGTTCGTCGGGTCCTTGGCGAGCTTCAGCTTCTCGATCTTGTTGCCCTCCGCCTGTCGGGCGCGGCTCGGTTTTCGGGCGAATAACGTCTCGCGCGCGGAGCTCTCTGGTCGCGTTGCGGGCTCTTGCGAGACGCGTGTCACTCTCTCTCTCTCGGTTTGATGGTGGGATGCGCTCTCTCGTTCGCGCGTGTGGCGCGCGCGGGCGACTTGTCAGACGCCGGGACTGACCGCCCGCGCGATCGTCTCCTCCGGCAGGAACGAGATCCCCGTCCGCTTCGTCGGCGCGGAGAAGGAGGTGGCGGTGGCCACGAGCGCGAAGGCCGCCAGGCCCCGCAAGCGGTGCGGCATCGCGTTGTTTCCAGTCGAGGCAACACGGCCGTAGAAGGCAGCTCCTCGTGCAGCACGACTGGATGACGACAGGCCGACGCAGCTCCTTTGGCCTGCTCGATTAATGGCCGAGCGAGCCCGACGGGCCCCTGCACGACGGTCCGGCCCCGGGACGGGGGCCGGGGACGGCGGGCACGGGGGTTCCGGCACGGTAAATGCGCTCCGGGCACGCGGCCCGGCACGGGCCCGGCACGCGGCACGGCACTCGGCACGGGCCCCCGGGCACGGGCCGGGCACGGGCCACGCGGCCCGGCACGGGCCCGGCACTCGGCACGGGCCCCGGGCACGGGCCGGGCACGGGCCGGGGAGGCCCGGCACGGGCCCGGCACGGGGCCCCGGGCACGGCCCGGGCACGGGCCGGGGACGTGGCCGGGGACCGCGGCACGCACCGTCGCGCAGGGGCCCCTAGCTCGAGGCGCTATCGATGGTGAAGCGCTGAACAACTGCTCAATCCGAAAGGAAACCAAAAGCGAGCCGAAGCGAGACGAGGTGCGGCGCGCGTCGACGTGCACGCCACCGCGTGCGCGCGCGAGTGGACGTCGTCCTTCGCGTGTTGGCGAAGAACGGCGCGGCCGGACTTCTTACTCGTGGCGCGCCGCCGCCGGAGCCGCCGCGGCGTGTACTAGCGAAAAGGGACACCCTCTCGGTAGGAGACGAAAAAAAAGAACCCCGAAGAGGCGTGCATTTACGCGCGTCGAGGCGTCCCCCGACGCAAAACCCCCGGCCACTGCAGAGAGCGTGTTCTCGGCTCTCGCAATCCTGAGTCATTGAGGTCCTATCACAAAATCTCACTCTCGTCATGCGCCGTGTCCCTCGCGCCGCACTGGAAACCTTCCACAAAGTCCCCCCCGCACTCCCTGACACCCACCGAGGCGCCTCGCCGCAAAAAATCCGCGCGAAACGAGCGCCAGACACCTTTCCCCCTCGCAGATAATGCAGAAGCTCGCCCTCGCCCTCGCCCTCGCCCCCGCCGCGGCCTTCGTGCCGTCGGCCGCCCCCAAGGCCGCCCTCAAGATGGACGCGACCATCCAGCAGACGCTCGCGTCCATGCAGGGCTCGGAGGTCTTCTGGGGCTCCGACGGCGTGCTCGAGGGCCACGAGGAGGACGAGGTCAAGGGCTACGACAACTTCGACGTGCTCGCCGGGGCCATGCAGGCCCAGGGCGTCAACCTCGACGGCGGCTCGTACACGCTCCTCGCGCCCTCCAACTCGGCCATCGACAAGCACAACAAGGAGGTCGGCACGCCGCTCGACGCGAACATCCTCAAGTACCACGTCATCAACGGCGCCGTCCCCATGTCCGGCCTCACCGTGGACCAGCCAACGCTCAACGGCGGCACGCTCACGGCCTACCGCAAGTTCCGCAAGAACTGGCTCGACGGCGCGATCATCGGCCTCTCGTCCGAGGGCGCGTCCAAGTCCTCCAGCTGGCCCGCGGACGTCGCCTGCGACAACGGCGTCATCCACGCGATCGACACCGTCCTCGTGCCCGGCGCCTACGACGGCCCGCGGTAAACGCGGCCCTCCCCTCTCCAAGCACTACGAGGAAGGCCGAGGCGAATGACGCCGAGTCGCGCTCGCGCGGTGGAGCCTGGCACCCTAAGATAGATGCCGAAAGCTCCCTTTGTGTTGGGCGTGGCTTGCGCCCCCGACTGTGGAGACCGGGGGGCGCCCGGCCCCGTCCGCGGCTTCGCCGAGCCCGGAGTGCGAGTCCGCGGCTCGCTCGCCCGACGCGTCACACAACCTCTTCTTACTTCGACGGCGCGTAGCGGTCGGCGAAGGACCCGTCCTCGATGGCGGCGAGGGTCGCGTCGTCGCACCAGAAGTCCCAGTCCTCGTTGATGGCGCGCCACGCGGCGTTCGCGCCGACCTCGCCCGCGGCCTCCGTGATGCCCATGTCGCCGCGGACCTCGAGGCCCGGGACGGCGAAGCCCCCCGGCGCCCGCAGGGTCCAGGAATCGGCGCCCTCGACGAGGGGCACGCCGAAGCCGCCGTAGTACGTCGCGACGGCCTCGCAGTACTTCGCGTCGTCCGTCGTGCCCGCGTTGCCCGCGTTGTAGCAGGAGAAGCAGACGGCGTGCTCGTCGCAGTTGTGGAGCTGCGACTTGCCGCCGAGGGTCAGCGGGTTGGGCAGGTCGCCCGGCGAGTCCGCGTTCTGCGACGACAGGCCCGCGATGTCGGGCCTGAAGGTCCCCGCGCAGGACTCGGGCAGGGACTTGACGGCCATCCAGGCGCAGGGCATGGCCCAGGCCATGTCCTGGTCCGCGCAGGCGTCGGGGCAGAGCGCCGCGAAGGGCGTGCCCTTGTCCGTGATGTCCGTCGCGCACCAGCTCTCGGCGTCGAACGACGGGCACGTCGGCGCGAAGACGGCGTCGTCGTCGTAGTCCGCGCAGGCCGCGGACACCGTGTAGTCGGCGTAGGCCACGCGCGCCGCCTCGGACGACGCCGCGTCCGTCGTCAGCGCCGACCCGGCGCGCAGGCTCTGGCCGTCGCGGGCCCAGACGGCCAGGGCGCTCAAAAGCGACCCGGACGCGACGGCGACGGCGACGTAGCCCGCGGCGCGCGACCGCCGCGGCGGCGGCGCCTCGACGAGCGTGCCGTAGGTCGTCGGCATGCTGCGGCGCGGGACGGCGGCGGGGGCTGCCTGTCTCTTCTCACGCTGGGTGACTGCGGGAATGATCAAGTTCTCAAGATACTTTCTTTCGTTTCCCCCCGTCCTTGCACTTACATGTTAATCGTCCTCGTCCTCGTCGACGTCCTTCTGCTGCTGCTTCTTTTTCTTCTTCTCCTTCTTCTTGCGCTTCTTCTCGGCCTTCTCCTTCTTGCGGTCCTCCTTGGACTTGGGCGGGTGCTTCTCCGCGAGCCACGTCTCGACGTCGTCGTAGCCCTCCTCGGCCGCGAGCTCGCCCTCGTCGCCCCAGACCCACTTCTTGTTGCGCTTGCCGCCGAACTTGTGCTGGAGCGCGCGGCAGACGCGCTTGTTCCGGTCGACGTCGTCCTTCTTGAGCCACTCCTGGCCCTCGAGCGTGTCGACGTTGTCGTAGACGTTGACGTTCATGATGGGCGAGAAGCGCAGGGTCCGCAGGCGGATGTAGTCGTCCTGGAATTCCGAGTTGTCCTCCTCCTCCTCGAGCTCCCGGGCGCGCCGCGTCACCTCGAGCACCGTCTTGCGGTACGCGTCCACCGGCGGCGGCTCGTCCGACTCGGCCGCCGCGGGCGCGGCCGCGGGCGACGTCTCGTCGGGCGGCGGCGCGGACGCCGCGCTGAGGCGCCGCGCGACCTCGGCGCGGACGTCGAGCTGCGACGCGCGCGGCCGCGGCGGCGCGGCCGCCTCCTCGACGGCGCTCGGCGGCGCGGGCGCGACCTTGATCGACCGCCGCGCGGCCTTGGCCCTGTCGCGCTCGGCGTCGCGCCGCCGGTTCGCCAGCGCCTCCTGGACCATCTGGTTGTGCCGGATCTCGCCCTCGAGGCTCTGGAGCAGGTAGCCGCTGACGTGGACGTGGTCGCCGAGCCCGAGCGACTTCCGGATCTTCTCCGGGTCGCCCCGGTCCTCGATCTTCGCCTCGAAGAAGACGGACTTGACGCAGCCCCAGACGCTCGCGGCGCAGCTCCGCGAGAGCTGCGTCGGCAGCGGCAGGCGCCGGAACGCCGCGGCCCGCGCGCGCCGCTCCGCGTCCTCGACCTCGTACGCGCGCGTCCGCGTCTCCTCGTCCTGCTCCTTCCGCGACGCCTTGGTGATGAGCCGCTTCTCCGCGCCCCGGAGCCGCGACGCCAGCGGCCGCCCGTCCGCCGTCGTCGGCGGCGGCGCCGCGGCCGGCGCCGCGGCGGCGAGCGGGTTCGCCGTCTCGACGACGGTTTCGGCCGCGTCCTCGGCCATAGGGCAGCCCCGTGTTCACGCGCGGCGCGGACCTCGAGGGGTGCCGGTCACGTCACCGTCGACGCCGAAAACGGAAAACGAGGCACCCCGGATCATGGACCATCGACTCTGCGGGCGCTGCCCGGCGGTTTTGTGCCCTTCAGTGAGTCTTCAACTTTGATCTTTATTGCCACAAGTTGGGAGCGCTTTTGGCTGGAAGACTGACCTGGGTTGTGTTTTTTAGCCACGGGGGGGGGCCTTGGGGGGGTTTTGACGGGGGTGGGGGGGGTCGACTTCTGCTCGGCTCGGGCGCGACAACCTCCTGAAAACAGCGCCCCAGTACGCGTCCGGGCCGCCGGGGGCCACCGGGACGGGGGGTGGGGGGGTCGCTGAGGGCCCATAAAACCCCCCCAAGGCCCCGGGGGGGGGCTAAAAAACACAACCCTGAAGCCCGTCGCAGAGCGCTGAGCATCGCAGAGCGCTGAGCCCTTCGCAGCTTAGTTCGCCACCGACGCACGACATGGGCGCCACCCATTCCACGCCAAAGGTGCTCGTGCTCGGGACGCCCGGCGCCGGCCGCAAGACGCTCATGCGCGCCCTCTCGAAGGACGCCGCGCTGGACCTCGTGCCGAGCCTCGAGGCCGACGACACGGCCGACGCCGTCGTCTACGTGTTGGACGCGACGGCGCCGAGCGACTGGGCCGGCGAGTCGTCGAAGATCCTCGCGACGCTCCACTCCGTGAACAAGGCCCTCGGCCGCCTCGTGCCGCTGCTCGTCTGCGTGAACAAGCGCGACGTCGAGGGCTCGGCGCCCGCGCGGCAGGTCGTCGAGAACCTGCGCCTCTCCGGCGACGTCTGCGCGGCCGTCGGCGGCCGCGTCTGGCGCGTCGTCGACTGCTCCGCCGTCGGCGACGTCGCGGACGTGCGCAAGGCGCTGCTCAAGATGGTCGCCAACGGGCAAAAGCCCATGGGCATCCTCGCGCCCAAGTTCCTCCGCTACGGCGCGAGCTGCGACGCACCCCAGGGCGCCTGCGCGCCGCCTCCCTAAGGTTACTCCGCGGTCTCGAGCCAGGCGGCGTCGCGGACCTCGACGGCCGGCGCGAGCGCGACGACGAGGACGTTGACGTCCGCGCCGCGCTGCGTGCGCATGACGGCCCGCTCGACGTCGATGACCGCCAGCCCCGCCGCGGCCGCCGCATCGCGGAGGTACGCCTCGGAGTGCGCGAAGCGGCCGCCGTCGCCGAGGCCGAAGCCGCTCGCGCGCTCCTCGAGCGTGAACGCGAAGCGGCCGTCGGCCTTCAGCACGCGCCGCGCGGCGGAGAAGAGCTCGGCGCAGTCGCCGACGTAGGCGAAGACGTCCGCGGCGACGAGGACGTCGACGGAGCCCGGGCCGCGCGTCGCGAGGTAGGCCGCGCCGTCGGAGACGACGAGGTCCTCGTAGACGCCCTTCTCGCGCGCGGCGTCGAGCATGCGCGGCGACACGTCGACGCCGACGATCTCCTCGATAGGCAGCGCGTCCCGGAGCGCCGCGCCGCAGAGGCCCGTGCCCGCGCCGACGTCCACGGCGACGACGCCCGGCCGCTTCGGCAGCGACCGCGCGAGGAGCCCCGCGCACTGGAGGTGGCCCCGGTAGCTCAGGTCGCCGACGAGTTTCTGCTCGAAGGTCTTGGCGAACTGGTCGAAGAGGCCGCTGACGTAGGACGCGTCGAGGGGCGCGCGGCGCCAGTCCTCGTCGCCGTCGGTCCACTTGGCGAGCTGCGCGCGCGCCTGGCCCTCGCCTGGGCAGGAAAAGGGTGATTCAACGTCGCTTCAACGTGCGTGTTCCGCGCGCGCGCGTTCCGAAACAAGCATCCATGCTTCGAGACCGTTCCGAGAGATGATCGCTCGTCCAAAAATCAGCCGAAACGAGTGGAAAACGGCCGAGATCGGAGCCTTTGAAGTTGGGAATTTCGCTCTCTTGTCCTGCCCTGGCCCTCGCCGGCGTCGAGGTCCACGGCGCGCTTCAAGGCGGCCACGGCGCCCGCGCGGTCGCCCCGCTGCTCGTCGAGGAAGAAGGCGAGCTCGCGCCAGATTTCCGCGCGTTCCGCGTCGAGCTGGAGCGCCTCCTGGAACGCCGCGGCCGCGGCGCCGAGCTCGCCCGCGCCGGCGCGGCCGAGCGCGCAGCGCAGCGCGGCGCCCGCGGCGTCCCCGCCGGTCCGCTTCGCGACGTCGGCCGCTTCGGCGTAGAGCCGCGCGGCCTCGGCCGCGTCGCCGGCCGCGCGCCGCTCCGTCGCCCGGAGCTCGAGCGCCGCGGCGCACGTCGGCTCGGCCGCGAGCCGCGCCTCGACGACCGCCCGCGCGCGGGCGAAGCGCTTCGCGCGGAGCTCGTAGCCGACGAACCTTTGGAACGCCTCGACGTCGCCCGAGTGGGCCCAGGCGAGGCGCCAGGCCTCGCCCGCGTCGTCGCCGCGGTCCTCGAGCGCGACGGCCCACCGCGCGGCGCTCGCCGCGTCGCCGTGCGCCGCGGCCCGGGCGAGCGCCGCGAGCGCGCCGTCCTCGTCGCCCGTCTGCCGCAGGAGCGTCGCGAGGGCCGCGGCGGCCTTCGTGTTGTTCGCGCGCTTTTCGAGCGCGGCGCGGCAGGCGTCGATGGCCGCGGCGATCTTGTCGTCGATGGCGCCGCCGCGCAGCGTCGTCGTCGTCGCGTTTGCAACCGCGGCCGCGCCGCCGCGCCGCGTTGTCGCGACCGATGCGCGCGTCGCGCTGTGTCGCGCTGGCGCCCGGAGCGCCGTCGCCGCGACAAGTAGCAGCGCGATCCTCATTCTGCCATGCTCTCTCTCGATGGAGCTGCCCCGCGCACGCTCATTGGCCGATGGTCGACGCTCAAACGCCGCTTTGTTCGGCGCTGCGCGCGGCGCACGCGCTGCCCCAGCCATCCTAGAGAACGCACGCGATGCCGCAGCAGGTGACCTTCGACCTGGACACGGCGGTGTGGATCGTCGTCGTCTACGTGTGGATGTCGCTGGCCGTGGTCCTGCGGCTCTCCGGCGGCGCGGCGCGCACGCTCCAGAAGATCTTGCCGCGGGGCAGCAAGGTCGGGAAGCGCGTCGGCCGGGGCCGCGGGCCGACGCGCGCCGCCTGGGAGACCGCGGCCCCGCGGGGGCCCGTGCCTCCGCTGGACGTCGCGCTTCTCGTCGTGGGCACGCACGGCGACGTCCAGCCCTTCGTCGCGCTCGGCCTCGCGCTCGCGGAGCGGGGCCACCGCGTGCGCCTGGGCACGCACGCCTGCTACCGCGCCTCGGTGGCGGCGCGCGCGGCGGCGGCCGGCGCGTCGCTCGAGTTCTTCCCCCTGGCGGGCGACCCGAGGAAGCTCTCGGCGTGGATGGTCAAGAGCCGGGGCCGCCTCCTGCCCGGCGCGGGCCTCCGCGGCGGCGAGCTCCGCGACGAACTGCTCGTCGAGCTGCCGGAGAAGGTGGCCATGATCCGCGACATCATGCGGTCCTGCTGGGACGCGTGCACGCGCCGCGACTACGACGACCCCCGGTGGGACGGCGCGCCCTTCCGGGCCCAGGCCATCGTCGCGAACCCGGTCTGCTACGGCCACGTCCACTGCGCCGAGGCGCTGCGGTGCCCGCTGTTCATGGCGTTCCCCCAGCCGTGGACGCCCACGGCCGCGTTCCCGCACCCTCTCGCGAACCTGCCGTTCCGCGAGCGCGACCGCGGGAGCCGCCTCGGCTCCTTCGCCGTCGACCAGCTGAACCTCGCGAGCTACGCCTTCGTCGACGAGCTCCAGTGGCGGAGCCTCGACGCGAACGCGTTCCGGAAAACGCTGGGCCTCAAGCCGCTCCGCTGGACCGCGCGCGGCGCGTTCCTGCTGAACGACCTGCGCGTGCCCTTCGCGTACCTCTGGTCGCCGGCGCTCCTGCCGAAGCCCGCGGACTACGGCGCCCACGTCTCCGTCACGGGCAACGCGGCCGTATCGCCCGGCGCCGCGGCGCCCTACGAGCCCCCGAGCGCGCTCGCCGCGTTCCTCGCGGCGGGCGAGAAGCCCGCGCTCGTCGGCTTCGGGTCCATGGTCGTCGAGGACCCGGCGGCGCTCTGGGAGACCGTCGTCGCGGCGGCGGACGCCGCGGACGTCCGCGTGCTCTTCCAGGGCGGCTGGTCCGAGGCCGCGGGCGCCGCGGCGACGTCGCCGCGCGTCTTCGCGCTCGGGCCCTGCCCCCACGGCTGGCTGATGCCCCGGTGCGCCGCCGCCGTGCACCACGGCGGCGCGGGCACGCTCGACGCGTCGCTGCGCGCGGGGCTGCCGACGCTCGTCGTGCCCTTCTTCGGCGACCAGCACTTCTGGGGCGAGGTCGCGCGGAGCCGCGGCGCGGGCCCGCCGCCGATCCCCTTCGCCGACCTCGACGCGGCGTCCCTCGCGGCGGCGCTCGCGCGGCTCGCGGGCGACGCGGCGCTGCGCGCGAGCGCGCGCGCGATCGCGGACGACATGGCGAAGGAGGACGGCGTCGCGGCGCTCGCGGACGCGTGGGCGGCGAGCCTGCCGCCGTCGCGCGACCTCGTGTGCTTCGTGTCCCTCTTCGCGTCGAGCGAGCCCCGCGTCGTCGCCGCGGCGCGCTGGCACGGCCCGCTGCGCGCGCGGCTCTCGCGCGAGGCCGCGGCGGCGCTCGACGGCCGCCGCTCGCCCTACCGGAGCCGCTTCTGCGTGCCCTACGCGCCCCTGCTCTGGGACGCGTCCGCGCCGGCCTACCCGGGCCACGACCTCTGTTCATTCGTACCGAGGACCTTGTACGCGCTCTGCGGCGCGTCGACGCGCGCGTGCCTCGAGCCCCTCGCGGCGACGCGGGCGGCCCTCGAGAGCCGCGGCGCCGACGCGGGGGCCGGTCGCCACGCCGCGCGCGTCTTTGTCGCGCTCGTCTGCTTCGCCGTCGAGGCGCCGCTGAAGCTCACGATGCGCTGGTTCGTCCTATTGCTCGAGACGGGCGTCGGCTTCCTGCGGTTGCTGTGCTGCTGCGGCCGGCGGCGCGACGCCCTCGTCGACGTGCCGTCCATGTGCGACGACGACGATGCCGTCGCCGTCGATCCCGTCCGCGCCGGGGACCTCGTCGACGCCGCGGCGCTCGCCGCGCGCGTCCGCGACGCCGTCGACCGCGCGCTCGGCGACCGGTCGAGCCGCCGGGACCGCGACCGCCTCGACGCGGTGCGGCGCGGCGACGCCGCCGTCGCCCTCGCGGCGCTCCTCGCCTGCGACGGCGACCTCCTCGCCGACGACGAGGACGCCAAGGACGACGTCGAGACGGGGAGCTTCTCGGAGCCGGGCGCGCGCGCGTCGCTCCGCGACTCCTTCGCGGACCCGGGCGCGCTGCGACGGCACTTTGCGCGGCGCGCGGTCCTGGGCTGCTTCGCCGACGGCGCCGCGGGCCGCGACGAGACGCGCGCGGCCGCGCTCCTGGACGCGTGGGGCTTCAAGGGGCCCTGGGTCGCCTTCGTCCCCTTCTGCCTCCGCGTCGCGGACCTCTACCACCACCGCGCCGCCGTCCCCGCGGACGACGACGACCTCGGCGTGCCGCTGCTAAGGTAGTAGTGCGGTGCGCGATCGAGCCCCGGCGGATGCTTCGCGCCATTCGTCGAGCTCGAGACAAAGACCCAAGCCTCACTGCTTCCAAGTCGATCCAAACGCGCGCCGCCGCGCCCCCGCCCGCGCGCACCCCTTCTCGACGCCCCCCGCCCGCAGGTCCCCACCATGATCCTCGACAACATGAGCGACACCGAGAGCCAGTGCGACTTCGAGTGGATTCGGGAGGCGGACGGCGGCGCCTCTCTCGAGGATTTGTGCGAGAAGTATCCCGCGGTCAAGGCTTTGTGCGAGCGCTTCGAGTCGCTCACGGAGAAGTACGAGGCCACGCGTGCCGCGGCCTTGATCGACCCTTCCGCGCGCGTCGCGCGCCTCGCTCGTCTTTTGTCCCGGCGCGCCCGCGTCCAGAAGGAGGCCGCGGCGTGCCGCGCCGTCGTCGTCCTCCAGGCGCGCGCGCGCCGCGCCATCACCTGCGAGTCCGACGTCCGCGCGCGCCTCGTCGCCAAGTGCCTCTCGCTCTCCAAGAGCGTCGCGGCCAAGGCCGCGGCGCTCGACGACCTCGGAGCCAAGAACCTCGCGCTCTCCAAGACCGTCGCCACCAACACCATTTCGCTCAGCGAGGGCTTCCGCGTTCTCAAAAACAAGGACGCCTTCCCGGGCTCGGACGCCTATGTCTGCGAGGTCGATCTCGCGAAGCCCTTCGACTGCTTCAAGATCTGCCGCACCGGCTCGTACGGCGGCTTCGCGACCTTCGGCGGAAAGGCTTTCTTCCGCTCCCAGAGCCCGGACGAGTGCTACGTGAACACCCGCGTCCTCGTTTTGTTCGGAACATTCGAGACGCATGCTGCTTCATAGGTTCACCTGAAGAAGACGCACCCGGCCCACGGCGTGACCTTCTACCTGCGCACGGACGACCTCTTCACGGCGCCCCCGGCGTCGCCGGTCCAGAAGAAATCCTGCGGCGGCTACTTTTACAGCGGCGAGGAGCTCGTGTCTCGCACCACCCGCGCCGCCAAGCCCTAGAGCCGCGCGCGCCGCGCCAAGCCGAGCAGACTCCGCGCCCCATTCCTCACACCGAACTAACGCGCGTCCGAGTCTCTTTAGAAACCGGCTAGAGGAGATCCTGGGCCTTGAACCGGTTGATGAGGTCGTCGTCGAGGGCCATGGGGCGCCGGAGGTTCGCGTCGCCCGCGTCCGCGGCCGCGGCGAGGTCCGCGAGGAGCGGGAGCGCGGCTTTCGCGAGCTGCGCGACGGCCGCGGCGGCCGAGGGCCCCGCGGGCGCGTCGGCGGTCTGGAGCAGGGCCGCGAGGGGCGTCGCCGGGGGCTTGGCGTAGGTGACCTTGAGCACGTCCGTGCCCTGGTGGTAGTAGTCGAGGCAGACGTCGTCGAACGTGCGGAGCTCGTCGCAGAGGCGGCGCTTGAGCGCGTCCTCGCCGAACCAGGTCTCGCCCGTGGCGACGGCGTCGATGTCGAGGGCCGGCCGCTGGCCCGCCACAAAGGTCTTGAACAAGGTGAAGATCTCCTTGATGTCCTGCTTCGACTTGTCCATGTCCTCCTTCGTGACCTTCTTCGTCGGCGTCAGCGTGCGCTTGTAGGCGCCGGCCGTGACGGTCTGGAACTCGATGCCCTCCTTCTTGAGGCGCTGGTAGACGTTGGGGATGTCGGAGATGACGCCGATGGAGCCGAGCACCGCGAAGGGCGACGCGACGATGCGGTCGCCGACGCACGCCATCATGTAGCCGCCCGACGCCGCGACCTGCTCGATGCAGACCGTGAGCTTGAAGCCCGCGTCCTTGACGCGCATGAGCTGGGCCGCGGCGAGGCCGTAGCCCGTGACCGTGCCGCCGCCCGAGTTGAGCTTCAGCACGACCTCGTCGCCGCGCGTCGCGTTCGCGAAGCCGAGCACCGCCGTGACCTCCTCCCGCAGGTTCGCCAGCTGCGACGCCTGGACGTCGCCGTCGAAGTCGAGGACGAAGGCGCGCGCGCCCGCCTCGCCGTTGCGCGCGAAGGCCAGCGCGCCGCCGAGGCCCGCGATACTCTCGTCGCCGGCCGTCGTCGCGGCGAGCTGGCCGAGGCGCAGGCGCGCGGCGTCCGAGGGCAGGGCCGTCTTCACGGCGTCAAGGTAGTCGAGCTCGGCCTCGAGCTCGCGGCGCATCGCGTCCTCGACCTTCTCGAGCGCGGCCTGGCGGTCGCCGTTCTTCCCGAAGGGGTTCTTCGCGAGGCGCCGGAGCACGTTGCCCGTCGAGTTCTTCGTGGCGTTGGACTGCTCGCCGACGGCCGCGGGCGCCTTGCCGCGGAGCTGCGCGCGGTAGAGGGCCGCCTCGGCCCGCGCGTCCGCGCGCTCCGCGAGGTACGTGCCCTCGGCGACCTGCAGCTTGAGGAAGTCGTCGTCGCTCAGCTCCGCGAGGCCGAGCTCGTCGCCGAAGGCGCCGCGGAGGCGCGTCTCGCGCCGCGCGCGCTTCGCGGCGAGGCGGCCGCTCGTCGCGGCGGTGAGCGAGAAGTCGAAGGACTCGAGGCGGTTGTTGAGGCGCTCGACCTTGAGGAACTCCGGGCTCGTCTTCCGGTTCGCCACCTTGCGCTTCTTCGGCCCGCCGAAGGGCAGGCCGCCGCCGCCCATGCCATCGTCGCCGAGGGCGAACTCGTCGCCGAAGTCCGTCACGCCCGGCGGCGCGCGGTCCTCCTTGTCGCCGCGCGCCGCGCTGATGAGCGGGAACGCGACGAGCGCCACCACCGCCGCGGGCACGCCCCAGCTGATGGCCGTCTTGAGCGCGTAGACGCCGAGCTCCCCGGCGACCGCGCCCGTGCCCGCCGGCAGCGCCGGCACGGACGGCAGCGCCGCGAGCACGTCCGTGGGGCCCAGGTGCTGCTCGACGCCGGTCCGCGGCGCCCGGAGCGCTGAAGTTTTCGGCGCGGGCGCCACGAAGGCACGCGCGCTCGTTGCGAGAACGATCGTGACGATGGCGGCGCGCATGGTTGCTAAGCTGTGCGAGTTGGCGTCACTCCTCGAGGCGTCGAGGCGCGAAGCGGCGTCGGTCGAGGTGTGCCAAGTCAGACCTCAGTGCTCGGGGCAACCACATCAACTTGAACCACATCAACATTGAAGGGCGTGAGGCAGCGGCCCGCGAAGGGACCGCGAGCTCTCCCTTCTTCCTCTTGTCGCGGCAGCGCGTCGCGCGGCACGCACCTGAGCACGAGCTTCGTCCTTCAGAGCCGACGGAGGTCGCGTCCACGTCGTCGCACCACGCCCGCATCCCAGACACTGCGAGAAGCGAGGTCAATGGAAGTGTATTATCATAGGGGCGGCGGAGCTCACGACGACCGGCGCCTCACACGGTCAGGCCGGCCTCGCGGGCGCCCTCGACGAGCGCCTTGACGCGCCCGTGGTAGAGGTACTTGTTCGATCCGGAGAAGCGGTCGAAGTAGACCGACTCGAGCCCCTTGCCCTTGGCGCGCTCGGCGAGGAGCGCGCCGACCTTGCCCGCGGCGGACACGTCGTTGCCCTTGCCGCCCGTCGCCTCCTTGACCGTCTCGTCGAGCGTGCTCGCGGCGCAGAGCGTCGTGCCCTCCTTGTCGTCGATGACCTGGGCGTAGATGTGCTGGTTCGACCGGAACACGTTCAGGCGCATGCGGCCCTTGTTCTGGTTCGAGATGCGCTTGAGGCGGATCCGGTACGGCACCTGGCTGCCGGTCGTCATCGTCAGCGCCGACCGGGCGACGAGGCCCGACGCGCACGCGATCGCGCTCAGGAACACGGCGAGGCGGAACATCGTCTCAACCTGCGGGGATATGACGGCTCGGGCGGTGTTGCGATGTCGTCCGCGAGCGGGAGCGGCGCGCGCCGTCTCGGCGGCGATTACGTCGCGGCGCTCTCCGGGGCGGCGCTCGGCGCGTACGTCATCGCCGCGGCCGAATGAACCGCCTCGGAGACCGCACACGCATCGCTCTCGAGCCTCTCGAACAGCCGCTGGCCCGTCGACCACGCCCCGACCCTCCTCGCGCGACTACAGAATGGACGCCGCCGGCATACGCAATTAGCTTCAAGCCACGGGCCACCCACGGACAAAAGATTCGAACCTCATGACGAGGTGGGTGGGTGGGTCCGGAGGCCTGATTTGGAAAATCTACAGTGTACTGATGGGTACTTGTAACGCGCACGCGCGCGCGCGGTCATGACCCGCGGTGCCGCGGCTGACGGTCGCGCGGCACCTCGGCGACGTGTCTTCACGCCGCTATCGTCGTCTCTGGGCAAGCGCCGCTTCTCGCCGCGGCGAGTCGAGCGGCGCGGGTGCCCGTTCTCATCGCAAAGCGGAGATTGGACCGCGCAGCTCCGCGACAAGAGAGAGCTCGCGCGCGCGCGGAATCGCGCGCGCGTGTGGCGATTCGGCGAGCGGCAACTTGAAGGTAACTAACGAAAAGGATTCAAGCCTTCAATCGCCGCGCGACCGCGAGCCGGAATTGACGGGCACCATGGGCCTCGAGCGGCGGCGGACGTCTCCGCGACTTCCTCCATCCCCTGCCATCACACGTAGAAAACCACCCATTAAACGGGGTTGTCGAGGATCCAGTTGACGACGCTGTCGACGTCCGTGTGGCCCGCGGAGACCGCGCGGACGGCGTCGGCCTCGTTGAAGCCGACGGCGACGGCGCCGCGGACGACCTCCTCGAGGTCGACCTCCGGGGCCGCCGGCGGCGGCGTCGGCGGCGAGTGCGGCGCGGCGGAGAAGGGGTTCGGCGGCGACCGCGGCGCGGCGGAGAAGGGGTTCGGCGGCGGCGGCGGCGGGTCCGGCGCGAGGAACGGGTTCGGCGCCGCCGGCGCCGCCGCCGCCGGCGGCGCGGGCTCGTGGAACGGGTTCGCCTCGAGCGTCGCGGCGCGCGCGGGCCGCGCCGCGCGCCGCAGCGAGATGGCGACGACGGGCCGGTCGCGCCGCGCCCGGAGCGCGTCGACGACGTCCGCCGTCGAGGCGACGGGCGCGTCGCCGACGCGGAGGACCGCGTCGCCGACGCGGACGCCCGTCTCCGCGCAGACCGAGTCCGGCGCCAGCGCCGCGACGCGCACGCCGCCCCCCGGCACGTTCTGGAGCTCCAGCCCCAGGCCCTTGGACAGGTCCACGGGCACGGTCACGACGAAGAAGCCGTCGGGCGCGACGCGCGCGGCCGGCGGCGTCGGCTCCGGCGGCGGCGCGTCCAACAAGTCCACGGCGGGCCTCGGCGGCGTCGGCGCCGACGACGACCGCTCGGCCCGCGGCGGCTCCTCGCGCGCGACGTCGTGCGTGCTGTGCTGGATCACGGACGGCCGCCGGTCCCGGTCCGCGCGCGGCGAGCCCGCGCCGCCGGAGAAGAAGGGCATGGACACGCCCGTGCCGACGGGCGTCGCGGCGCCCCGGGGCCGCGCGACGAGGGACGGCGCGTCCGCGCGGGCCGCGGCGTCCTCCGGGTCGCCGCCCTGGACGTAGAGGCTCCCGTGG
Source organism: Aureococcus anophagefferens (assembly GCF_000186865.1). Lineage (NCBI taxonomy): Eukaryota > Pelagophyceae > Pelagomonadales > Pelagomonadaceae > Aureococcus > Aureococcus anophagefferens. The sequence goes on along the minus strand of NW_008705565.1, from coordinate 80,463 downwards.
CGCGCGGACGCGGGCGGCCGCTCCGTGAAGACGTCGAAGTCCGTCAGCGCCGTCGACGCGCCGCGCTTCACGTAGGCCGCCGCCGCGCGCGGCAAAGCGCGCGACGCCTTGCCCGCGCGCGCCGCGCGCCTGGCGCCCGCGAGGCGCGTCGCGTCGACCCACGTCCGCGCCTCGGCCGCGTCCTTCGCCGACACGACGAAGGACTTCTCCGCGCTCAGCACGAGGAACTCCCAGGGCGCGAGGCCCTTGGCGTCGCCGTAGCCGCCCTTGCCGTCGCCCGCCGCTCGGCACACGAAGCACTCCTCGAGCCGCAGCTCGCGGTGCAGCGCGTAGCGGCCGCCGTCCTCCGGTGCGGCCGCCGCCGCCGCGTTGCTCCCGCGCCGGCCCACGCGGCTCTTCATCAGGTCGAGCGCGTGGGCCTCGTCGCCGTAGACGAGGCGGTCCTCGAACAGCGCAAAGTACGACTCGACGGGCCCGCTCCGCGTCACGCGGGACATCGCGCCGTCGAGGACGACCTTCTTCTCCGACGCGCTCTCGAGCCACTCCGCCGTCTGCTCGCAGCGCTGGTAGCACGCCGCGACGCGCGCGACGGCGTCGCGCCGCGAGTCCTCGCACGCGATCGTCTCGTTCACGGCGGCCGCCGCGCGGCGCGCGCACGCCTCCGCGGCGGCGAGCGCGTCGCCGTCGTCGCCCGCGGGGCCGCAGCGCGCGCCGGCCCGCTTGGCCAGGCGCTTCTTGAGCTCGCCGAGGAGCAGCACGTAGCGCGGCGCGCGCTGCACGGGCATGATCGCGAGCGACGCCAACGTGAGGTTGCGGCTGTTCGCGGGCTGGAGCTCGCAGCAGCGGAGGAAGGACTCGACGGCCTGGGACCGCGCCCGCAGCGCCGCGAGCTCCTCCCAGGCCGCCGTGTAGCGCGCGACGTAGCGGCCGTAGCACTCGACGAGCGCGGCCTCGCGGCGCTCGAAGCACGCGCGCCACGCGCCCGTGCGCTCCGCGTCGCGCAGCGCGGGGGCGAACTCGCGCGCGAAGGCCACGACGTCGTCGAGGGGGCCGAAGAGCCGCGCGGCCGCGCCGCTCACCTCGGCGCCCTCGAGATGGTCGACGACGGCGAGGCCCGACTCGAGCTGCGCGCCCCATTTCTTGAGCGGGCCGGCGAAGACGTCCTTGAGCACTTCGAGGTCCGCGACGAGGCGCTCCTCGGTGGCCGCGATCTCCTCCGCGGCCTGGCGCACGCCCTCCATCTGTGGAGCTGGGCGCCAAGCTCTCCTTGCCTAGGTGCATGTTGCATGGGAAACGTGCAGCGGGCTGCCTCATCGGCGCTGTCGTTCCAGCGAAATAGACCGCGTGTCCAGGGCCGGGAGGCGGCCATGGGAGCGTCGGCGAGCTTCCTCGACGCCGAGGAGAGCTAAGCTGGGTTTGGGCTGCCTCATCGGCGCTGTCGTTCCAGCGAAATAGACCGCGTGTCCAGGGCCGGGAGGCGGCCATGGGCGCGTCGGCGAGCTTCCTCGACGCCGAGGAGAGCTAAGCTGGGTTTGGGCTGCCTCATCGGCGCTGTCGTTCCAGCGAAATAGACCGCGTGTCCAGGGCCGGGAGGCGGCCATGGGCGCGTCGGCGAGCTTCCTCGACGCCGAGGAGAGCTACGAGCCCATCCGAGTCGGCCAGCGGAAGCGCGTGGTCCTGTTCGACTTCGACAAGACTCTCGCGGCCGTGGATGTGAATCTGTACTCCCAGCAGGGCGTCGCGGCCCTCGGCGGCCACGACAGAGTCAAGAGCCTGGACAGCATGCTGGCCGCCATCCGGTCCTTCGGCTGCGACCTCGGCATCGTGAGCTTCAACTCGCGGTCCACTGTCGTGAAGACGCTCAACGCCGCGCGGCTCCTGCGCCACTTCCGCGCGCGCGACTGCTACGGCATCGAGCAGCACCCCAAGGGCGACCTGGACAAGGCGAAGCTCACCTTCGCCAAGATCATGAAGCCCCGGGGCATCCGGCCCCAGGACGTGTGCTTCGTCGACGACAACGGCGACAACCTCCGCGACCTCCGCGCGAACCGGAACACCAAGGGCTGCGAGCTCCACCACATCCGCACGGGCATGGGCATGGACGACGAGGACATGGAGCGCGTCGTGCGCTGGGCCGAGGGCAAGAAGCCGCCGCGACGGCGCAAGACGGACCGCCTCGCGACGCGCGCGTCCTGGAAGGCGCCGCTGGAGATAGTGTCGGACTAAGCTACAGCGGCCTTAGTCGCGCTGCGCGCTCGCGGCCGGCGGCATATGCGAGTCCGCGCGCGAGTTCTCGACCAGGCGCAGGTACATTTGAAGTGCTCGAGGCTGCACGGTGACGGCACGGACGGCTTGCGACAGGTTCATTCATCTTCTGTCTGCCACGATGGCCAGCCCTGGAAGGCAGCCCGTGGAGGAGCTGTCCCTGGACGGTGCGCTCAAGTACGACGGGCGGGACGTCGGCGCCGCGCTGCCCTCCGAGGTCTGGGTCACGAGCGGCGGCAAGCGGACCTTCCGGGCCTGGTCCGAGGGCACCACGCTGCGCGTCGCCGCCGGCGGCGACGCGGCGGCGGCGCCGTCGGGCGCCGTCGTCGTCCAGTTCCGCACGCCCGACGTGGAGCGGGACGTGCTGAGCGGCGCGCGGTCCTTCCCCGCGGCGCTCGCGTCCGGCGGCGTCCGCGTCCGCGGCGACGTCCACGGGCTCCGGCCCGCCGCGGAGCGCATCGCCAAGGCGCTGCTCGGCGACGCGCGCGTCGCCGTGAGCTCCGTCGCCGTCGCCGGCGGCGTCGCCTACTACGTCGTCGCCGCCGGGCCCCGGCGCGCCGAGCGCCGCTACAGCGAATTCTGCGCGCTCCGGGCCGCGCTGCTCCGCGTCGAGCGCCGGGGCGCGGCCGCGCGCGTGCTCCGCGGCGCGCCGTTCCCGTCCAAGGTCTTCGGCGGCCGCGAGGCGCGGCGCGCCGCCCTCGACGGCTGGCTCCGGCGCGTCGCGTGCTGCCCCGCGCTCTCGGAGAAGTCGGCGGCGCTTTTCGACGCGTTCCTCGGCGACGCCGCCGCGGGCGGCGGCGACGACGACGAGGCCGGCGCCCTCGCGGAGCGGGTCCTCGCGCTGGAGAGGCGCGTCGCCGAGCCCGAGGAGTGCCTGAGCCAGGCCATCGCGGCGCTCATCGTCCTCGCCGCGCGGTGCTACGGCGTCTTCGTGGTCGCGTCGACGGCCGCGTTTTTAGCGTTCGTCGCCCGGCGGGGCTTCCCCGGGACGTCCGCGGCGCTCTCGGCGTGCACGCTCTTTCTTTATGGGTATCGCGGCGCCCACCGCTACAACTACCGCATCCCGAGCGTCTTCTGGTGTTTGCACCTCTGGCGGCTCGCGCGGTGGTGGCACGGCGTCGAGCGCGACGAAAACGACCACCTCGACGCCTTCACGCGGTCGCTGCTGGCGTCGACGGAGCGCGCCTTCCTCGAGCGCCTCTCCGTGCGCGTCATCGCCGACGTGACCGTGCTGCTCGCGAAGATGGACCGGGGCCTCCTCGTGAAGATGGGCCAGGTCGTCGGCGACCAGGGTGCGACATTCCCAAAGGCTCCTCTCTCGGCCGTGTTCCACTCGTTTCGGCTGATTTTTGGAACGGCCTCGAAGCGTGGATGCTTGTTTTGGAACGCGCGCGCGCGAAACACTCGCGTCGAAGCGAAGTTGAATCCTCCCCAGGTCAGCAACCAGCGCGGCTTCCTCGCGGACGAGTTCGTCGAGCCGCTGGCGCTCCTCTGCGACGCCATGCCGGCGATGGCCCCGGCGACGGCGCGGCGCCGCGCGCGCGGCGCGCCCGCGGCCGTCAAAGGAGCGCTCGGCGACCGCGACCTGGCGAAGCCCGTCGCGTCCGCGTCCATCGCGCAGGTGCACCGCGTCGCCGTCGGCGGCGGCGACGTCGCCGTGAAGATCCAGAAGGCGGGCGTGCGCCACGTCATGTACGTGGACATGTGCTGCCTGAAGGTCATCGCGAAGATTCTGATGGCGCTCGAGCCCGCGACGCCGGACCTCGGCGAGATCGTCGAGAACCAGTACCAGAACCTGCTCCAGGAGATGGACTTTGAAGCCGAGGCCCGGGCGCTCGGCGTCGCGCGCGCCGCGCTCGCGGCGCGCGGCTCCGAGGCCGTCGTGCCCGAGGCGCTCTACACGGACGATGTGGCCGCGCTCCGGTCCGGCGTGCTCTGCATGCGCTGGTGCGCGGGCGACCGCATCGACGTCGCCATGGCGAAGCACGACCTCAAGGGCGCGCCGCTCCAGCGGTGCATCGACGCGCTCGTCGACGCGCACGCGACGCTGCTCTTCCACGGCGGCGTCGTGAACATGGACCCGCACCCGGGCAACATCCTCGTCGACGTGCGGCGAACGGACGGCGGCGGCGTCGCCGCGATCCCCGTGCTGCTGGACTGGGGCATGCACGAGATCATGCCCGACGCGCAGCGCCTCGGCATCGCGCGGCTCGTCGACTGCCTCCTCCGCGCGGCCGTCGACGAGCTGCCCGCGGCGCTCAAGAACCTGGGCGTCGAGACGCACGCGTCCGTCCCCGCGGCGACGATCTTCGAGCACCTCGAGTTCGCGTTCCGCCGGTCGACGACGAACCAGGAGACGGACCTCGAGGACATCGACTCGTTCCTCAAGGACTCGCAGAAGGGCATCGACGACATCAAGGAGAAGCTCAAGGGCGAGAAGGAGAAGGCCGCGAGCGGCTTCAAGCCCCTCCTCTCGACGTTCCGCGCGCTCGACCTCCTCCACGGCTACGTCATGGGCCTGCCGGTGACCGTCGACTTCCTCGGCATCTACGCGAAGCGCGCGCGCGAGGCCGCGAACGAGGCGACGCGCGCGGGCTCGTAAGTTTGATTCTTACGGTCCGTGTCTACTCGGACTCGATGTTCCACTGCACCAGCCGCGCCTTTTGCGCGTCCGTGAGGGTCGGGAGCTGCTTTTCGATGACCATGGCCTCGAGCTCCGCGAGCAGCTCGAGCTTCCAGTCCGCGATCGACTCGTCGTAGGACGACCGCGCCTCGCCGAGACGCTCGGGGCAGACCTCGTCAGGCTTGTCGATGAGCACCTGCTCAACGGGCACGCCGGGCGTCGACGAGGAGCTCGTCGATCGCGCCGACAGCTCGCGCGCGCGGATGAACGCGTCTTCCGCTGTTTTGCGCTTGCCATCGAAGTCCTTGCCTCCGGGGGAGTGCGAGCCGAGCGTGCCGCGCGTGGTGGCTAATGCGCGGCGCAAATCCTTGCCTCCGGGGGGTTGCGAGCCCAGCGTACCGCGCGTCGCCGCCAGCGCGCGGCGCACAGTAGAGCCGCGAGCGAGCGCGCCCGTTGTGGCGACGCGAGAGGCCGTAGAGAGGCCGAACAGGGGCCGCATTCCGAGCTCCATGCCGAGTTGTGGCGGTCGAGATGGGGTCGAGTGGATGTTGATGTTCAGCGGCGCGCGATGGTGCTTGCTACGCCGTCTCATAACACTGCCATACCGCCTCCACCGCCGCCTCCACCAGCGCAAAACGCACACCCATCCCTGACCTTCGACGCGGCCGCGCGCGCGTCGGAGCTCCTGAGCTACAAGCACTGCGAGGCGGACCTGAGAGAAGTGGCAAAAGACACGCCCTGCGAGGGCATCGAGGTGCGCGGCAACCTCGAGAAGCTCCTGACGGACGCGGACAACGCCCACGCCCAGTCCCTGCCGCTCGTGCAGCACTTCCTCTTCGCGCTGGCCCTCGCCGCGGGCCGGTGCGCGGGCGACGGCGCGGCGCTCGCCGCCGGCCTCGCGTCGAATGGCGTCGCGGCGTCGCGGCCGCCGCAGCGGTCGCTCGTGGGCCGCGTCCACGACGCCGCCGGCGACTGCTACGACGTGGCGCTCCTGCGGGACCGCGAGGACGGCGACCGCCGCTTCTCCGTCGTGCTCGGCGTCGACCGCGCCAAGGGCACGAAGATCGCGCGCGTGCTCGCGGAGGTCGGCGCGGACGGCGCGGTCTACGCGCGCGGCCTCCACGTCGCCGAGGCCTACCGCGGCCGGGGCCTCGCGGCGCTGACCCTGCACGCCTTCGCGGCCCTCTGCGAGAAGCTCGGCTGCGAGACGCGGACGCTCGAGATGACGAAACCGCTCGTCTGCCGCGCGCTCGCGTCCCTGGGCTTCGAGCCGGAACGGAAAAGCTGGCCCGTCTTTTTGGCGCCGGACCCGGCGGACGCCGGCCGGACGCTCGTCTGCCCGAGGGACCCGGACGACCGCCGCGCGCACTTCAGCAACGCTTTGCTCCAGGCGCAGCGGCTCACGCTCGTGGCCGCGCGGCCGCCCGACGGCCGCGAGGTCTTCGTGAAGACGCCCTACCGCCACCCGGACCGGGCGGCCCTCGCGCGGGACGCGCGGGAGGCGACGCGGCCGACGTTCTACGCCGCGCGGCTCCTCGCGTTCGCGGCGACGGTGTCCGCGCTGCGCCCGGGCCTCGCCGCGGACGACGGCGGGGCGACGCTAACGGAACGCTAGCATGCCGTGTGAGGTACCGAACTTGAACCGCGACACACACCCCGGTTACAACAACAGCGGGGGAGGCGGTCCTCAGTCGCAGGTGAAGGCGCGGTCCGGCGCGAAGCCGAGGGGCTTCTTCGCCGCGTCGTCGGTGGACGTGTCCGCGGAGCCGGCCGTCGCCTCGTCGCCGGCCGTCGCCTCGTCGTCGGCGCCGGCGGAGTAGGCCCCGAGCGTCGCGTCGCCGAGCGTCGCGTCGTCGTTGAGGAGCGTCGAGCCCGCCGTCGCGTCGTCGGTCTCGTCGCCGGGCGCGCGGGCCGCCTTCTCCGGCGGCGGCGGCGTCGCGCGCTTGTCAGCGTCGTCGGCGGACGTGATCGCGCCGTCTTCGGCGGAGGCCTCGTCGTCCGCGCCCGCGGAGAGGATCGTCGCCTCGTCGTTGCCGTGCGTCGAGCCCGCCGTCGCGTCGTCCGTGGCGTCGCCCTGGGCGCCCTTGGGGAGCGCGTCGTCCGCGGATGTGATGGCGTCGTCGTCCTCCTCGGAGAGGCGCGCGAGCGTCGACCCGGCCGTCGCGTCGTCCGTCGCGGCCGCGTCGTCGGCCGCGGCGCGGCGGCGCGCGCGCGGCTTCGCGGGCGCCGCGGCGCGCCGGGGCTTGAGCGGCGGCGCGCGGGACGCCGACGCGAGGAGCGCGTCGACGTCGACGTCCGCGGCGGCGCCGGCGAGCGCGTCGCGGATGTCCGTCACGGCCGTGCGCGCGGCCCGGACGCGCGCGTCGCTGCGCCGGACGACGCGCCGCGCGGCGGCCTCGGCGCGCGCCGCCGCGGCCGTCGCCGCGGCGAGGCGCTGGCGCGCGGCGCCGCAGGCGAAGCGGAGCCGGTCGTTCTCCTCCGCGAGGCATCGCGCCTCGGCCAGCGCGCCGTCGCGCTTCCGGAACGCGGCGCCCTCACCGGCGGCGGCGGGCGCCGGCGGGGGCAGGCCCAGGGCCGCCGCGTGGTCCGCGGCGGCGGCAGCGGCGACGGCCGCGGCGTTGGACCGCTCCTCGAGCCGCGCCTCCTCGACGCGCGACGCGCCGAGCGCCTCCGTCGACTCCGCGGCCGCCGCGCGCGCGGCGCCGCGCGCGCGCGCCGCGGCCGCCGCGCGCCGCCGGGCCTCGTCGCGCTCGCGCTCCGCCGCCGCGACCTTGGCCTCGAGCACGGACCGCGCCTCCTCGCGGTCGCGGCGGAGCCGCCACCGCCGCACGAGCCGCGCCTCGAGCGACGCGATCGTCGCCTCGCGCTCGCTCAGGGCGCGCTCGAGGCCCGCGACCCGCGCCGTCGCCACGGCCTCGGCCTCCGACGCGCCGGCGCCCAGGGCCTCGTACTTGCGCAGCTCGTCCTCCAGCGACGCCGACCCCAGCGTCGACTGCGACGTCGTGCTCTTGTCCTCCTCCTCGGGCGGACTCTCGGGGAAGAGGCCCGTCGGCGTCGCGTACATGGTCCCTGCCGTGGCGTCGATGCGGCGCGGCTCACACCGCTTTGCGAGGCGCTTGTCGGCGTGGGAGGAGAGCACGTTGCCACAAGCCGAACGAGATTTTGCCAAGTTGGCTTTGCGAAGCATCTTGCATGCATCGAGGCGGCATCGTGCCCCTGCATGACGGTTCCCTCTCGTCTTGTCCTTCTTCTTGCTTTGCTTCCTTCCCTAGTTCTTCCCTCCTTGCTATTTTTACCGCGCTGCTTAGCGGTGTTTGGACCGCTGGCTTAAGCTTCGCGGCCGCCGCGCCGCGGCCCGGAGAAGGACACTCGAGACGCGGGGAACGCCGCGCAGCCGCACGGCTCCGGATCGCGTCGAGAACAAATCCCGGACGGCCGCTGGCTCGGCGCCAACCGCCGTCGCGCGACGCGTAGATGTGCTAGCTGCGGGAAGGGGACAAAAAAAATGCGAATTTGCCACTTTTTGGGCGAGCGATCTCGAATATCCAGGGAGAGCGAGGCGTCGCGCGTGGAGAGGCACCGCCTCACGCTGAGCGACGCGTACCTCGTCGTCGCCGGGCGAAGCATGAGCACCTTCTGGATCAATGATACCGTCGAGGCCCGGTGGCGCGGCGGCGACAAGTGGTACGTGGGCCTCATCGATCGCATCCACGACGATTCCTACGACGTCATATACAACGACGGCGACCGAGAGGAGAAGGTGCCCAAGGACTTGATTCGCGCGTTCGAATCGCGGGGGCGGCGAAAGAAGGAGCAAGAGAGCGCGGCGCCGGCGCCGGCGCCCGCCGCGGCGCCGAAGAAGCCCGCGGCGGCGAAGGCCGAAGACGCGGCGCCGAACAAGAAGCCCGCCGCGGCGAAAGCGAAAGCCGAGGAAGCGGCGCCGAAGAAGAAGCCCGCGGCGCCGAAGGCCGAAGAAGCGGCGCCGAAGAAGCGCGCGGCCGCGGGCGCCGCGAACCCGGCGGCGAAGAAGCGTGCGGCGGCGGACCTCGCGGGCCTCGCTGCCTACGTGTCCGAGCGCGGCGGCGACGCGAGCGCGCTCGCCGGGTGGTCCACGTACCGCCGCGGCCACGCGGACCGCGAGACCGTCGTCTTCGTCGACGAGGCGGGCAAACGGCACGTCTCCAGGATGCAGGCCCTCCGGGCCCTGAACGAGCGGCCCGCGAACGCGCCGGCCGCCGAAGCCGCGCCGCCGCCGGCCGCGGAGGCGGCCGAGAGCCGCGCGCCCGGGGGCGCGGAGGACGCCGCGGCCGCCGCCGCGCCGCCGGCCGCCGAGGCCGCGCCGCCGGCCGCGGACGACGACGACCCCATCGCGCCGGTGCCGCTGGTCCGCAGCGCCGCGGGCTTCGTCGCCATCCGCGGCGACGCGTCGCGGCCGCCGGAGCGGCGCGACCCCGTCGTCCCGGACGGTCACGCGGTCGTCGAGGTCGACGTGCCCTACCCCGCGGCCGGCGGCGGCTACGGCGCCACGATCGGCGAGCGCGGCGACGACATCATCGTCTCCAAGCTCCGGCCCGGGGGCGCGGCCGCGGACGCGGGCCTCCGGGTCGGCGACGTCGTCCTGAGCGTCCGCGGCTGGGACGCGACGCGCCAGGACTTCGACGACGTCCACGACCGCTGCAAGGCCGCCGCCGGCGCCCGCGCCCCGCTCCTCCTCCTCGTCGCGCGGGAGAACGACGCCGAGGCCATGCCGCCGCCCGCGCCGCGCGAGCCGGCCGCGGCGACGACGCCGCCGCCCTTCGTGCCGCGGCCGCGCGCGGCGCCGGCCGACGAGAACTGACGACGTTAAGTCGAAAGTCTGAAGCGAGCTCGCAAGGACCCCCGGGGCGCTAGGTTCGCACATCGCGGACTCGATGCATGCAGGCCTGCATGCAAAGAAGTATGCAAAGGAGGGGTCCGAGGAGGCGTCCGGAACGCCGTATCCCTTGTGAACGCTTTGTGAAGGAGTCGTCGCGCATCTAGGTATCCGGAGAGCGCCGCAGCAGAGAGCTCAGAGAGCGACGCCTCGCGCCGCGCGCCGACGACGTCAAACGCCCCTCACGGGTTCTCGCGAGTCTTGGCGCCCGCGCTCCAACCCATTCGTTCAAGGAGTCGAGTCGCCGCCCGCTCCGCCCCGGTCCGCTCTCTCGCCGCCGGCGAAGCTCTCGCCGCCCGGCGAAGCGTAAATATCCAAAGAGCTCTCGCCCCCGCCCCCGCGACGCGGCGACGCATCCCGAGGCCTTCAAACCGTTGAACACGATGGCGTCGCCCGGCGGAATTCTCCCCACTCCTTTCCTCGCGCCCGCGCCCGCGGAAATCGCCGCGCCCCCGTCGCCGCCCGCCGAGGCGCCGCGGCCGCCGTCGCCCATCGTGCCCACCGGCCACGCCGTGCTCGACGTGTCGCTCGCGCTCAATGCGGCGACGAACTCCTACGGCATCCGCATCAACAAAGACGGCGCCGCGCGCGTCGTCGTCGTCGACTTCTCGGACCACGAGGTCATGGCCCTCGGCGCGATCCGCGTGGGCGACGTCATCCTCTCCGTGCAGGGCTTCGACGCGACGCGCGAGTCCTTCGGCGAGGTCGTCGGCAGGATCGGCGACGCGAAATCCGCCGGCGCCACGCTCGCCCTCGTGATCGGCCGGCCGCGGCCGCCGGACGCTCGAGACGGCGCGGACGGCGCCGAGCCGGCGCCGGAGCCGGCGCCGGCGCCCGCGGCCGCGGCCGAGCCGGCGAAGTACTGCGACAAGTGCGGTCACCTGACGCATCCCGGCCAGGCCTGCAACCTCTTCCCGCGCGCGGGCGTGCCCGTGCAGCTGCGCGAGTACGCGGCGGCGGCCGAAGCCGCCCTCGGCTTCTGCGCCGAGGCGCCCAAGCGGGGCTACACGCGGCGCGTTCAGCCCGCGCCGCCCGCGCACGCGCTCCTCGCGGCGATCGCGGAGGCGCCGCCGCCGCCGGAGGAGGAGGAGGAGGAGTCGTCCGACGACGAGCTGCTGTCGCCGCCCGGCCCCGCGATGTCCGACACGGAGTCCGAGGACGACGAGTTCGGCATGATCGCGGCGAGCTCCGGCGCGTCGACCTTCGAGGCGGACCGGCAGCGCGTGCTCGACTTCTACAGCGCCGAGGGCACGGGCGAGGAGGGCTGCCAGGTCGGCTACGTCGCCGGCGCCCTGGGCATGGACGCCGTGCGCCTGCGCCAGATCGTCGACTTCCTCGAGTCCGAGGGCCAGCTCTACGCGACGCTCAACGACGACTACCACAAGTCCATCTACGAGCCCTGCGAGAAGCCCGCGCCGCGGAAGCGCGGCCCGCCGCGCGCGCGCGGCGACCTGCCCGCCGGGCGCGTGCGCGTCGGCGGCGACGACACCGAGTCCGACGACGACGACGACTTCGACGACGCGCGCCCCGCGCGGCGCGCGGCGCCGTCGCGCGCGCGCCGCGCCGGGGCCCGGGCCGCCGGGCCGCCGACGCCCATGGAGATGCCCATGGACCGCGAGTGCGCGCGCGAGAGCGCGTCGCCCGGCGGCGTCAAGGGCCGCTGGCTCCAGCTCGAGGACAAGCGGCTCCGCTCCGTGCTCGCGGCTTTGGACGGCCCGATCTCGAAGGCGCACACGGACTGGGACGCGGTCGCGCGCGCGCTCGGCTCGCGCGACGCGGCCGAGTGCCGCCTGCGCTGGGAGAAGGTCATCGGCAAGGGCGAGCGCAAGGGCCGCTTCACGGCCGCCGAGGACGAGGCCGTCCGGAAGTACGCGGCCGAGGGCCTCGAGTGGCCCGAGATCGCCGCGCGCGTGCCCGGGCGCAACTCGAAGCAGATCCGCGACCGCTTCTACAACAAGCTCGCGCCGGGCCTCAAGGCCGTGAGCGACCCCTGGACCGAGCGCGAGGACGCGCTGCTCTACCACAGCTACCAGAAGTGGGGCAGCGCGTGGGGCCAGATCTGCCTCGTCGTCGCGGGCCGGTCGCCGAACATGGTCAAGAACCGCTGGAACTCGCAGGGCCGCAAGGAGCGCTGGAACAAGCGGACGCCGGACGTGGCCATGGAGGCCGAGTGCGCGGACATCGTCGCCGCGGCGGAGTACGAGGCGCCGCGCTGCGGCACGCTCGCGCCGCGCGCCTACGGCGCCGAGGCGCCGACGCACCGCGACCCGACGCGGCCCATCGGCTACCGCCACGACGACATCAAGGTCTACCTCAAGCCCGCGGACCCGTCCGCGGCGCGCAACATCGTGCCCCAGGTCAAGCGCCGCAAACGCGCGCCGGGCGAGAAGCGGCCCGGCCTCCACGACCGCGACCTCCACTACAAGCCCGACGCCGTGGGGCCCAAGGCGCCGACGACGTTCAAGTCCAACCCCGTGATGCGCTGCGCGCTCTGCCTCGCCGAGGGCACGACGTGCAGCACGCTCCCCTGCTGCGCCGCCGCGGTCTGCGCCGCGTGCCGCCCGGACGTCGCGGTCGTCTGCGCGTTCTGCCAGGGCGACACGACGGGCAAGGGCCCCGTGTAGCGTGCCGCGCCGTTCCCGTCCCCCTCTCCCCCCTTTGTGTGCCCGACCTCTTACTCTCCACGCCTCCGTCGGACGCGTGCGGGCGGACGCGTCTCGCGACGCGCTCGACGGCTTCGGCCGATCGACGTGACGAGCGACAGCCTTGCAGTTCTCGCAGCTCTCGGAGCGCCACGAGCGCTGCCAGATCGCTTGCAACATGCGCCCCTACCTCGTGCTCCTGCTCGCCACGGGCTCCTCCTTTCCCGTGGGAGGTCGCTCTATGCCGAAAACGTCGAGCGCCATGCCGAAGACGACCCGCGGAACGTCGACGTGCGCGACGACCCTGTCGGGCGGCGCGACGACGGCGTCGGCGACGGACCTCATCGGCCCCGGCAACGCGGCCCTGCTGAGCGCGTCGGAGCTCGCGCTGCTCGACGGCCTCGCGGCGCTCGGCCAGACCCACCTCCTCGAGGACTGGCCCGCGGCGGGCGACGGCGACGCCGACAAGCGGCGCCTCGTCGACGCGCTCTCGCGGACGGACGCGGCCTACGCCGGCGGCCTCGCCAAGTACGTCGGCCGGTCGCGCGAGCTCCTGGCCGCGTCGGCGCGCGGCGACAACCCCTTCGAGGGCTTCGCGCCGTCCGTGCCCGACGGCGAGACGCTCGTCTTCGGCGGCGCGGGCTTCGGCGCCGCGGAGCGGGACGGCCTCGAGGCCGCGCGGAAGACGGGCTTCGTGCTCGTCGCCGGCGGCCTCGGCGAGCGCCTCGGCTACGACGGCATCAAGCTCGAGCTGCCCGTGGAGCTCGCGACCGGCAAGTCGTTCCTCGAGCTCTACGTCGACTACGTGCTCGCGGTGCAGGCGCGCGCGCGCGCGGACAGCGGCGATGCCAGCCTCGTCGTGCCGCTCTGCATCATGACGTCCGACGACACGGACGCGCCGACGCGGGCGCTGCTCGAGGCCGAGGGCGACTTCGGCGCGGAGCCGGGCCAGATCGAGATCATGAAGCAGGACAAGGTCGCGGCGCTGAGCGACGGCAACGCGAAGCTCGCCGTCGACGACGACGACCGCTGGGCCCTGCTCACGAAGCCCCACGGCCACGGCGACGTGCACAGCCTCATGCGGTCCACGGGCATCGCGAAGAAGTGGCGCGAGTCCTACGGCCTCGACTACGTCTTCTTCTTCCAGGACACGAACCCCCTGGTGCTCCACACGATCCTCCCGGCGCTGGGCGTCTCCGCGAAGCGCGGCTTCTCCATGAACAGCGTCTGCGTGCCGCGGCGCGCCGGCGAGGCCGCCGGCGCGATCACGCGCCTCGCCAAGGCGGGCGACGACGACCTCGTCATCAACGTCGAGTACAACCAGCTCGACCCCATGCTCCGGGCGGCGACGGGCGACGGCGACGTCAACGACCCGGCGACGGGCTTCTCGCCCTACCCGGGCAACGCCAACGTGCTCGTGCTCGGCCTCGCGGACTACGTGGCGACGCTCCACGGCGAGGACCTCGGCGTCGTCGACGAGTTCGTGAATCCAAAGTACAAGGACGACGCCAAGTGCGACTTCAAGAAGCCCACGCGCCTCGAGTGCATGATGCAGGACTACCCGAAGCTCCTCCGGCGCGAGGTGCCCGGCGCCAAGGTCGGCTTCACGACCTTCGAGCGCTGGGTCGCGTTCTCGCCGGCGAAGAACGCGCTCGACGCCGCGCGCGCGTCGTCGGCCAAGGGCGAGCCCGCGGGGGCGGCCGGGTCCGCGGAGTTCGAGGTCTACGCGGCCCACGCGACGCGCCTCGGCCTGGCGACGGCCGGCGAGGTCGCCGCGACGCGGACGCTCAGCGGCGTCGCCGGCCTGTTCGGCGGGCCCAAGGTCGTGCTCCTGCCGTCCTTCGCGCTGACGCAGGCCGACGTCGACGCCAAGGTGACACCGGGTTCCTTGGACCTCGACGCCGACGCCGTGCTCGTGCTCGACGGCGCGAACATCGCCGTGGAGTCGGCCAAGGTGTCCGGCGGTTTGAAGGTCGTCAACAAGCGCGCGGACGCGTCCGTCGTGATCCGGGACCTCGTCGTGTCCAACGGCGGCCTCGACCACGTCGAGATCCCCGACGCCGACATCCCGGCCGCGAAGCCCTTCGAGCGCATCCGCGGCTACAAGGCCGTCGACGCGGGCGTGCTCGTCGTCGAGGTCGCGGAGCCCGGCCACTTCCTCCTCTCCAAGGACGGCCAGCTCACGAAGCTCGCCGACGAGGCCGAGCTCTAGAGGGGGGGGGGCTTCGAACTTACGCACTTAAGCCTCGTCAGCAAACCTGTCCGGGTCTTCCTCAAGACGAAACCGACCCCAAGGTCGGCGGCTGAGTACAGCTTCAATCGCCGCGATGATGTCCGCATCCTTCCCATTGAGTGGGGCACTGCATCTCTTCCAGATGATGTCATGCAAGGAAGGACATCCGCACACAAGGCGATGGAGCTGGTTTGCGTCCACGATAAGTATTCGAAATGAAGCCACTCGAGCGTCTGGCGGCACGGGCTCGCGAGAATCATATCGACGTAGGCTTCAGAGAGTCCCGAACTTTGTGACCATTGTTCGAATTGGAGGCGTATCAGGCGGAATTGGCAGGCCCGAGCGAAGGAAGCATCGTCCATGAATTCCACTTCAATGTTGAGCTTTGTGATCTCAGGACGCGCTTCGAACAGCGCGTCGTAAAACGCAGGCGTGTGCTCGAAAAACCACGGCAAATGCAGGTCCACCAGTTCCTGAAGCCCGCGCGCCAATGTCAGAACTGTCGACGGTGCAATTTGACATTCCATGGAAAATTCGAGCTCTGACACTCTCGAGGGCAGGGGCGTCCGTAGCAGGCACGCGGCCAGGGCCGGCTTGACAACGCAATCAGGGAACCTGTACGTGGAGACTTCGAGGCACCGCTTCGCAGATTCCTCGATCTGAGTGTAATTGGTAGGCTCGTAAAACCGTTCATCCCGATCCCGAAAAAAATTCAAGTGGGGTAGCTTTGGGAAATGCATGGCCCAGCTCTCCGCTGGGCTCTGCGCTGACGGTGGCAACGTGACCATTTTGAGTAGTGGGCACGTGGCACTAATTTCCTCAGCGCAATCATCCGCCAGCTCCTTAGGCCCTCGACGGATCGATAGACACTCCAGCAGCGGGCTCGACTTGCAGATTTGCCTCACCGAGTACGCCGACATCGACACATCGGCGATATGGATTATTATCAGGCGACGTTTCGTACTCGCGACGAACGAACGAAGAGCGGCCTCCATGCCCATCCCATCACTTACCTCAGTAACTAGGTATCCACAGCCGCTTCCAAAGACGCGGCCCAAAGCTTCGATCTTCGTTGGACGCGAACTGCTGTCGCCCTTTAGACTGTCCGAACACTTCGTCCCGGGCGTGAAAATTGAGTGGCATTTGCTGTGGCACGGAACAGCGAGCTTCACGGCGTCCCGGCCCGCAGGCGACACGGCGCGGAGTGCGAGTAAGTCTGAGAGCGACGACCAGGCCGCCGCATGCGCAAGCGTTTCGTTTGGCACATTGAGGGCCATCGTCGAGCTGTGAATCGTGCCCGGGAGGTCGACGAAGCGGACGTCGCCTCGCACCAGCGCGTCGCGCCCGCGGCGAGCGGCGGCGCGTAACTCCTCCGCTCACCCACGTTTCAAGTTTTTGCTCCTGCGCGCCTGTGGCGACTCAGTGGTTGACTCGCCAAAGGAGCCTCACCGTACAAGTCTCGCACCACATCCGCGTTCCCAATTACAGCTCGCTCGTCAGCGCCCCGACGAGCGGGGCCGGCGCCTTGACCTCGTAGCGGTCCGCGTAGCCGCGCCCGAAGTCGACGCCCCGCCAGGCCATGGGCAGGTCCGCGGGGACGAAGTGGGCGATGATGCGGAACGAGCTCCGCTCCGGCGAGACGTTGTGGCGCGCGCCGTGGATGAGGCGCCCGTCGAAGAAGACGGGCGTCCCCGCCGGCACCGCCACATCCACCGCGCGCTCGTCGGCCTCGAGCTCGAGCCACTCGCCGTGCGCCGCCGCGCCCGTGCCGCGCGCGTAGCGGCTTTCGCGCCGGACGCCGTCGCCGTAGTTTGCGTGGGAGCCCGGCACGACGCGCAGGCAGCCGTTCTCGACGTCCGTGTCCTCGAGGTAGAGCGACATGGAGAGCACGCGGTCCGAGGCCGTGCCGAAGAAGTGCGTGTCGTCGTGGAACGACGTCGACGTCGTCTCGTTCTCCGCGGGCAGCAGGGGGAAGAATTTCGTGCCGAAGGCGTCCATGGCCTCGTCGGCCGCGACGCCCAGGAGCTGCTCCGCGACGGCGACGAGCTTCTCGTTGAGGATCGTCCGCTCCTTCATGACGCGCGACCGCGTCGCGACGGCCTGGAGCTTGAAGATGCGCCCGGCGATGGGCGCACCCGTCGCCGCGTCGGGCTGGTAGGACACGGCGTAGGACGACGGCGCGTCGCCGCCGTCGGACCAGTCCGCCTCATCCTCGGCGGACGCCTCGTCCATGAGGCGCTGCATCTCTTGGATGAGCGCCGGCGCCTCGTCCTGCAGCAATCCGGGAGCGACGTGGTAGCCGCGCTCGTGGAAGAGACTTCGCGCCTCGTCCGAGAGCGGCGCGGCCGACGCCACGGCGAAGGCTGCCAAGGCGAAGACTGCCGGGCGGAGGCTGCCCATACTCAAGCGAGAGCGATCCTTCAATCGTCCGGACACGCCTTCAAGGTGAAGCACGAACAGGGCGGGATTGGTTACAACAGCGGGGGGACAGCGCGCCTCTAGGGCGACGTGAGGTCGACGGGGTTCTCGTTGGACGTCGGCGACGGCGGCGCGGGCGCGGGCGAGCCCGCGAGGTCGACGAAGGGGCCCGCGGCGTTCGGGACGCTCGGGACGACCGCGCGGTGGACGACGGGCTCGGGGAAGTTCGGCAGGGGCTGCATGCCGTAGTAGAACTTGCCCCGGGCGAAGACGACGGCGTCGCGCGCGCGCGCCGCCTCGACGAGGTCGTCGTAGAGGTCGCCCGCGCGGCCGAAGTGGTCCGAGACGCGCCACTTTTGCGCGACGCGGTCCCAGTCGACGCCGTCGTACGTGGGCCGGTGCAGGTTGTTGACCCAGGGGTTGCCGACGCGGCGCGGTGGCTTGGACTTGCGCCAGGCCTGGAGCGGGACGCCGTAGGACGCGCGCGCGTAGGCCGCGTCGCCCTTGGCCATGATCGCCGGGTCGTGCGCTCGCGCGAACGCGCCCTCGTCGACGAGCGCCGCGAGCGCCGCGAGCTGGAGCTCGCGCGCCGCCGCGTCGCCGCGCTCGCGCGGGAAGAGCTCCGCGACTAAAGCCCAGCCCAGGGTGTCGACGCGGCGCAGGGCCGCGGCCTTCCACTCGCCGACGGCCGCGTCGCGCTTCTTTTCGCGCGCCGCGAGGATCTCGGCGACCGCGGGCGTCCGCGCGAGGCCCAGGTGGCGGAGCTGGGCCCAGTTGCTGGCCAGGTCGCCGCGGTCCGCCCAGGGCATCTCCGCGCCGCCGACGCTGTCCGCGTGGGGCTCGAGCACGCCCCGGTCCACGAGCGCCTGCGCGACCTCGACGCACAGGTCGCGCGCTTCCGCCGTCGGGAAGAGCGAGCAGAGGTGCGCGCCGCGCTTCCGGCGGCAGTCGTGGCCCAGGGGGCACATCTTCGACGCCTCGAAGCGGCTCTTCGCCGCCTTCAACGGCTGGTCGCCGCCCTCGTCGCCCAGCAGGAGCTTCGTGACGTCGCCGGCGATCGACGCCGCGACGGCGTCCGCCGCGGACCGGCGCAGGTCGTCCTCGGCGGCGCGCTTCTCGGCGCAGGCCGCGTAGAGCTCCGGCGACGCCTCGTAGCGCGCCTCGACGACCGTCGTCGGCGACACGGGGTGCGAGCCGTTGACGTACGTCAGGTCGCCGCG
Source organism: Aureococcus anophagefferens (assembly GCF_000186865.1). Taxonomy (NCBI): domain Eukaryota; class Pelagophyceae; order Pelagomonadales; family Pelagomonadaceae; genus Aureococcus; species Aureococcus anophagefferens. The sequence goes on along the minus strand of NW_008705565.1, from coordinate 62,150 downwards.
GCCGACGGCGGCCTCGAGCTCCGCGGCGACCTCGCGCGCGGTGTCGCCCCGCGCCACGCCCAGGTCCAGCAACGCCTTCGCCGCGCCCTTGAAGCCGTGGGTCATGGTCTGGCGCCCGGCGCCGTAGTACTCGGAGCCGTGGAACTTCAGCAGCACGCGGACGCCGCCGCCGTCGACGTCCGAGCCCTTGTCCAAGAGCATGCCCACCAAATCCTCCTGGAACTTCTCGCGCCGCTGCGCCGCCAGCGCCGAGATGTCCTGGGCGTTCATGGCGTCGCGCTCGTGGGCCATGGACTCGAAGAGCTTCTTGTTCGCCGCGTCGACGTCCGTCAGGTCCAGATCGTCGAACGTCGAATTGATCGCCGCGTCGTCCGCGCCGTCGCGGCCCGCGAGCGCGGCCGCGCAGGCGTCGGAGCAGCGGATGTAGCAGGCCTGGGGCTGCACGGGGCAGCCCCGCGCCACCAAACGCCGGCACTCGCCGACGACCTTGCAGGCCCGCGGCAGGCAGTCCTCGCAGTACGTGACGGGGCACGCCTCGCACCGAAACAGGAGCCCGCCCGCCGCGGACGTCGACCGGCCGCAGCCGACGCAGGCGTGGTGCGGGCACTGCCACGTGCCCATGGCCGTGTCCTCGCCCAGGTTGTTGTAGACGGCGCAGGACGCGTGGACGACCATGGGGCAGAGCCGGCACCTCCGGAGCGGGCCCTCGCCGGCTTTGGAGGAGGCGGGCGCCGCGGCGCGGCGCTTCTTGCCCGAAGGCTTGCCCTGGGCATCCCGAAAGCAGTTGAGGCACGTCGTCTCGTGGGCGTAGTCACGCCCGGGCACGAGCACGCGCCGCTTCTGCACGGCGAAGGCGGACGCGTCCGCGCCGCCGAGCTCGCGGTCGAAGACCGAGCTTTCCCCGTCGTACAGGCCGTAGTCGTTGGACGCGAGCACGGGCACGAGCTTCGAGCCGTAGCCGCTGCCCGCGGCCTCGACCATCTTCACGCGCTGCTTCCGGTCGCGCTTGCCCTCGGCGACGAGGCCCTTCCACGTCGCCGCGATGTCTTTCGACGTCTTGGGCGCCGCGTCGATCCGAGACCCGAAGAGCGTGCGCGTGTCCACGGCCTCCTCGGTAGCATCAAAAGCCTCGGCGTTGTCCTCGGCGCCGCCCACCAAATTCCCGACGACGTCGTCGGCGCCGCGCGACCGGTCGACGATCGCGTCGAGGTCCGCGTCCGACGGCTCCGCGTTGTCGCCGGCCTTGAAGATCGCGGACGCGCCGAACTTGACCATGGACAGCACCTCGCCGCCGCTCAGCTTGTCCATGTCGTCGTCGCCCTCCTCGCCGCCGCCGTTGCGGTTGACGACGTGGGACAGGTAGAGCTTCTTCTGCGACCGCTGGAGCACGCGCTCCTCGGCCGTGCCCGCGGCGCAGAGCCGGTAGATGTGGACCGTCTTCGTCTGGCCCAGGCGGTGCACGCGCGCCATGGCCTGGAGGTCCGCCTGCGGGTTCCAGTCCGAGTCGTAGAGCACGCACGTGTCCGCGGACTGCAGGTTGATGCCCAGGCCGCCCGCGCGCGTCGTCATGAGGAAGATGAAGAGCGGGCTCGACGGCTCGTTGAACGCGCGCACGTTGACGACGCGGCGCACGCGGTTCGTCGCGCCCGTGAGGCGGCAGAAGGACCAGCCCCGGAGGCGGCAGTAGTCGTCCAGAATGTCGACCATGGACGAGAACTGGGAGAAGACGACGACGCGGTGGCCGTTCCGGTGGAGCTTCAGGAGGAGGCGGTCGAGCACGCGGAGCTTGCCCGACGCGGCGACGAGCTCTTCGAGCGTCGTCTCGTCCGGGTCGCCCTCGGCGTCGGGGAAGAGGAAGGGGTGGCAGCACGTCTTCCGGAGCTGCATCAACAGGTTCAGCAGCGACTTGTACGTGCCCTTGGGCGCGCCGGCCGCGTCGCCGCCGCCCTCGACCTTGCGCAGCGCCGCGTTCTCCTTGAGCAGCAAGCTCCGGTACCAGAAGACCTGCTGCGGCGCCAGCGGGCACTGGACGACGGTCTCGAGCTTCGGCGGCAGGCCCGTCTCGACGTCGACCTTCAACCGCCGGAGCATGAGCTGCCCCAGGACGACCTGCGCCTTGACGAGCATGTCGCGGTCGACGACGCCCCGGCCCAAATCATAAGCCTTCGCGAAGGGCTCGACGTCCGGGAACGCGGCCGGGTGGAGGAAGTTGAGCAGCGCCCAGAGCTCGACCAAATTGTTCTGGAGCGGCGTGCCCGTGAGGAGCAGCGCGGTGACGAAGTGCATCTTCCGCACGGTCCGCGCGATCTCCGTCTCGTGGTTCTTGATCACGTGGCCCTCGTCGAGCACGAGGCAGCGCCAGGTGACCTTCTGCACGAGCGCGGACCGCAGGCTCGGCGCCTTGGCCATCTCGTACGTCGTCACGACGACGTCGTAGGTGCCGACGCCCTCCAAAATCTTCCTCCGGAGGCGCTCGCGCTCGCCCGGGTCTGACGAGTGGAGCTTCATGACGCGGAGGCCCGGGCACCACCGCGCGCACTCGGCCATCCACGTCGACAGCACCGACAGCGGGCAGAGCACGAGCGCCGCGCCGTCGAGCTTCTTCTCGAACTTGAGCCACGCGAGGTAGGCGATGGTCTGCAGCGTCTTGCCTAAACCCATCTCGTCGCCGAGGATGCAGGGCAGCGCGCCGCAGCGCTCGTAGCAGTCCGCGAACCAGTCCAGCGACGCCAGCTGGTAGTCGCGCAGCTCCGCCGTGATCTCCTCGGGCTGGACGACGACGCTGGGCCGGCGCGGCCCGAGGTCGACGCCCCGGGCCCGCGCCGCGAGGCTCTGCAGCGTCGCGGCGTTCGTGAAGGGCGCGACGTGGTCGCGCTGCGACGCGTAGAACGCCGCGCGCCGCGCGGCGTGGCCCTCCATCTCGACGCGCATCGCGGCGTTCTGGGCCATGCGCCGCGTCTCGAAGGCGGGCGCCTTCCGCGGCGCCGCGGGCTTGGGGGCCGCGCTCGGCGCGGGCTTGGCCTTCTTGGGCTTCGGGGGATCGGGCTTGCTGAAGACGTAGTGGCTCGCCGTCACGTCGTACATGTTCTCCAGCAGGACGGTCTCGCCGTCGACGACGGCCGTGCGGCACTTCTTCTGCCGCTTGCCGCGGCCCGTCTCCTCGACGGCCGGCGCGGCCGGCGAGGCGGCCGCGAGCGGCACCGGCGGCGGCGGCGGCCCGGCCGGGTGCGGCGCCGCCGCGGACGGCTCCGTCGCGGCGCTCACGACGTACTCCTTCGTCGGGCTCGCCGTGAACTTGAGCGACAGGCTCGAACTTTCGGCGGCGGCGGCTGGGGCCACGGCGAGCTCCTTGGACGGGCTCGCCGCGAATGTGACTTCGATGGTTTCGTCCATTTTTGGCGTGGCGTGCAGCGCGGCGTCGGCGGCGCCGCGCGGGGTTGCAGGCGCGGGACGCGGTCCGGCGGTTGGCAAGGCGCGGACGGGGAGTGACCGAGCTGAGCGATTCGGCGTCTCGGATGCGCGTCAACATCTATGCAATGTCACCTCCACCAAGTTCAATTCCGCCGGAAAGCTCTCATCGAGTGGCCTCGAGCATGGTGGGCTGCTAGATTCCCCGACTGTTCCACTTCGCGAAGATGGGCTGCTGCCAGTGCTCCGCCCGCTACCCGACGCCCGAGGAGCTCGCGGCGCTTCGCGCGCTCGTCGAGCGGTCGAAGACGACCTTCGACCCCGACAACGACCTCGAGCACCTCGAGCTCCTCGACGCTCTGTGGCTCACGTTCCACGACAACGTGCGGGGCTGCAAGAAGGCCTTCGAGCGCACGAGCCTCGACTGGCTCAAGATCGGCTTCCAGAACGCGGACCCGGCGTCCGACGTGCGGGGCGGCGGCGTGCTGGCCGTCGAGAACATGCTCGCGTTCATCAGAGCCGCGCCGGACACGGCCATCGCCATGGCCGAGAGCGGCGAGCACGACGACGATTCGGACATCATGACGGCCACGTACATGCCCTGGGCGACGGCGGGCGTCAACATCACGCGGCTGCTGCTGCAGCTCTTCGGCGCCGTCGGCCCCGCGGGCAACGAGCTGGACGCGTCGAAGGTCAAGAAGCGCTACTGGCCCCTGGTCTTCGAGTTCGACGCGCTCTACGTGCTGAGCTTCGAATTACTGGACGCGACCTTCGACGAGGAGCACGGCACCTACATGTCGTTCCCCCACGTCAAGGACACGGTCGCGAAACGTCTGGAGGCGGCGCTCGCGCGCTTCGGGCCCGCGCCGGCGTCCCGGAGCGACGACGACTTTTTGAGCGTGGAACCCGATGAACAGTTCGTCGATAGGCCCGCGCACGTCTCCGAGCTGCCGGACCTCTTGGAGTTCCACTACCACCCGAAGCAGCTGCCGGAAGAGGAGAAGGCGCGCATCAAGGACGCGCGGCGCCGGGCCCTGAAGCTGTCGGCGCTCGCCGTGCGCGCGGCCGTGCGGCTCCGCGCGACGTCGCGCGTCGACAACGAGGCCCGGGAGGAGGGCGAGGTGGCGTCGCCGCTCCGCGAGACGGACGTCGGGGCCGTGGCCGCCGCGGAGCAGCTCCGGGCCGCGCCGGCCGCGGCGCCCGCGGACGACGCGCGGCCGGGCGTGTTCTCGAAGCTCTTCCGCAAGGTCACGCGGACGTCGTCCGCCGGGCCGGCCCTCGCGGCGGCGGCGGCCGAGGCCGCCGAGCCGGAGCCGGAGTCGCCCGTCGTCGTCGAGATGTCGCCGGAGGCGCCCGCGCGCAAGAGCGGCACCGCGTGAGGTCGTTAAACGAGCTTGGGCGCGCGGATCAGCGGCGAGGCGAAGCGTCGGGGAAGAGGCGCATTGGAGCGCGCGAGAAAGAGGTCCGGAGGGCGGGTCGGAGCGCCGGGAGCGGCCTAGAGCTTGCCCGTGGCGAAGTCGCTGATGAGCGTCGCCCACCAGTCCGCGCGGGGCCAGTCGTCGACCGTGTTCTTGCAGAGCCGGAAGATGTCGACGGCCTCGCCGCCCTGATTGACGACCTCGGCGAAGAACGCCTTCGCGTCGTCCTCGGTCCACTCCTGGGGGTAGCCGTTGTGGCCGTCGTAGTAGACGCCGACGCCGACGCCCGCCTGCGTCGCCCAGGAGGTCGGGTTCGCGGACCGGACCTGGGCGTAGTAGCTCGCGAGGTCCTCCTTGTAGGAGCCGGGGCGGGCGTAGAACGACATGTCCTGGAGCTGGTCGACGCCGGACGCGGCGACGTTGGAGAAGTTTCCGAGCAGCGACGACCACGACGCGACGTCGATGACGAGCTCGAGGCCTTCGGCGTGGAGCGCGTCGCTGAACTGCTTCAGGAAGTCGCGCAGGTCGTCGTGCTTGTGCGGGTACGAGTCCGCCGGCCGCTCGTCCTCGTAGTCGATGTGCCAGCCGTCGAAGCCGTAGTGCTTCGCGATCGCGACCGCGTCGGCGATGAAGGCCGTGGCGTTCTTGAGCACCTTTTCGTGGAACAACGTCGCGTTGGACGTATCCAGAATCCAGGGGCAGATCTTCGTCTCCGGCAGCGCCGCGCGAAGCGCGGGGTACCACGTCTTGACCCTGTCCTCCGCCGCCCACCAGGCGTAGGCGTCGCCGTAGTAGATGCCGACGTAGGTCGCCGGCCAGGGCTTGCCGTCGAAGATCTCCTCCGGGTCGCCCTTGATGCTGCCCATGTCGGGCATGACTCGTGTCACCGCTTCTTTCGGGAGCGACTTGAGGTAGGCGATGTTGGCAGCATCCGTCGTCGCGTTCTCGGCAATGGAGAACCACCAGGAGACGCTACGCGCATTAGCGCTCGCGAGGAGGGCTATCGCGAGCAGCGTCCTTGCGAGCATGGCTAGCAGCAGAATCGCGGATGAGAGGGCAGCCTTCAGCTTTAGCCTTGAACTTAGATCGGTTTGACCTTGCCGAGCCTGCTGCATAGCTGGCGGGCACCTCGACGACTGTGAGCGCGACGGATCGCGGCGCCGCGGCTTAACCAGACCCCCAGCCACAGGGTGCACGCCGAAGGCCTCCCGCAGCACACACGCACCGCCCAAACCGGGCGGCCCCGCGAAACATGGCGCCCGGCCGAGGCCTGCGGGCCGTCGCCCTCCTGGCGACGCTCTGGGCCGCGGTGCCGCTGCTCCCGGCGCGGCGGCGCGCCGCGGCGCCCTTGCGGGCGTCCCCCCGCGGCGGGGCCCCCGGCCGGCCCGGCGGCCTCAACTCGTCGTCGGCCGTGAAGCTCTTCCTGCGGAGCGCGGGCGCGACGGAGGCGGAGCTCGCCAAGGTCGACGACGACGCCGCGCTGAGCGAGACGCCCGTGCTCGAATATTTGCTCGAAGACGCGGGCTTCACGCAGGACGATGTCTCCGGCATGGTGGAGCGCTGCCCCGAGCTCGCGGCGCGCGGGGGCAACACGTCCGCGCTCCTCGGCGACGTCCGCGCGACGGTCCAGTTCCTGTCCAAGACGTTCGCGATGCGCAAGTACGACCTGCGCAAGGTCGTCCGCGAGCAGCCCAAGATCCTCCTGAAGCCCGCGGCGGACGCCTCCATCTTCGACACGGGCGCGTGCCCCGCGGTCTTGGCCGCGACGTCCGGCGGGCCCGCCGCGGGGCCCCGGTCGGGCGACCTGGACGCGACGGCGGCCATCTCCGACACCGTGCTGCTGCTGACGTCCGTCGGCGTGCGGACGAAGCACGTCAAGGAGATGGTCGTGCGCTGGCCCCAGCTGCTGAGCATCGAGATGCCCCAGATGCTCGCGGTGACGGACTACATCAACTCGCTCGGCTTCGAGCGGTCCATCGGGTCGCTGTACCGGGCGAACCCCTGGCTGCTGGCGGCGCCCGTGGCGACCGTGCGCGACGCGGCGACGGTGCTGCGCGACGAGGTCGGCGTGACCAACGTCGAGAACGTGGTCCGGGCGTATCCGCGGGCTTTGTTATCGGACCGCGAGTCGCTGCTGCGGCCGCTCGACGTGCTCCGGGAGCGCGCGGGCGTCGACGAGGCGGATCTGGCGTCGCTGGTGGAGGCCTTTCCCCTGCTCTTCGGCCTCGACGACGCCATGGGCCCCGTGCTCGACTTCTGGCTCGACGAGCTGAAGATCAACGCCGCGGACGTGCCGCGGATCTGCCGCGCGTTCCCCTCGTTATTGGGCGTCGACGTCGCGACGATGCGGGCGAACGTCAAGTTCCTCGAGGGGATCGGCGTCGTCAACACGGCGCGCTTCGTCACGCGGCTGCCGCCCGTGCTCGCCTACGACGTCGACCGCGATTTGCGGCCGAAGATGGCCGAGCTCGTCAAGTGCGCGCTGTCGGTCTACGACGTCGTGCGCTTCCCGGCCTACTTCTCCTACCCGCTCGACGGCGTCATCAAGCCGCGCACGGCCTTCCTCAAGCAGCTCGGCGTGCCCATCACGACGTTCCCGCTCCAGGCGCTCTTCACGCCCGGCGACAAGGAGTTCGCGTCGCGCGTGTTGGGCGTGGACCCGAAGCGCTACGCGGCCTTCAAGAAGGACCTGCTGGCGCCGACGAACGGGCCCGTGTCCAAGGACCGGGCGACGAACTTCCCGCCGAAGAGCACCGCCAAGGCCGAGGGCCGCGCGTTCCCGTCCTTCCTCCCGGGTCCGCCGGAGGCCGCGGCGGGGAAGAAGGCGAAGCGGCAGCCGGCGCCGCGGAACCCGCCCCAGCGCCGCCGCCGGCGCCGCGAGGACGGCGACTCGACCGTGCCCCGCGCGCGATAGCGAGGTAACCTTTCCGTTTTTATTCACCGCTCGGGGTCGTTATTCACTCGCAGAAGTCCGCGGGCTTCTCCCACGTGCTCTCGCCCGTCGTCGCGTTGTAGTAGTAGGTCGCGTCGTGGTTCGGGTCGTGGCGGGCCTCCCAGGCGCAGGGCGCGCGGACGGCCGGCAGCGCGAGGCGCGAGTCGGCCTTGGCGAGGCCCGGGAGCGCGCGGGGCCGGTGCTTCGTGTGGTGGTGGTGCTCCGTGTCCGACCGGCCCCGCGTCTCCGGCTCCTCCGCCGCCGGCGCCTCCGCCTCCTCGGCCGGAGTCCGCGGCGGGACGTAGTCGTCGGGCCGCTCCCACTGCGACACCTCCGTGTCGACGTTGAAGTAGTACGTCGCGCCCGTCGCGTGGTCCACGCGGGCCTCCCAGGGCCCGTGGTCCGCGTCGTGGAGCACGGCGGCGCCCCAGTAGGACTCGCCCTTGTCGTTCATGAAGTACGTGTGGCCCGTCGCGTCGTCGACGTACGTCTTCCACTCGCACCAGTCCCCGCCGTCGTCGTCGTCGCCGTCGTCGTCGGACGCGTCGGACGTCTCGTGGTCATCCGCCGCCGGCGCCGCGTGCTTGAAGCTCCGCCGCACGCGCCGGCTCCGGTGCCGGCTCTCGAGCAGCGCGCGGTGCGCCGCCTCAAAGTCCTCGCCCGTCTGGGCCCGCGCGCGCGGCGACGGCGCGTCGAGGGCTTCGTCCAAGTCCCCGACGTCGTCCAACGGGCTCCCCGGCGTCGCGTCGCCGCCGGGCGCCGCGTCGCCGCCGTCGTCGTCGTCGTCCGCGGGCTCGTCCTCGGCGTCGGCGTTCCCCGACTTGAGGAAGGCGTCGATGCGCCGGCGCTGCTCGGGCGTCATGCCCGCGGCGTGCTCCTTGAGGGCCAGGGTGATGCCGTCCATCCACTTCTTGCGCTGGGCCTCGTCCTCGACGCGGAACCGCCGCGCGGTCCGCGACTTGTGCGCGATCTCGAAATAGACGTGCTTGCCCTTCTTCTTCCCCGCGGGCATGGAGATGCGGTCGTAGCCGTCGAGGACCGTCTTCGCGCAGACCTTGCCGCCGTAGCGCCGGTGGACGAGCAGCACGGGGCCCAGGCCCTCGGCGTCGCGGTGGAGCTCCATGTAGCGCCGCTTGTAGCTGTGGGCCCCGATGAAGCCCGCCCCCTTGCGCTGCACGTAGCCGCCGCAGCGCGGCGGGCTGGGGCCCGTCAGGCCCGCGTTGGCGCGCGCGATGCCGCGGCGGCCGCCCTTGGGCGAGGGGTTTTGAGCGGCGAAGTCGGGCATCGGGCTGGCTGGGCGGCGTTTCGAGGTCAAACAGCCGATGGTGCCGCAAAGCGCTCCGCGATGTGCACAACTTAGGCAGTCTCGCGGCCGCTGCAATCGATTTGAGTCGCACACTGATCACATCGCGCCGATTGCGCCATGGGCGGCTCGGTGGAGCTCGACGCCGTCGTGAAATTCCTGCGCGGGCGCGGGCGCGACGACGCGGCGGAGCTCGTCAGCGCGCGCTTCGCAAGCGACCGCTGCGCCATCGCTCGCATTCCGCCGGACACGCTGGCTGTAGTGGCCTCTTGGGTCCCGTTCGATGATCTGCTTGCGCTCCGTTGCGCTTGGGTGGGCGGTCGCGATGCGGTGCGGCGGGCCGTACCTCGCCACGCGGACTGTGTGTACTTTCAGTGGAAACCAGATACAGGCGGGAACTATGAGAGTGATACGGCGTATGATCCATGCGCGCGTCTGAAAGCTATCGAAGCCATCGGGCAAGTGTTTGGCCCAGGCTGTCGACGGGTGCGACCGTGCGCCAAAACGCCCGCGGCGTTGTTGACGCTCAAATCTTTCGTACTCGCGACCCGCGGCGGCTTGGAGGTCCTCAACCTCTCATTTACCGCCGTCTCGGTCGACTTGCTCGTGGAGCTGTGCAGCGCGTGTCCACGGTTGAAGACGCTGTCCGTCGCATTGAACAATCCTCTGCTCACGTCGGCCGGCGCCGTCGAGATTGCTGCCAGAGTGGCGCCAGTCTGTCCGATGGTCTCCTTTGTCCACCTGCCGCCCATAGCGCATTTAAGCCCAGCGGAGTCCTGGGCTGCGAACTTCCCAAACTTGGAGACACTCGATCTGGACGCCAATGGACTCTGGAGCAGTGAGTATATCCCGAGCCGCTTCGAGGCGATCGAGGCGACCATGGCGACTTGCGAAAACATCCGTGACATCGACTTTGGCCGATGCAGCGTGCAGCGCGAGTTGTTGGACTTTCTCGCGCGGAGCCCCTTGGGTGCGCGTCTGACGCGGCTTTCTTTTGCTGACGCGCTCATCGAAGACGAAATGCTCGTTTTGGCAGCACAAAGATTTTCCCATTTGCGCGACCTGACCATGCCGACGGAAACAGAGTTTGATACCGAGCTCTTCTCGAATCTCTATGTCGCTCGTCCGGAGCTCACGAGACTTGATTTCCCTAGCGGACACATGCTCACCGATGCCTGCTTCAAGCATGTCTGCAAAACCTTTTCTCTGCATGAGCTCGCAATAGGCGGTTCTGGAACTGATTTGACTCGAGATTTCGTCGACGCGATCCTCACGAGCCGTTGCTCCCTGACGCTCCGACGCGTCGAACTCGGCCATTTTGAATTTGACGTCCTCGACTCGAGGATTCTTGCGCGCTTGGTGGATGGATGCCCCGCTCTAGCCGAGGTCAGATGGATCTACGACGAAAGCTGGTCGGACGACAACATCTATGAGGAGGAGCAAGACGCCATCGCCGACGTCCTGGCAAGCCGGGGCGGGGCGCTGGGGATTCTGGCATGGAACCCCAAAAAGCCCGTCATCAAGCCCTTTCGGAGATACAACTATCTCTAAGACCGTGTTAGAAGAAGCGACTCAGAGGAACTTCTCCCAGTCCCCCAGCTTCGCGCCCGCGTCGGCCATGTCCGCGAGGAGCCTCGCGGGCTTGAGGTAGGGCACGTCGGGCCGGGCCGCGTGGAGCGCGTCGAGCGTCGCCTTGACCTCGGCGAGGCCGACGTCGTCCGCGGCCCACTGCATGGGCCCGCCGCGGTGCCGGGGGAAGCCGTAGCCCGACGTCCAGACGACGTCGATGTCCGACGGCCGCAGCGCGAGGCCCTCCTCGAGGACCCGGAAGCCCTCGTTGGCCAGCGCGAGGAGCGCGCGGTCGACGACGTCCCCGTGGGTCACGTCCGGCGCGAGGCTCGCGTCCTTGAAGCCCGCGATGAGCTCCGCGACGGCCGGGTCCGACGACGGCACGCGCGGCGTCTCGTAGGCGTACCAGCCCCTGCCCACCTTCTGGCCGAAGCGGCCCGCCCGGGCCAGCGCGTCGGCGACGTCCGCCGAGTACTCGACGGCCGGGTCGCGCGAGGCCGCGTCCGTGAGCCCGAGCGACGTCCGCACGGCGTAGCCGATGTCGTTGCCCGCCAGGTCGGACATCTGGAAGAAGCCCATGGCCATGCCGTACTCGAGGAGCGCCGCGTCGACGAGCTCGGGCCCGCAGTTCGCGTGGCGGAGCAGCGCGAGGCACTCGCGGCCGTAGGGCTCGAGCATGCGGTTCCCGATGAACCCGAAGTCGTCGCCCGCGAGCACCGTCGTCTTCCTGAGCCTCTTGCCCATGGCCATGGCCGTCGCGACGGCCGCGGGGCCCGTGCGCGCGCCGCGGACGTTCTCCAAAAGCCGCATGACGTTCGCCGGGCTGAAGAAGTGCATGCCGACGACGCGCGCCGGGTCCGCGACGGCGCCGGCGATGCCGTCGATGGACAGCGTCGACGTGTTGCTCGCGAGGACGCAGGACGGCTTCGTGACGCGGTCCAAATCCGCGAAGATCGATCGTTTCACGGCCATGTCCTCGAAGACGGCCTCGACGACGAGGTCGCAGTCCTTTAAGGCGTCGACGTCGGACGCCGACGACAGGAGGTTGAGCTTCGCCGTGAGGGCCTCCTCCGTGAGCCGCCCCCGCTTGAAGGCCGACGATCGGCGGTACGTCTCCTCGACGCCCGATATCGCCGCGGCGGCCGCGTCGGCCGACGTCTCGAGGATCGTCACCGGCAGGCCGTTGTCGACGAAGCACATGGCGATGCCGCGGCCCATGGTGCCGCCGCCGACGACGCCCGCGGCCTGGACGTCGACGGCGTCCTCGGGCGACACGCCGGGCACCTTGGAACACGCGCGTTCCGCGAAGAAGAGATGCTGCAGCGCGTTGGCCTGCGTCGACCCCTGGAGCTCGCGGAAGCGCGCCTCCTCGAAGGCGAGGCCGTCCTGCATATCGTTGCACACGGCGGCTTCGACGCATTGGATGATGGATTTCGGCGCGTTGAGCGTCGCCCGCGCCTTCAGTTTCGCGATGGAGTCCGCGTCTTTGAAGCCGTCGACGAGCACGGCCTTCGTGCGGCGGACCGGCGACGCCTCGACGACCTTGACGGCCTCGGCTTCCAAATCCGCCTTGGCGACGACGGCGTCGACGGCGCCGAGCGCGAGCGCCTCCTTGGCCGACACCTGGCGGCCGGTGACCATGATCTCCGCCGCCGCGTCCGCGCCGACGAGCCGCGGCAGGCGCTGCGTGCCGCCCGCGCCGGGCAGGATGCCGAGGTGCACCTCCGGCAAACCGACCCGCGCGCAGCTCGCCATGACGCGGTAGTGGCACGACATGGCGAGCTCGAAGCCGCCGCCGAGCGCCGTGCCGTGGATCGCCGCGGCCGTCGGGATATCCGCGTCCTCGAAGGCGCGCATGACCTCGCCGAAGCTCGGCTCCATTGGCGGCTTGCCGAACTCCGTGATGTCCGCGCCCGCGGGGAACGTCAGGCCGTCGCCGACGACGACGAGCCCCGTCGCCGAGTCGGCGAGCGCGCGCTCCATGGACGACACGAGGCCCGCGCGCACGGCGGCGCCGAGCGCGTTGACCGGCGGCGACGTGACGTGCAGCACGGCGACGCCGTTGCGCAGCGCGTAGCGCACGGCCGACATGCTCTTGGCTGCCGAGCTGCGTGAGCCGCCGACGAGCTGCGAGACACAAGCTCGGTCTCCACAAACACGAGCCCTCGAGCTCGGAGCGCACCTACTGCAAGTTGCACGTGAAACCAACCATGTTGCCCTCCATCTCAGGGCTGCCCGCGCACCACTGAAGGCCTGGAAAAATTACAAGCTCGGGGCGGTAGCCCGAAGCTCGGGGCGCAGCCCCGAAGCTCGGGGCGCAGCCCCGAGCGCCGGAGGCGCTCGGAGGCCGGGGCCGGAGGCCCCGAGCCAGAGGCCCCGAGCCAGCCCGAGGACCGGGGCCGGAGCCCCGGGCAGGGAAGACCGGGGCGGGGGGGCCCGGGCGGGGAAGACCGGGGCGGGGGACCGGCGCGGCGGAGGCGACGGCCCCGCGCCACGGGAATGTCAGGCCGCGGGTCGGGCAATGCGAGGATGGCGAGGCGGGGCGAGCTCGGGCAGGCGGCCGGTTCGGGACCCAGCGCCGGCAGCACGACAGCGCCGGCGAGCGCGCCTCGGCAGGTCGCGGGTCCGCTCCGCAGACGACCCACCGAGCTGGGCGACGCGTCCGCGGCATCGATGGCCCTCGTCGCTGCGGTCAAGTCAGGCGCCGGGGCAAGTCAGGCGCCGGGGCAGCACCAGCGCGGTGGCAGAGGCTCCGCGCTTCGCGCGGTGCGGCGTGATCAGAGCTTCGCACCCCGGGCAACGGCCCGCGTAGCAGCCAGGAAGACTCCGCGCTGATAGTCGAGTCGCCGAGGCCGGGCGACACGTCACGAGCATCGAGGTGGCGGCGGCGATGCGGAAAATTTTCCTCCGCGCTTCGCGCGGCCGAGCAGCGCGACGGTCTCGAAGACGTTCGAGGGGACGACGCCGACGCCGACGCCGGGATCTTCGTCGATCTCCCGCCGCCCGCCGGCCGTCGCGTGCGTGGAGTCCATCGCTCCGAGTCCCGTGGGCACTCGTCGAGGTTGTAGTCGTGGACGCGGCCGTCTCGAAGTCCTCGGGCACGGTCGGCGCGCGAGCCGGAGGCCCGCGGAAGGCCCGGAGGTAGTCGAGGTGCTAGGACTCCTCGCGGACGACGTCCACGAGCTGCATGTCGATGGACTCCTTGTCCTCCGCGTGGTTGCCTTCGACCGCGGGCTGTTGCCCGCGTCGGTCCGAAAGTACAACCGTTTTACGGTTGCACGGGCGCGCCGAGGGGACGACGCCGTGGCGCGACGGTCCGCGGCCCGTAACCGGTCATCCGACGGGCTGCGTGAGCTCGCGGCGAGACCCAGACGCGCGGGGCGTCCGGCGCGTGCGCAAAATTTTCTTCCGGCGCTTCGCGCCGGGGGTCGCCCCGAGGCCGAGCCCCGCGCGACGGTCCGGTCCGGTCGGCCGCCTCGACGATGCGATCCGGGTCCCGGCGCGCGGCGCGCGGGGGACGCGCCGCGAGCGCCGGGCCGCGGCGACGCGCGCCGCGCCTTCGGGCCGTCGCCATCGCCCGAGGTCGCCGTTGGGGCAGTTGGGGCAGCCCCTCGGCGAGACGCGCGTCCCGTCGACGCGGCGCGCCGCGGGCGCCGCGTCGACTCGACGACGCGCCCGCGCCCGGCGGGCGGCGCGCGGGCGGCGCGGCCGTCCATCGCCGCGGCTCGGGGCCGGTCGCGGTCGCGGACGCGGCGGACTTGGCGCTAGCAAACGGTCGCGCCCCGAGCTTCGTCGATCGGCGCCCCGAGCTTGTAATCTTTTGGGAAAGTCGACTATCGTCGCAGCATGGCGAGCTACAAGGACTTCATGCGGCGGAAGCAGGCGTTGGACTGGTCCGGCGAGACGGAGGAGCCCAACAATCAGCTCATGCTGCACCCGATGGCCTCGGCGCCCTGGCAGTCCATGAAGAGTGTGTACGACCCCGGCGAGGGCGTCTACGCGCCCGTGCAGCAGGAGCTGAGCCGCCACGGGCTGACGGCGCGCTGCGACCGGCCGCGCCTCGGGCTCAAGTGGCCCGAGAAGGACCGCATCGGCCACGACCTGCTGCCGCGGGTCCGCGGCGCGCAGATGCTGAGCCGGTTCCGCGCCGAGGACGGCGGCGACGACGGCCTCGAGACGGGCGCCTACGACCTGATGCACGGCATGGCCGACGAGGGGCCCCTCCCTCGTCTGGGCATCGCGCTCATGGTGCGCGCGGCGCCGGCGATGGTCGTCGACGGCTTCCTGCGGTACCATCTCGCGATCGGCTTCGAGAAGATCTGGATGTACTTCGACGCGCCCCACGAGGACGAGGAGGCCGTCGCCGTCGCCGAGGACTGCGCGACGCACACGGGCGGCGCGGTCGTCGTGCACCGCTGCAGCGGCGACTGGTGGAAGGATCTGAGGAAACGGGAGGCGTCGCGGTTCCTGGTGCGGGGCGACTACGCTTTGCGCATGGAGCGCGAGGCCGAGGCCCGGGGCGAGGGCGGCGGCCTGCGGGCCTTCCACTTCCACACGGAGCGGCGCATGATCGACAGTCTGGAGACGGGCGACGTCCAGGCGCGCCAGGCCGTCGTCGTGGACCTCGCGCTCTGCGAGGCGCAGGGCCTGGGCCTCGACTGGTGCTTCCACATCGACGTCGACGAGCTCTTCTACTGCCCGGCGGCGCGGCACCGGACCGACGCGCG
Organism: Aureococcus anophagefferens; assembly: GCF_000186865.1. Taxonomy (NCBI): domain Eukaryota; class Pelagophyceae; order Pelagomonadales; family Pelagomonadaceae; genus Aureococcus; species Aureococcus anophagefferens. The sequence continues at coordinate 46,793 of NW_008705565.1, read as the reverse complement.
GCGCTTCTTCGCCGAGCGCGTGCCGAAGGGCGCGGACCAGGTGCGCTTCCTGAACCTGGAGATCTTGCCGGAGAAGTTCCGCGTCGACGACGACTGGTTCTCCGACGTCGACCTCTTCAAAATTAACAAGCTCCACTGCCACGGCCTGCGCGGCGGTACCGTCGAGCAGTTCCGGGCGAAGCGGCGCGACGCGCGGCGCAAGCGCCGCGAGCGCATGGGAGCCGCGGGCGACTTCGACGTTTTGCGCCAGGGCTCGAACGACCCGACGCAGTGCCCCGAGTCCGTCGTGCCCGAGCCCTTCGCGGAGGTCACGGCGCGCATCGGGACCGCGCGGCTCAACACGGCCATCCGCCTCCTGGACGCGGGCATCAAGCTGCCCGCGCCGACGCTCCGCGAGTCGCGCGGCGGGCGCACGCTCTCGCAGATGCTCGAGGACGGCAACGAGATCGAGGAGGACTTCTCCAAGGCCTGGGCCAAGGCCAAAGCCCGCGCCGCGGAAGAGGCGAAGAAGCCCAAGCCGCCGCGGCCGCCGAGCCCGCCGCCCGACGACAAGTCCTTCGGGCCCAAGGAGGACCCGGACTACGACCCGTACCTGGACCACATCGCGGACTACTTCAACGCCTACGAGAACGGCAAGTCGGCCTGCCGCCTGCGGCCGCGGCCCGCGCGCGTGCCTCTGGGCGGCGTCCACGGGTTTTTGGGCACGGACGGCGCCGGCGCCGTGGGCATGGACACGGCGGACATGGCGCTCGCGCCGGTGATCCTGCACTACGCGAACTGCGGCTTCGACTACTGGAAGCGCAAGTACGAGGTGCTGGGCGACTTCCCGGACCCGGAGCAGACGGGCGACGACGAGGAGGAGCGGCCGGGCATGGTCAACAACATGCGGTCGCACCTCGCGTCGCGGGAGCTCGTCGTCCGCCTCGAACAGGCGGACGAGGACCCCGGCGACGGTGGCGACGCGCGGCGCCTCATCGAGCTCTTCTACAGGACGTGGATCGCCCAGGACCAGCACGGCGAGAAGCCCTACCTCGCGGCCTACGGCCTCCTCGAGCGCGTGCCCTTCCCGCGGCGGTGCCTCGCGGCGCACCGCGGCCCGGGCAAGCCCCCGTGGCCCCCCGTGAAGCGGCCGCGCGCGGCGCCGCCGACGCCGCCCCGGGAGCTCTACGCCATCCTGGACCGCGCGCCGAACATGCCCAAGATCCGCCGCCGGACGCAGTGGCGCGTCGTCTACGACAAGGCGAAGGTCGTGTCGCGGTGCCTGCCGTCCGTCAAGTCCGCGCCCGCGACGTCCCACGACTGCGGCGACCTCGTCTGGGGGACGAGGGTCACGCCCGACGGCTTCGTCGTCCTCTCGGACCCGGCCTTCCAGGACAACGCCTACCTCCTCATCGACGCGACGCACCTCGGCCACGGCGTCCTCCTCGAGCGCGTCCACCCGCCCGAGCTCGAGCCCGGCGCCTGCAAGACGTGCTTCCGCTGCCCCTGCTACTGCGCCCTGCTCGACTCCTACGACGCCCAGTAACTTTCGCTTAGGAAGCAACGGGGCAGCGGCGCTCCTCGGGCGCGCGGCGGCCGAGGAGGAACGACGCGTGCGAGCCCCAGAGGCCCGCGGGCGAGAAGTTGCGGTAGGGGAGGCCGTGGCGCGCGGAGAAGCGCCGCAGGACCTCCGTCGCCGCGCCGAGCTTGGCGCCCGGGAGGTTCGGAAAGAGGTGGTGCGCGGAGTGGCAGTTGATGCCGCCCGTGAGCCACGTGTAGACCGGGCCGTCGGCGCGGACGTCGTTCGTGGACGCGATCTGGTCGACGAGCCACTCGTCCTGGGTCGTCGGCGCCTTCGTTTGCGCGTAGTTGGCCTCGTCGGCCGTGTGCGTCGCGACGAACGTGAGCGCCAGGTACGACGTCGCCGCGAGGAACGTGAGCGGGTAGAACGGGTGGAGGAGCAGCGCGTCCAGGGCGAACCGCGGCAGCGCGAGCGCGCCGCCGATCGCGAGCGCGCGCCGCGCGGCGCGGGTCCGCGGCGCGGCGGCGTCGTCGCCGTCGCCCCGGAGCAGGAACGCCGCCACCCGCGCGACCATAAATAGCGGTAAAAGCGGGTAGACGAAACAAGCCCGGAGCAGCACACCCAAACCGCCGCGCCGCCGGTCCGCGGCGAGGGAGTCGAAGCCGGGCACGACGGGCTCGAACCAGCGCCGATCCGGGTCGCCGTCGCGGTTCGTCGCCGCGTGGTGGCGGTGGTGCTCCGCGAGCCAGACGTCGCCGACGTTCGCGAAGTCGAGGGTGTGCAGGACGCGGACCCACCGCGGCCACCGCGCGGGCGCGTGGACGTACTCGTGCGTGACCGTCCAGACCTACCAAGTGCGACGGGGTCGGATTTCTTCACATCTTCAGGCGAAATTCACGCGAAAAAACACTCCTGTCGCTCGACGCTGGTCCAGACGCTCCGGCCGAGGAGCAGGCCGTAGAGGATCGCGAAGAGCGCCGGCGCGCATCCGCGTTGGCAGGCGACGACGCAGGCGACGCGCGCCGCGTAGGGCCAGAGCGCGGCGGCGGCGACGGTGGCCGGCGGGTCGCCGACGGCCGCGCGGACCTCCCTTTTGAGCGCGTCGTAGAGGTCGGCGCCGCGGTCGAAGTAGGAGCCGCCGGCGCCGCGGCGCTTCACGCGCGCGGCGCGCAGCGCGTTCGCGGGCCGCCGGTGGTTCGACGCGACGAGGTGCGTCACGTCCTCGCCGGCGTGCGCGAGGAGCAGCTCGCGGCCGCCGGGGTGGTCGAAGTCCGTCACATCGTAGACGACGCCGTCGGCCGTGAGCGTGAGGCGCTCCTGTGTTGCTGGCGGCGCTGTTGGTGGCTGCAGCGATGACTGCCGCGATGACTGCCGCGATGACTGCCGCGGCGGCCGGTACGGCTGCTGCAGCGCTACGGCCGCGACGCCCGCGAAGCACCAGCGCATTGATCACTGCAAATGGCGAGCTACGCTCGCGAAGCACCAGCGCATTGTTCACTGCAAACCAGAGCTTTTTCCATGCCTGCTCTCGAGCAAGGTTGATGCTTCACTGCAACCACTGCTTCAACTCCCATTCGAATACGAGATGGCGGGCAGCACGCGAGCTCGGGCAGGCAGCACGCGAGCTCGCGCGCGCGCAGACCGCGCGCTATGCGCCGAGCTCGTCGTGCAAATCGCGAGGTACGCGCCGGACGGAGCTGCGGTCGTCGCTGGCCTTGCGCCGACTTGCAAGGCGTGGCAGCTAGCGCTCCAAGGAGAGGAGGCAGCCGCCGCATGGCGAGAGTGGTGCGCGCGACGCTTTCCCCGGGTCGTCGACCTCGTGCGGTTACTTGGCGCCCCGTCGTCGTCGTCGCAGTGGCGCGCGCTCTATCGCGCGCAGCTGGACGCCGAGGTAATGGTCCAGCCCGAGGACGCCCGGAGCGACGAGACCACGCTGGCCGACTTCCCCGTGACCGTGGAGCTCTTCTCGGATAATGACCTCATCGCTCCACCAAACAAACCTATCGCGTCTGTTACTGAGGAACTATGTGGCGACGTGGACGGCGGTTGTTACATGCATTTGTGGGGGGGGAAGAACCGGCCGGCTTGCTTTCACTATGTGTTCGGCGAAGGTCAACAATTTGATGGAGACAAGGACCCTGGCCCGTATGGCTCGACATTCAATCCAACAGACTTGCAGTTCGGTCCTGGATATTTTGACCAATTGAATCTGCGCGTCGAAGCCCGGGTGTCTCGAAGGAGCCCCGACGGCGGCGGCATTCAGACGTTGCTACTCGGTGTCGCCAGCGGTGTGAAAGATGCGACGGTGAATTGCTACGACCCCCTTATGGTCGATGTCAAAATGAAAAATCGAATCCCCATACCGGAAAACCAGGCATCTTTGAGCCGGCAAGTAGTCGGCGACAGAAACACCGAAAACTTTCCCATGAGCCCTACCTTCATCTTCGAACCTACGCTTGATAAAGCAGATCGGAGTTAATTTTGACCCCTCGAGCTATGGGAGCTATTGGCACGTTTTTTTTGACTTTTTTTTTTCGATGCTCCTACGCGCCCCGGTGGACCCCCGGGGCACCAGGGGGTGGGGAAGGGCGCTGCGACGCGGCGGGTTGTCGAGGAACTCGCTTTAGCGCGCGTGCGACGGCCGCGTGTCGCGCCCGCGCGGGACCGCGCGGCGCATTACGACGGTCGGCGCGCGTTCGCCCCCCCCCCCCGCTCGCGCACGCCCCGGGCGGGTCCCCGGGGACCCCCTGGACCCTCCGCGGCTCGCGGCGCAAAAAAAAAAAAGTGAAAAAAAAAGTGACCATAGCTCGGGGGGTCAAAATTAACCCCGGGTTGCTTTATCGATCGAGAAGGCGGCGTACTTGATTCCATGTTTATGGTCACTGACGACCCGAACGACTCGACGGGACGAACGACTTCCTGGCTGACGACCGACGCCTTGCTCGCGTACTTTCGGGATGTCGCGCCGTGGGGCGAGTAAATCCCTTACCCTAGCGCGTCAAGGAGCGCGCCGCACAGGGCCTCGACGACGGGCGGACTCACGGCGTTGCCGATCGCGGCGTACTGGTCCGCCTCGTCGGCGGCGTCGAGGGCGAAGTCGTCGGGGAACCCCTGGAGGCGCGCGACCTCGCGGGGCGTGAGGAAGCGCCAGGGCGGGTCGCCGCCGGCCAGCGGCACGAACTGGGAGAAGAGCTTCGGGCTGCGCCGGTACGTCGCGCGGACCGTGTTCGCGGGGCCGTCGACGTCCGGGAAGCGGGCGCGCGGCCGCGCGGCGTGGTAGGCCGAGTCGACGACGGATCGATAGAGCGCGCGCGGCACGCGGTGGCGCTCGGCGTCGGGCGGGTCCTCGAGGACGTCGCGGATGCTCCGGGGCCCGCGCCGCTCGAGCGCTGGCCAGCGGAACCGCCGCGCGGCGGCGAGGTCCGCGCGGATGGCGACGATGTAGACGCGCTCGCGGGCCTGGGGCAGCGCGCCCGCGGAGTCGTAGACCCGCGACGCGACGGCGTAGCCGCAGCGCGAGAGCGCCGCGAGGCACGCCTCCAGCGCGCTGCCCGCGGGCGGCTCGCCGCCGGACGCCTCGCCGGGCCACAGGCCCCGGGCCTCGCGGAGCCCCCGCACGTTCTCCAGGAGCAGGGCCTCGGGCCGGTCGGCCATTTCCGACGCCGCCAGGAGGCGGATCACGTGCCAGAAGAGCTGGCCGCGCGGGTCCCGGAAGCCGCGGCGCCGCTTGCCCGCCTGCTCCGTGTAGGACTGGCAGGGGAACCCCGCCATCAAGAGGTCGCAGGCCGGCAGGCGGTCGAGGCGCTGCACCGGCGCGGCCGTGAGCGACTCGGCGCCGAAATTCGCCGCGTAGATGCGGCGCGCGGACTCGAGGATCTCGCACGCGACCGCGGGCGCCGGCGGCGCGCCCGCCGCGGCCTCGAGGCCCGCGCGGAAGCCGCCGATGCCCGCGAAGAGCTCGGCGAAGGTCACGACGCGCGGCGTCCGCGGCGCGGGCGCTTCGCCCTCGGGCAGGTGCCGCACGAAGTGGCCCTCGTGCGGCGGCGCGTGGCGCGCGTCCTCGACGAGCGGCGCGTGGATCTGGTGCAGCGGCGCCCAGCGCAGGCGGCCCGCGCGCACGAGCGCGGCGAGCTCTTTCGCCGCGGCGCGTTGCTCCGTCGCGGAGCCGCCGTCCGCCGCGGCGCGTTGCTCCGTCGCGGAGCCTCCGTCCGCCGCGGCGCCCGCGTCGTCGTCGAGCATGGCGGCGAGCGCGAGCGCGCCCGCGTCCGAGAGCTGGTACGCGCGCCCGTCGCCGTCGACGCGCCGGAGGTGCCGCGGCGGGTGCCAGCCCGCGCGCCGCAGCAAAGCCAGCGACGACTTCGCCAGCGACGGCGGCGCCAGGATGCAGGGCACGCCCGCGACGCTCTCCGGCTTGACGAACGTGACGCGGTAGGGCGCGAGCGACGCGGCTTGCAATGACAGCAACAGTTGCAGAACCAGGCGCATTGAGCTTCGCAACTCTGATGCCTCGAGGCTTGTGCCCATGCTTCACTCGGCACACTGCATCTTCAGCATCAATGCACCTTCGTCTCGCCTCGGAGCGGCCCTGCCCGCGTTGGCCGGCGACTAGCAGCCCGCATCTCGCCATGACGAGTGCTGAGCCGGATCCCGGTGCACCCGGCAAAAAATACCTCGCGGACGAGCTCAGCGAAAACCACAAATTCGCGCGCATCGAAAAGAAGCGGGAGTCGCTCATCGCGAAACGAGAGTCGCTCATCGCGAAACAACACGAAAAGAAAAAGCGCGACTCGCTGGAGAAGAAGCGCAGCAGCGGGCGCAGCAGCGGGCACGAGCATCACCACCACGACGGCGGCGAGGAGCGCAAGGAGGGCCGCGACTCGCAGCAGCGGCGCGGCTCGAAGCCCGGCGAGCATCCGGTGCTCCGCGAACGACGGAACTCGAAGACCAAAGTCGAGGAGCGGCCGTCGCAGCACCGCCACCACCACAAGGACGGCGAACACCACCATCACAAGGACGGCGAACACCACCACCACCACCGCAAGGACTCCGTGGACCGGCCGTCGCTCGAGGAGCGGGCGTCGGGCCGCGAGGAGCGGCCGTCGCTGAAAAAAAAGCAGTCGAAGCCCCGGGGCCAGGGGCTGGCGTCGGACGAGGAGCGCAAGAACGCGTTGCACCACTACCAGGAGCACATCAAGATGCGGGAGGCGACGCCGAAGCCGTCGAAGCCCTCGCGGACGAGCTCGCGCTCCAAGGTCGCGCCCGGCGGCGACGCGCCGGCGCCGCCCCGGGCGACGCCGGCCGCGGCCAAGGAGACGGACTGGCGCATGGAGAAGCAGGTCATCCGCTACCGGACGGCGGGCTGCTTCGGGAAGACGCACGCGTTCGCCATCGACGCGGGCCTCGCGGCGCTCGCGCACAACGTGCTCCACGTCCCCGACGCGCAGATGCGCCGGCTGCACAACGTCTTCGCCAAGAACATGGGCGCCCACGACGCCGACGAGGAGATGAGCACGTCCGAGTTCTTCGAGCTCCTGGACCTGGACCCGACGCCGTTCCTCCGGTCGCTCCTCGACGGCATCATCTTCGACTGGGCGGACCTCAACAACGACAAGAAGCTCTCCTTCTCCGAGTTCTTCCTGGCCGCGTGCGTCGTCTGCGGCCTCGAGAAGCGCCAGCTCGTCTACTTCGTGTTCGCGCTCTTCGACGCGGACGACGACGGGAAACTCGACATCCGCGAGCTCGAGCAGATCTCCGCGGCCGTCCAGGGCAGCCGCTTCGGCGGCACGAACGCCAACTTCCTCGAGATCTGCGACTCCATGACGTCCCACCACTCGCTCGACAAGAGCCTCATGAGCTTCGACGGCTTCCTCGCCGCGGTCGACAAGGCGCCGCACGTGCTCCACCCGGCGCTCCAGCTCCAGGAGCGCTTCGTCGCCAAGACCCTCGGCGCGGCGGCCTGGAAGCGCATCTTCCACGCCTACGAGGCCGAGGTGGGCGACAGCTTCCACGCGGTCATGCGCGACGCGGGCCTCCATCTCCTCGGCGAGAGCCAGCTCCACGGCGGCGTCCACGGAGACGGCGTCTAGCAATTCGATCCCACAACGCGAGGGGTCCCGGGACCCCTGCAGCGCACTAAGCGACCTTAGGCCCGCTCCGCGAGGTACTTCGCGACCATGCGCCGGACGACGTGGTTCGGCCGCAGCTTCAGCGACTCGAGGAGCTCGTTCGTCGCCGGCGACGTGCGCTTGCCCTTGGCGAACCACGCCTCGATGCACGCGCGCTCGTACGTGTGGCCGTCGTCCGCCGATACGGGGTCCGTCATGACCTCGCAGGAGATGGGGCACAGGAGCTCCTCCGCGACGTCCTTCTCGTCGCGCGCCGCGAGGATGCGCGCCGCCGCGGCTTCGCCGACGCCCATCTCGCGCAGGTCGCCGGCCACGAGCGCGACGAAGTCGCGGTCCTCGATCTCCTCGGCCTGGAACAGCGGCAGCAGGTCCGTCAGGCCCAGGCGCGCGAGGACGGCGACGATCTTCGCGTCGCCGCGCTCCGGCTCGACGCGCGCCGCCGACGCCGACGCCTTGAAGCGCGCCGCCGCCGCCTCGTCGGTCCGCGCCCGCGCCGCGGTCTCCTCCTCGAAGCGCGCGGCGGCCTCCTCCTGCGCGGCCTCCGCCCGAGCCCGCGCGTCCTCCGCGGCCTTCGCTTTGGCCGCGGCGGCCTCCTCGCGCGCCAGCTTCTCCGCCGCGGCCTCCTCCCGCGCGGCCTTCGCCCGAGCCCGCGCGTCCTCCGCGGCCTTGGCTTTCGCCGCGGCCGCGGCGGCCTCCTCCCGCGCGTGCTCGTCCCGGGCCTCCGCGGCCTTGCGCGCCGCCTTCGCGCGCTCCGCCTCCGCCGCGCGCGCGCGCGCCTCCGCCTTGGCCTGCTCCGCGGCGTCCGCCTTCGCCTTCGCCGCCGCGCGCGCCGCCGCCTCGCGCGCGCGCTTCTCGTCCGCCTTCTTCTTCTTCGCCGCGTCGCGCGCCGCCTCCCGTCGCATGGCTGCGTCTGCTTGAGCCTCGGCCTCCGCCGCCAGGCTCGCCGCGGCCTTCTCGGCGGCCTTTGCGGTAGCCGCCGTAACCTGGGGCTCCGGCGTCGACGGCCGCGCGGGCTTCAATTGCTTCTGGCGTCTTCGGCGCGGCGCTCCCGCGACGTCGCGCCCGTACAGCTCCCGTCGGACGTCGGTGTCCCAGTCCGCGTCGGCGGCTTGCATATTCCGGATTCTGAGAAACGCGCGAACTTTGGTGCGCGCGTAGCGGAAGGCCGCGTACGCCGGAGTGGACACCCAGCGGCGGAGCGCGTCCTTGATCGGGTCCGCCCAGGAGAAATCGTGGTCAAAGAGGAACAGAAGGAAGCAGGCGAAGCATAGGAGCATGAATATCGCCACTCCGCCGACTTCGCGCCAGATCGTTACCGCGTACGCCCCACCTGCTACCACGAAGAGTAGATCCAATCGGGGACCATCTCCCCGAGGGTTGAAGAGAAACAAAATCACAAGGATGGCTAGCCTGCTGAACAAGTGCTTGAAAGCGATGAGACCCGCAGTGGCAGTGAGAATCATGCGCAAGTCCGAGGATTTCCGTGAAAGGAACAAATGACCAAGGCCGCTCAGACAATCACATGCGATAGACCAGCACACCATTCCGTACAACCACCATGCGATAAATCGGTCCGAGAGCGAAACGAAGCAAATCGCACATGGGAGCAAATATTCCAGCGCGATGCGCGCGTCTCCGCCGATGCGTGACTCGTCGACGCCGAGGGAGGCCGCGGTTGTCTGAGAGCCCTTTTCCCAATAAATGAATGCCACGGTGATCACCGGACATTGCCAGAAGACGACAAGACGGAACCAGTGAGGTTGGTTGCCTGCGCTGCTGCTGTCGAAGACCCTGCCCATGAAGAACGCGGACGCGTTAATCAAAAGCACGAGGGCAGCGAGGAGCGTTGGAATGACCTCTCCCTTAAGACAATAATGGGACAACAACGTCAGCGCCATCGTAGACGCACAGAGGTAGATGCCCCACTCGTCCGTCTCGGCTCCGATGCCGGCGCTCGACTCGACGGCGGCCACTTCGAATAGAAGCTGGTCGAACCCTTCTTTGTCGTATACCAGTAAATTGAAGTACGCGAGGACGATCATCGCCAAGACGTACATCAACGCCCCGAAGCACCGTCCGCGCACCGGTTCGACGGCGCCCGCGTCGACCAGCAGCGCGATCACTTCCTCGAGGCCGTTCTTGGTCGCGACGCGCAACGGCGTCGATCCGTCTTCGCTGGCTGCGTTCACGTCCGCGCCGGCATCTATGAGCACTCGCAGAGCATCCACATGACCCTCTTGCGCTGCGACGGCCAGCGGGGTCACACCGTTCGCGTCCGCGCGGTCGACGTCCCCGCCGTGCTTCGACATCGCACGGAGGACGTCGGCGTGGCCGTTGAAGGCCGCGATGTGTACGACGGTGCGTCCGTTCCGCGCCGCGACATCGACGTCCCGCTCCTCCGCGCCCCCGGCGTCGAGCAGCAGCTCGACCGCATCCGCGCGGCCGGCCTGCGCCGCCAAGGCCAACGGCGTCGAACCGTTCGTATTTTTGTAGACGTCCGCGCCCGCGGCCACGAGGACTCGCAGAGCATCGACGTGCCCCGCGTGGGCGGCTTCGGCCACGGCGGTCGTGCCGTCCGAGCTCGCGCGATCGAGGTCGTCGACGTGCTTCGCCAGCAAACGGAGCACGTCCGCGTGACCGGCCCTCGCGGCGATCCACGCGGCGTCCCGCCCTTTCCGCGCCGCCGTGTTTTCGGCCCCGGCTTCCAGCAGCAGCGCGACCATGTCGACGTGCCCGCTCTTCGCCGCGATCCACAAGGGCGTCATCTGCTTCGGGCCCTTGTTGACGTCCGCGCCGGAATCGACGAGGACCCGAAGCGCGTCGACGTGGCCCGATATCGCGGCCGCGCAAGCCGGGGTCGTTCCGTTGACGTCCGGGCGGTCGACGTCGCCGGACGCCTCCAGAAGAACGCGGAGCACGTCAGCGTGGCCCCGGTACGCGGCGACAAGATCGCCGTCTGCCCGTCGACCGTCGCCGCTTCCGCGTCCGCGCCCGCGGCGAGGAGCAGCTCGACCGCGTCGACGCGCCCGGAGAAGGCGTTTCTCCATAGTAGGGTGCCCCCGCGCTCGTCGGCCTCGTTGATGTCCGTGGTTCCGAGGATCTCATTCAGTTCGTCGACGCTCACTCCCGCCTTGATTGCTTTCAGAGTGCTCTTCGTCGATGCGGCAGCCGCGAGGGCGGCGAGGGACACGAGGATGAAAATACGCATGGTGCCCGTCGTCCCGCAACCGTGGATCCCCGGGGCGCGTGCGCTGTTTTGAGCGCGTCTCGTCAACAGCCGTGCGGTCGCCTCGTGCCGAGGCAAATCAACGATCGCCGAGCGAAGGGCTCCGAGGAGCCTCCGAGACACCTCATAGGCCTCTCGGACACATCCCTCCGACCTCAGAAGTCCTTACCCCGGCTCTCGAGGTAGGTCGCCGTCAGCCGGCGGATCGCGTGGTTCGGCCGCAGCTTCAGCGACTCCAGCGGCTCGTTCGTCCTCGGCGACGTCCGCTTGCCCGTCGCGAACCACTGCTCGATGCACACGCGCTCGTACGTGTTCCCGTCGTCGGCGCTCACCGGGTCCTTCATGATCTCGCAGGAGATGCAGCACAGCAGGTCCTCGGGCACGTCCGCGAGCTGGAGCTTGGCGATGCGCGCGCGGTGGTCCTTGAGCTCGGCCTCGAGGACGGCCTGGTGCCGCGCGGAGTCGTCCATGACCTCGTTCACGGCGAGCTTCGACGCGGCCATGCGCTGCGCGTTAATCGCGCAGAGGATGCGCAGCGCCGCGGCGGGGGCGACGCCCATGTCGCTGAGGTCGTCGGCCTCGAGGCCGAGGAGCGCGCCGTCGTCGACCTCGTGTTCGCGGAACAGGGGCACGAGGCTCGCGTTGCCCGAGCCCGCGAGGATCTCGACGACCCTGGCGTCGTCGTAGTCGTCGTCCGCGTGCTTCGCCTCCTCGGCGCCGCAGGCCTCCGGCTCGACCCGCGTCGGCGCGTTCGCCGCGGCCTCGCGCGCGGCCGCCGCCTCCCGGGCCTTCGCCTCGGCGGCCAGCTCCGCGTCGCGCGCCCGCGCCGCGTCGCGCGCCTTCGCCTCGGCGGCTAGCTCCGCCTCGCGCGCCCGCGCCGCCTCGCGCACCTTCGCCTCGGCGGCCAGCTCCGCCTCGCGCGCCCGCGCCGCCTCGCGCGCGCGCGCCTCCTCCTCGGCCTTTTCCGCGGCGAGCTTCGCCTCGCGCGCCCGCGCCTCCGCCTTCGCCTTCTCGCGCGCCGCCGCCGCCTCGCGCGCCCGCGCCTGCTCCCGGGCCTTGGTCTCTGCTGCAGCCTTCACGGATAGCTCGCGCGCTCGCGCCGCTTCGAGCCCCCGCGCCTCCTCCCGGGCCTGTTTCGCAGCGAGCTCCGCCTCGCGCGCCGCCGCCGCCTCCCGGGCCTTCGCCTCGGCGGCGAGCTCCGCCTCGCGCGCTCGTGCCGCCTCGCGCGTTCGCTGGACCTTCGCAGCCAGCTCCGCCTGGCGCGCACGTGCCTTGGCCTTGGCCTTGGCCTTCCTGCCGGCCTTCTCTAGCGCCCGCGCCTCGTCTTGCTTCGCGGCGTTTATGAGAGCCGCCGCAGCTTCCGCTCGCGTCTGCTCGGCCTCGGCCGCCAGCCCGGTCTGCGCCTCTCTTCTGCAAAGGCACCCAATGAAAGCGTGCGCCGCTCGAGGAAATATAATGAAAACAATCAGGAGATATGTGGCGAAGTCGAGAGTCAGTTTGTCATCCAATAACAGGCCCAAACCAGCCAGCACCTGGCATATCTTGATTCCCAGAGGAAGCGACTTCTCCCATAAGTAAATCGCGAGGAAGATCCCGAACCACTGCAAATACCTGATCTCCCCCAGCATCGATTGAAGCACTAGCTGACTCTCGACGACATTGAAGAAGCGACCGATGCAGCTCGCGTTGCTATACTGATGATCCGGGCATGATCGCAACATCATCATCACGCTCTCGTAGCCCATTGCACACATCAAGACGGCGTTGGCGTCGGCCACAAAGAGTAATTCGTAAGCCGCCTCGACCACCAGGAAGGTCGCGGTAAGATCTCCTCGACAATAAAGTCCATGCGTCAGAGGGATAAAACCAGCAAGGCAGACCGCAGTAATCACCCAAAACGCAAGCGAAAGCACCCTGTGGAGGATCTCTTCGCCAATTGTCCAATGCGTCCATCTGATCCGCCCGCGGCACTTGTCGTTCTTCCACTTGCAGCCGAGCGCGTCCTTTTTGCACGAGCCCTTGCTCGTGTTGTCCTCGCACGACCCGCCGGTGTCGCCGCCCTTGGCCTTGCACTTGTCGTTCTTCCACTTGCAGGCCTTCTCGCCCCCGCTCTTGACCTTCTTGCACTCCTGCTTGCTCTTGGCCTTCTTGCACGTCTTCGTGCGCCCGGTAGGCTGGGGCTCAGCTTCCCACGCCCGCTTTGGCAAGTCGGCATGCAGCTCTTCCGCGCCGGCGTCCAGCAAGAGCGCAACGACGTCCTTGTGGCCGTTTTTCTTTGCGCGGTACAATGGCGTGACCCCTGCGTTGTCGGCCTTTTGAAAATCAGCACCGGCGCCGATCAGGAACCCTAGAACCCCCGCGTGACCACGTTCGGCGGCGGCCATCGCGGCGGATGCCCCGTTCACGTTCTCGCGCTCGACATCGTGGCCGTGCTCGGTTAACAGGCGGACGATGCCGAGATGCCCCCATGCGGCAGCTGTGAATACTGCTGTCTGCCCATAGAATAGCTCGGCCGAGTCCGTCTCGACGGCTCCGGCGTCGAGCAGCAGCTTGACCGCGTCGGACCGGCCGAGCTGCACCGCGGCCACCAACGGTGTAACTCCTTGCTCGTTTGGCTTTGTCACGTCGACGCCCGCCATGAGCGTCGCCAGATGTTTCTCATCTCGCCCCGTCGTGATAGCTACGATGAGATCGTCTGTCTTCGACACGCCCTCTATAACTCGGACCTCGATCGGAAGCTGTTTCGAACCTCTAGGGCGTGCGCCGACAGCGCTGGCAATCAGGGCAAGGCACGTGAGGGCCGCGAGGCCGCACCGCGTCATGCGCCCCATCCCCGAGGTTGGGCGCGCCGACGCTCTTGAGGCAAATTCGCCGCGGCCGGAGACCCGCTGTGTCAAAAAATCTGCCGTGAGCCTGCCGTGGCCGGACACATCTCAACCCCGCCTCACAACACGCTTCCCGTTACCATCAAATGGCCCGCCCCCGGCTCTCGAGGTAGGTCGCCGTCAGCCGGCGGATCGCGTGGTTCGGCCGCAGCTTCAGCGACTCCAGCGGCTCGTTCGTCCTCGGCGACGTCCGCTTGCCCGTCGCGAACCACTGCTCGATGCACACGCGCTCGTACGTGTTCCCGTCGTCGGCGCTCACCGGGTCCTTCATGATCTCGCAGGAGATGCAGCACAGCAGGTCCTCGGGCACGTCCGCGAGCTGGAGCTTGGCGATGCGCGCGCGGTGGTCCTTGAGCTCGGCCTCGAGGACGGCCTGGTGCCGCGCGGAGTCGTCCATGACCTCGTTGACGGCGAGCTTCGACGCGGCCATGCGCAGGGCGTTGATCGCCGAGAGGATGCGCAGCGCCGCGGCGGGGGCGACGCCCATGTCGCTGAGGTCGTCGGCCTCGAGGCCGAGGAGCGCGCCGTCGTCGATCTCCTGCTCCCGGAACAGCGGAAGGTAGCTCGCGAGGCCGAGGCCCGCGAGGGTCTCGACGACCCTGGCGTCGTCGTAGTCGTCGCCCGCGTGCTTCTCCTCCTCGGCGCCGAGGAGCTCCGCTTCTCGCTCGAACGCGGCCCGCGCCTCGGCCTCGGCCTTCCGCCGCGCCTCGGCCTCGGCCCGGGCGGCGGCCTTGCGCTCGGCCTCGGCCTTCTTGCGCTCGGCCTCGGCCTTCTTGCGCTCGGCCGCGGCCTTCTTGCGCTCGGCCTTCTCCGCCGCGGCCTTCTGCGCCTCGAGCCTCTCGGCCTCGGCTTTCCGGGCCGCCGCTCGCGCCCGAGCCTCCGCCTCTCGTCGCGCGCGTTCCTCCGCCGCGGCCTGCTTGCGCGCCGCTTCGAGCCTCTCCGCTTCCGCTTTCTGGGCGGCCAAGACAGCCCGCGCGCGCTCCGCCTCGGCCCTGGCGCGCGCCTCGGCCTCTTCTCGCGCTCGAGCCTCCACGGCTTTCTGTCGCGCCTCCGCCTCTTCTCGCGCTAGGATCTCAGCCCGCGCAAGTATGCGCGCTGCTTCGAGCCTCTCAGCCTCCGCCTCGCGCGCTCGAACGATGGCCCGCGCCTCGGCCCGCGCCTCCTCTCGCGCGCGAGCCTCCATCGCGTCCGTCGCCCGAGCCTTGGCCTCGTCTCGCGCGCGCGCCTCCGCCGAGGCCTTCTTGCGCAGCGCTTCGAGCCGCTCCGCCTCGGCTTTCCGGGCCTCCACGCGCGCCAGGGCCTCCGCGCGTTCCTGGTTCGCCTGCCGCTTCGCCGCCTCCTCCTTGGCCACCGCGCACTTGCGCGCGCGCTTCTTCGCCTGCCACTTCTCCTTGTGCGTCGCCGTCCTGCTCGCCTGGATCTCCGCGCACTCGCGCGCCGCGGCCTCGGCCTCGGCCCGGGCCGACCGGGCCGACGCGTCGGCGAGCCTGAGCGCGTCGGGCGGCGGCGCGTCCATCTCGCTCGCGAGCTCGCGCGCGGCCGCGTCCGCGGCGGCCGCGGTGTCGAAGCCCGCGCGGACGCGGCGGATGGCCCAGCGCGTGCCCTGGAAGACGACGGCCCAGGCCAGGAGGAAGAGCGCGAGGAGCGGCAGGCCGCCGACGCCGACGAGGCCCGCGCCGACGAGGATGCCGCGCCGCGAGAAGGCCAGCAGCTGCTCGCCGCGGAAGAAGACGAGGCCCGCGACGATGGCGACCCAGGACAGCTCGAAGGCGACGCCCTCGACCATGAGCGTGAGCTGCGCGCGCCGCGTCTCCTCGAGGAGGCCGCGCGCGGCGGCGAACCGGCGCCGGTCGCCGTCGGGCCCGCGGGCCCGCGCGCGGTCCTCGGCCCTGGCCGCGTAGGCGATGGCGTCGTCGAGGTCCGCGGCCCCCCAGAGCAGGAGCGCCGCGACGGCGCCGCTCTGGTTCGCGCCCGCGGCGACGACGAGGAGCGGGGGTTCGCGGTCCGCGTCGTAGAGCAGGCCCCGGTCCGCGAGGAACTCGAGCGCCGCGAGGCTCCCGGCGGCGGCGGCGACGGCGGCGGGCCAGCCGCCGTCGCCGTTGCGCAGGCCGAAGTTCGCGTTCCAGCGCCAGAGCGCCTCGAGCGCGTCGACCCGGTCCGCCGCGGCCGCGACGTGCGCGGGCGCCGACCCCTCGTCGTCCAGGGCGTCGACGTCGGCGCCGCCGGCGACCAACGCGAGCATGACGGGCACGAAGTTCCCCTCCGCCGCGACGTGGAGCGCCGTGCGCTCGGCCGCGTTGCCGAGATCGACGGACGCGCCCCAGTCGCCGACGAGCGCGCGCGCGAGGTCCGCGCGGCCGTGCTCCGCGGCGACGTGGAGCACGCCGTCGCCGCCGACGGTGAGCGTGTCGACGTCCCAGCCGAGGCTCGTCGCCCGCTCGATGCCCGCGAGGATCGCCGCGTCGACCGCCGGCGGGTCCGCGGGGCCGCTCAGCGACGCGATGGCCTCGAGGAAGCCGTCGAACTCCTCGAGGTCCTCGAGCGTCACGTAGTCGTCGTCGTCGTCGTCGTAGGCGCCGCAGTAGCTCGCCTCGTCGTCGTCGTCGTCGTCGTCGGGATCGGCGGCGGCGTCGTCGGGGTCGTGGAGGCCGATCGCTCTGAGGCTGGCGAGCAGCTCGAGCAGGACCGGCGGGTAGGCGTCGCGGTCCGCGCGCTCCACGCCGTAGACCGCTTTCAGCCCCTTGAACAGCTTGGCGGTCGCGCGCTCCGAATGATCTCCCCCGGCGCCGAAGGCCGTCGCCAGGCGGCGCGCCTCCTGGTTCTTCTCCAGGTCGCTCGCCACGCGGCGCAGCCCTGCCACGTCCTGGTTCTCGGCGACTCCGCTCTCCGCCTTGGCCTTGAGGTTCGCGATGGTGCGGGAGATGCGGTCCTCCTCGACGTCCGCGTCGTCCCGCCCGACGTAGAACGCGCTGGCGAGGTAGTCGGTCAAGAACTCCGCGTCGCCGCCATCCTTTAGGTATTCCTCCGCCCCGTGACGCAGCACCGCGGCTTCGCGCTCGTCGACGACGGCGCCGCGGACCGATCTGAAGAACTCGACCGCGCTTTCGATCTCGGCCTCCCAAACGTTCGTCTCGTCGTCGTCGTCGTCGTCGTCCGCGATGACGCGCCGCGACACGCGGGAGCGCTCGCCGCGGCCGTCCTGCTTCTTGGCCCCGCCGCTCGCCGCCCTAGGCTTGGCCTTGACGGCCGCGTCAAAGATGTGCGGACCGACGCGGAACGTGCCGCCGAGGTACTCGACCATCATATCCCCTCTCCCATTCGCCTCGCCAGACTCCGCGACGTAGTCATCCCCCAAGCGACGCAACCCGGCCTTCTCGCGTGCGTCGAAGGTTCGGCCATACTCCGCCTCGAGCTCGACGATGGCGCGCTCGATGAGGTTGGCGGAGCCCGCCCCGACCGCGTCGTAGTCGTCGTCGTCGTCGTCCGCGATGATGCGCCGCGACGCGCGGAAGCCCTCGCCGACGCGCAGGAGCGCCACGCACCACAGGGCCCAGCGCATGATGAAGGCGTTTCAACACCCAGCTACCCAGCCATCGCAGCCCCGGGTCGACCGAGTCAACTTACGGCCTCAACCAAAGGGAGCGCGCTAAGTAGCGCGCTTCAATAACCAGCGTCACGAATTATCGCGCACCTGCCTCTGCTCGCCCCGCCTTTCGAGGCCGAGGACGAGGAGCAGGAGGACGCAGACGGCCACCACGGTCTTCCGCGCCCTGCGGCCGACGTCCTCCGCGCGGGACGGCTCGCGGGCGCGGCCGGCGTCGCGGCACGCCTCGAGGCGGGCGAGGTCGTCCTCGTCGAGGTAGCACGCGAAGCGCGTCGGTCGGAGCGTGTCGACGACCGCGGCCCAGTTGGACACGTAGGACGAGAGCTTCCCCGCGTGGATCTGCGTCTGCCGCGACGCGTTGCCGGCGAACGCGTACGCGCCGACGTCGCAGGCGCCGCCGCCGGCGACGAAGCGCGCGACGCGGTCGAGGCCGCCGCCGCGGTCGGCCTGGAGCGCCTCGTAGGTCACGGCGAGCGTCGCGACGCCGCGCCTCGCCGCCTCGGCGCGCACGCGCCGCAGGCCGTCGTACTGCGCCGCGATGCCCTCGAGCTTCGCGACGAGCGCGTCGCCCGACGCCAGTTCGATGTAGGCCTCCCTGGGCGCCTCGCCCGTCGGGTTCCGGTGGCCGCCGGCGCTCGTCGACGCCAGGTTCTTGGCCACGGTCGACGCGTGGACGCGGAGCAGGTTCAGCCTTTCGAGGAAGACCACGCGGAGCTTTCGCGCCGCGCAGAGCTCCGGGAGCCAGCCCGCGTCCCAGGCGCGGTCGACGTGCTGGCTCATCATCCACTTGAAACCGCAGGCGACGTCGCCGCGCGCGCCGGCGCAGCGGCCCAGGAACTTCTCGAAGCTTCGCGTCGCGCTGAAGTTGAGCGACGCTTTTCCGTCGAAGAGCGCCTCGAGCGCCAGACGTTTCTTCGCGTCGCTCCAGACCCAGGGCGGGTCGCCCGTCTTCTCGTTGAGGAAGATCTCCTTGCCCGACGTGATGCAGGGATGCGCGTCGAGCTCGTCGCTGAGCCACGTGCTGCCCGTGCGCTGCACGGTCATCGTGATGAAGCCGCGCCGCTCGCCGCGGGCCAGCGCGGCGAGGACGGCAAGGCGGCGCAGGGCGGTGCGCATGGTGCGCCTCGTCGCGCGCTGGGTTGTGTTTTTTTGCCACCGGGGGGGGCCTTGGGGGGGTTTTGACGGGGGTGGGGGGGGTCGACTTCTGCTCGGCTCGGGCGCGACAACCTCCTGAAAACAGCGCCCCAGTACGCGTCCGGGCCGCCGGGAGTCGCCGGGACGGGGGGTGGGGGGGTCGCTGAGGGCCCATAAAACCCCCCCAAGGCCCCGGGGGGGGGCTAAAAAACACAACCCTGCGGCTTTCGGCGCGCGCCGCACTGCTGCTAGGCTAGGAGAGGTTAACAGCTAGAGGGCCTACCCGGGGGGTTTGCGGCACCAGGCCTCGCGGCACTGGGACTCCAAGCCTAGCCGCGACCGCCACGGGCGGCCGGGCTGGCATCTAGCTCCGAGGGGCCAGGCGCGCGGGGGCTCACTCGCAGTCCGTGGACTCGCTTCGCGGCCCGCGCGGACATGCTGCAGACAAGGCAGCCCCAGATGCACGTTCGCCGAATCTCGGTTTCTTGAATCGTCTTTGATGCATGGTTAATCAGGGGCTGCCTTGCTGCCCATGGCCTGCTGGGAGCCGCATCAACACAAAAACGGCGGAGACACATCTCACGACGGCCGGCGCGCCGAGTTGAGCGGACGCGCGTATGAATTCGACGCCAAAAAGGGCGTGTTTCGCGGCGCGAAGCCGGCGCCGACGCCGCCCAGCGAAGAGGCTCCCGATGACGCCTCGGCACACCTCAAAGCTTTATCTCTAGACGAGGTGAGCTACGACAGGCACCTCGACTGGTGCTCGAAGCCCTCGTCGTCGCGGCCGCGGAGCCAGCTCGCGCCTTCGAAACTCTTCGCCGCCGCCGCGAACGGCGCGAAGCAAAACGCGGCCGAGTACCCCGCGCTCGACGCGCGCGCGCGCCAGGACCGGGCCAAGACGGAGCGCCGACGTCGACCGGACCAGCAAGTCTATCGTCCACGACGCGCGCGGGCCGCGGCCGCCGCCGCCGGGGACGCCGCGGCGGCGCCAGCGCCGCCGGAGGCCGCCGCTGCTACTGGCAGCGGCACGCCTCCCGCACACTAACCTTTCTTACTCGTTAGACTTGCGCCTTTTTGCGGGTCTTCGGAGCGAGTCCCAGCGCGCGGCGACGAGCGCGCGCGCCGCGGCGGCCGTGACGGGCTGCGGCGCGCGCGCGAACTCGTCGGGCAGCGCGGCCGCCGCCGCGCGGACGAGCGCGGCCTCCGTGGCGACGCGGAGCGCGTCGGCGTCGGGGCCGCAGTCCTTGTAGACCTGGGCGGCGCTGTCGACGAAGAGGCCGAGCGCGGCCTCGAGCGCCGGCGGCGGCCCGGCCGCGACCGGCGGCGGCGGCGGCACGGCGTCCGCGGCGTCCGCGGCGGCATCCGCGGCGTCCGGCGGCGGCGCGTCCGCCATCGCGGCGTCGGCGGCCGGCGGCGGCGCGTCCGCCATCGCGGCGTCGGCGGCCGGCGGCGGCGCGGGCGGCGCGGGCGGCGCGGGCGGCGCGGCGCGGGCGCCGGCGGCCGCGGCGCGTTGAGGTCCGTCTGGAGCGCGCGCAGCTGCGCGTTCCACACGGTGTGGAGCATGGCCCGCGTCGTGCGCGACCGCTCCTTGGACGAGGCGATCCAGCCCGCGACGCCCCGGAGGCGGTCGTGGTCCCTCAGGTCCGCGAGGACGGCGACGTAGAGCGCGAGGTGCTTGAACCGCGACCGGTCGTACTTGCGGTGGTTCGCGTCCAGGCCCGCCTGGCAGCCGGAGACGCCCTCGACGCGCCAGAGGGCGACGACCTGGGGCCGCTTCCGGTCGCACAGGGCGTCGAGCGCCGCGCGCGCGTCGCCGACGGCCGCCTCGACGAACGCGTCGCGCGCGGCCGACGGCGGCTCGCCCGCGGAGCTCAGCTTCGCGGCGAGGAGCAACGCGCGGCCGTGGTAGTGGATGGCCCGCGCGTGGTAGGGGTCGTCCTTGCGGCAGGCCTTGAAGGCCGCGAGGCAGTCGTCGACGACGCTCAGCAGCGCGCCCGAGTCCTCGTTCGACGACGGCGGCGCGAAGCGCGTCGCCGCGGCCGCCGCGAGCGCCGTCGGGCTCGCGCGGCCCGCGTCGGCGAGCGCCGCGACCTTCAATCGCGTCGCGTGGAGGCGCCAGACGACGTCCGGGTCCTCGCGGCCGCAGTGCTTCGCGATCGCCGCGGGCGACGCGTCGACGGCCGCGGCGAAGGACGCGATCGCGGCGGACGCGCGGTCGTCGAAGGGCCGCGCGGCGTCGCGCCAGGCGAGCTTGCCCGCCATCATGAGCGCGAAGGCGCGCGTCGCCGGCGCGCCCAGCGACGCCGCGGCCTCGAAGGCCGTCTTCGCGTCCGTGGAATGGCGGAACGCCGTCGTCACGTTGCCGAGCTTCGACGCGTCGCGCGCGTCCTCGTAGCAGAGGCAGCCGACGGCGGCGGCGTAGGCGCCCCGGCTGCCGTTGGCGAGGCCGTGGGCGACGACCCAGCAGCGCTTCGCGGCCTCGCGGCGCGCCTCGGCCTTGGCCTCGGCCATGGCGTCGATCCAGTCCTGGCCGAGCTCCGGGAAGCGGTACCAGGGCCCCCGGGGCATCTCGCGCGCCGTGGCGACCAGTGCCGCGTCGTTGCCGAAGGGCTTGGCGACGAGCGACCGCGTCGACAGGCAGGCGCAGCGCCGGAGGCCGACGCCCGCGGGCGCCGCGAGGCGCCCGAGCGACAGCAGCGGCGCCGCGAGGTCCTCGAGCGTGCGGGCCGCGGCGGCCCAGTGAGCCGCGCGCCGCGGCTCGAGGGCGCAGCACCGCAGGTGCCAGCGCAGCGCCTCGAGGCGCGAGAGCTCGAGCGCCGCGGGCGTCTTCGTCTCCTGCGCGGCCTCCTTGTCCCGCTGCGTGAGCTTCAGCACCATCATCTCCGCCAGGAGCCGCTCGCCGGCGTCGGCCGGGTCCTCGGGCGCGGCGTGACACGCCCCGTCGCCGTTCGCGGACGCCGCCGTGCCCAGCAGGTACGCGGGGAACGTCCGCGGCTCGTCCGTCGGCGCGAAGAGGTACGCCTCGACGTCGTCGTCGTCGCCCGACCGGTTCTCTTCCAGCGCCTGGGACGCGCGCGCGACGGCCTCGAGGGCGTCGAGGACGTCGCGGCGCGGCGCGAGGGGCAGGGGCGCCTCGTCGCCGCACTTGTCCCGGAGGACGAGGGGCGCGACGTGGCGCACGAACGCGTGGCGCTCGCTCGGCCCTAAAAGCCGGAGCCGCTTGGCCCGGAGCTTGTCGTCGACGCGCGAGTTGGCCACGTCGCGGAGCACGCGGCAGCCCACGAAGTCGTACCAGCACTGGGCCGCGAAGAGCTCCGTGTCCCTGGTGTCCACGGGCCGGCGGCCGCCGCGCGGCGCCTTCGACGCGGACCGCGCGAGCCAGGCGACGCGGCCCCGGAGGAAGACGGCCTGGTCGCCGTCGCAGCACCGGCGCGCCGCGAGGTGGCGGTGGACCTCGGCGCCGAAGGCCGCCGCGGCGTCGCGGGTCTCCCGGACTTCGACGAGCGCGCACGCCGCGTCCGCCGCGCGCGCGCGGAGCGTCTGGCACCGCGCGTGGTTGTAGACCGCGCCGTCGCCGTCGAGCTTGCGGAGCACGTCGACGGCGCCCGCGAGGGCCACGGTCCGCGTCGCCGGCGCGAGCCGCGCGGGGTGGAGCGCCGCGAGCGCCGCGGCGACGGCGCCGGCCTCGTCCAACACGTCGCCGTCGGGCCGGCCCCGGCGCCGGTCGAGAGTCCGCGCCGCG
>NW_008705565.1:22202-24526 GCF_000186865.1 Aureococcus anophagefferens | reverse complement strand
GCCGCGAGCGTCGCCGCGACCTTCGCGCCGAGCGCCCGGACGCACTCGCCGCCCGTCGCCGCGAAGAGCGCGGCGCGGAGCGCCTCGGCCAGGGCGCCCAGCGCGCACCGCGCCGCGGCCCGCGACGCGGCCCGCGGCGCCGTGCGGTCCCGGCAGAGCGCGGCGGCCGCCGCCGACGGGCCGACGGCGAGGAGGCGGCCGACGGCCGCGACCGCGACCTGGAGCGCGAGGTCGCAGCGCGCGTAGCGGTCGCCGCAGGTGCCGCAGAGCACGGAGACGACGTCGGCGCCGGCGCCCTGGCCGTCGAGCGCGCGGCGCACGGCGTCGCCCGCGAGCGCGTCGACGCCGACGACGTCGTAGAGGTCGACGTCGTCCGCGGCGCCGGCCTCGGCGACGTAGTCGTCGAGGACGGCGTCCCAGAGATCCTGGATCTGCGGCGGCTCCGGCGGCCGCGGCGACTCGCCCGACGGCGACGGCGCGGGGGGCGCCGGTGCGAGCGCGCCGGTCGCGTGCGCGGATCGCGCGACGGCCGCGACGCTGGCCAACGCCCGCCGCGCGTCGAGGGACGCGGCGGTCTCCGCGAGGGCCGCGCGCTCCGCGGCGACGGCCGCCGCGGAGACGAGCGTGCCCTCGGCCTCGTCGCCGAGGTGGGGCACGTGGAGCGCGCGCTCCGCGGCGAGTCCCTCGAAGACGCGGCCGCACGCGAGTAAGCTCCGCGCCGCGCGCGCGCCGTCGCCGCGCGCCTGGGCGACGACGGCGTCGAGCCAGTGGAGCCGCGCGGCGAGCTCGGCGACGGCCTCGCCGCCGAAGGCGGCCCGGGCGCGCCGGTCGTCGAAGGCGGACGCGTCGCCGTCGCCCGTCCAGGCGAGCTCCGCGACGAAGACGAGGATCTCCGCCGGGAGCGCCTCGCCGTAAAAGTCCTCGAGGACGCGCGCCGTCGCGCCGGCGATGCGCTCGAGTTCGGGAGACCGGGGCAGCTTCGCGGCCTCGAGGCCGCGCAGGACGGCGAGGAGCGACGCGCGCGCGGAGCGGCCGTCGAGGTCCGGCGCTTTGGCGTCGGCCGCGGGCCGCGCGGGCGCCGCGGTGCCGCCCGCGGCGGCCTCGCCGAGCCACTCGCCGTCGACGCCCGCCGGGGCCGCCGGGGTCGCCGGGGGCTCGCCGCCGGCGAGGTGCTGCCACAGCCGCGGCGCGAGCGGCAGCAAGGGGGGCTCGTCGTCGGGCGTCGGCGACGGCTGGACGTTCTCCTTGCGCCGCCGCGTGCCCCGGCGCGGCGCCTTGTCGCCGGCGGGCGCCGGCGCGGGCGACGTCGACGGGGGCTCGTCGGGCGGCGGCGCGGGCGACCGCGACACGGACCGGGACAGCGACGACGGCGAGAGCGACGGGTTCGCGGACGCCGACCGGCTCAGCGACGGGTTGATCGACGTCGACCGGCTCAGCTGCTCCTCGTCGTAGGCGATGGTAAAGGCCAGCGGCGCCTCCAGCGACGCGCGCCGCGCCCGCGCGTCGTCGACGGCGGCCTCGTGCGCTTCGAGCACGGCCTCGCCCAAGCCGAGGAGCCCGGGCCTCGCGACGGAGACCGCGCGCGGCGCGCGCGGCGGCGCCGGCGGCGCGACGACGTCCAGGCTCGCGTAGGCCCGGCGCACGAGCGCCGGGATGCGCGCGACGACCTTGGCCGCCGCGCCCGCGCCGAACGCGCCGTGGAGCTGTTCGACGCGCCGCGCGGCCTCGATGGCGACGCGGCACCGGTTGTACGCGGGCCACTTCTCGCCGCCCGCCGCCGGTCCCGCCGCGAGGCGGTGGAGCCGCAGCCAGAGCCCGGCGTCCGCCGGCGCCGCGTCCGCCGCGAAGCACGCGGCCTCGACCGCGCCGTCGCCGTCGCCGCCGGCCTCGCGGAGCTCCGAGAGGTGGCGCGCGCACGCGACGCGCAGCGCGCCGTCCCAGGCCTCCTCCTTGCCGGACCGCGCCGTGCCCACCTCCTCGAGCACGGACCAGTAGAGCGCGTCGATCTCCGCGCGCGGCGGCGCCTCGGCGCTGTTCTGCGCCAGCAGGCGGTGGCCACTGGCCGCCTCGTTGTACGTGCGGCGCAGGCGCAACTCTCGTCTTTCCACGTCCTCGCCGCGCGCCTCGTGGGACTTCGACTTGTCGACCGTGTTCCAGCCCATGGTTCTTGCTGCTCTACGAGTCTTGGCTCGACACCATTGCCGGCGCTTTGAAATCCGCGAGGTTTGGAGATGCCCAGCAACACAAGGGGATCTCGATGCCCTCCCGGAAGCCTCCCGGAGCCGTCCGGCAGGCTTCTGGCCGCCCCGCGGAGAGCTCCGACA
>NW_008705565.1:6076-21943 GCF_000186865.1 Aureococcus anophagefferens | reverse complement strand
GAACGCCGCACCGATCGTGGCACCGGCGGTGACGTCCGCCGGCCAGTGGTCGTTGTCCACGACCCGCGACGCGGCGATCCACAGCGCCGTGAACGCGGGCGCTAAACAGGCGAGCGCCGCGAGCGGTCCGACGTCGACGGCGCCGACGCGGAGCGGCCGGCCGAGGCGCGCGGCCCCGAGCAAGCAGTACGAGCTGTGGAGCATGACCACCATGGACAAAGCGCTGTGGCCGCTCGGGAAGGAGCGCATCGCGTCGTCGGGCGTGTCGCCGCAGCGGCCCGTCGCCGCGTCGTAGTCGCACTCGTCGTAGAAGTAGGGTCGCCAGTAGCCGCAGTAGCGCTTCACGCAGTCCACCACCAGCGACGTCGTGGCGAAGGCGTAGAGCAGCGACTGGAGCCGCGCGGCGGCGACGGCGCTTCTCGTCTTCGGCGCGTCGAAGCACGCGAGGACCGCGATCACCGCCGCGGGGACGATGACGAGGAACGCCATGAGCTCCGACGCGGGCACGATCTGCTCGTCGGACGGCACGTACTTGTTGTTGAGCATCGCCGCGGGGAAGTCCCAGCCCTCGTGCGCGATCGTCGGCGCCCGCCGCACGTGCTGGGGGACGGCGAGCGGCAGGAGGCAGGCGACGAGGGCTGTCGCGGCGGCGGCGAACGTGTCCGGCGCGCAGACGGCGGCTAGCAACGCTTTGACGACGTCGGAGGCAGCCATCTTCGCGCGATGCCACTGGCTGTCAAGAGATGCTCTGCAGGAATCGACTGCAACAAAAGCTCTCCTTGAACCGCGCATGCCGTCGTCTAATTCGGGCAGCCCTGGGGCTGAGTGGCCGCGCGTCTTCGGGTATTGTTGCGCGGCGGCGGCCGAGGCGGAGCGGCCGAGGCGGAGCGGCCATGCGCGGCGCGCTGCTCGTCGCCGGCGCCGCCGTCGCGTCGAGCGAGCTTTTAAAGTTCGACCTGCACCGCAGCCCCGGCGCGCGGACGCGGCGCGTGCTCTACAACGGGGACCTGGCGATGGCCGCCGGCGGGGAGCTCTACGAGGGCATGAGCACGCACTACACGCACCTCTACGTCGGCACGCCGCCGCAGCGCGTGAGCGTCATCGTCGACTCCGGCAGCCACTACGCGGCGTGGGTGTGCGAGCCGTGCAACGGCTGCGGGTCGCACACGGACGCGCCCTTCAAGGCGTCGGAGTCGTCGACCTACGAGGAGCTGCGCGGCACGTTGAGCCAGGCCTACGAGGAGGGGAGCATGTGGCACGCGAAGAAGGCGAGCGACCTGGTGAGTCTGGGCAACGTCGACGCGTCGGTCCGCGGCTACAAGCACAAGGACGGCGAGGTCCTGAGCGAGGGCTACACGACGGGCGAGCTCACGAAGGACCATTTGCCCCACATCCGCTTAGTCTTTGGCTGCATCGACCACCAGACCAAGATGTTCGTCACGCAGACCGCGGACGGCATCTTAGGGATGACGTCCGAGTCGAACTCGTTCATCAACACGCTCGTGGAGCAGGGCGCGCTCGAGGAGGCGACCTTCTCCATATGCTACACGCCGACGGACCCGCTGTCGAAGTCGCGCACCTACGCGGGCATGTTCGTGTTGGGCGGCTCCGAGGTGTCGCAGCACACGGCGCCCATGGAGTTCGCGAAGCTCCTGATCACGTCGCGGGGCTTCTACGGCGTCGAGACGCTGGGCATCGCCCTGTCGACGTCGCCGACCTACACGGCCCACAGCGCCGTCAACCTCCAGGTCTCCGCGTCCGTCTACAACGCGGGCGACGGGTTGATCGTCGACTCGGGCACGACGGACGTCTACCTGCCGTCGGGCTGCGCGTCCGCGTGGCGCGCGGCCTGGTCCCAGATCGTCCACACCTGGGCCTACGACATGGACGGCACCGTGTACCTGACGCCCCAGGACCTCGCGGCCTTCCCCTACATCCACGTGCGCGTCCGCGCGGAGGACGGCGCGGGCGAGATGGTCATCTCCATCGCGCCCATCAGCTACATGGAGAAGACCTACTACTCGTGCACGGGCCGCTGCGAGTACCTGCCGCGCATCTTTCTCGACGAGCCCCGCGGCGGCGTCCTCGGCGGGCCCCTCTTCGCGGGGCACGACGTCCAGTTCGACGTCGACGACCGGCGCCTCGGCGTCGCGCGCGCGACGTGCGCGGAGCCCGTCTACAACGAGCGCTGCGACGATTCTTGTGATTATGCCTTCGACGGCGAGTGCAACAACTTCGTCGCCTACGACGACGAGTACTACTACGACGGCTACTACAACTGCCTCGCGGGCACGGACTGCACGGACTGCTGCGCGGCGAACGGCGTCGCCAACTGCACCGCGCCGTCGCACAAGCCCACGCCGGCGCCGTCGCTGCCCCCCTCGGAGGCGCCGTCGCTGTCGCCGGCGCCGTCCCTGCCGCCGACGGCCGCGCCGTCGCCGCGGCCGTCCGCGGCGCCGTCGCCCGCGCCGACGGCGACGCCCTGGCCGTCGACGGGGCCGACGGTGGCGCCGACGCCCGAGCCGACGCCGCGGCCGACGCCGCGGCCGACGCCGGCGCCGTCCCACAGCCACGACCCCACGCCGAAACCCTCGGGCCGGCCGTCGCCGCGGCCCACGCCGCGGCCGTCCTACCGCCTCCACCCGATCAAGATGAACGACGACGACGACGCGAACGCCGACGACTACCGCTCCGCGTCCGCGCGCAAGTCGAAGATGGCGCTCCTCGCCATCGGCCTCGCCGGCGTCGGCCTCGTCCTCTTCTTCCTCGTCCTCTTCTCCTGCCGCGGCAGCCCGGACGAGACCGACGGCCCCCGCGAGACGGAGCTCGTCGACCGCTCGAGCCCGCCGCGGCCGAGGCAAAAGTACTCGCGCGCGCCCGGAGCCAGAGTCGCGCCGGGCGAAACCGCGCGTCGAGAGCGCCCTCCCCCCCCCTCGCAGGCGCGTCGAGCAGGCCGACAACGGCGGCGGCGGCGACGACGACGACGAGGGCGTCGAGAACGCGATGCTCAGCCGCGCGGAGAACGGCGGGTCGTCCAAGTACAAGGACAACCCGGACGAGGAGGACGAGGAGGAGGGCATCCTCGCGGCGCCGCCCTCCGCGGCCGACGACGACGACGACGACGACGACGACGCGCAGTTCCTCTAGTCCTATTTTCGTAACCGTTATCGACTCGCGCGCATCTCCGCCTCGAGCTCGTCCTCGTAGTCCTCGTCCTCCTCGGGCTCGTCGAAGTAGTCACCGCCATCGTCGTCGACGTCGTCCTCGAACGCGTCGCGCGCGGCGCCGCCGTCGCCGTCGCCGTCGAGCCAGCCGCGCGCGTCCGTCGCTCGCGCCGTCGAATCGCTGCCGAGTTGCCAGTCCCTCTGCAGCGCTTCGTCGACGTCGTCCTTGATGCGCCGCCGCCGCCGGCCGACCCAATCCTCGTCGCCGTTTTTGTAGACCGGGCGCTCCGCCGGCGGCGGTTTCTTCGAATGCAGCGCGGTCGATCGCTGCCGGCGCTGCACCAAGGCCGATGCAGCGATTGCCATCGATGCGATGCGCAGGATTTTGAGCATGTTCGGTGTAGTGCCGGCAGCGATCGATGCGATGCGCGCGATTTTAAGCATGGCTGCGCTTCGACGCGCTGTCGCAGCACGACGACTGACGCGCTCGACGCGGCACCGATGCGGCAAGATTGCGGCACCACAGCGGCAACAAAAATGTTGACGCACTCTCCGAGCCGATGAGCGAGATCGCGACCGACATCGACGCGCGCAAACGTGCAGCGCTCGAGAAGAGCCGCATCCGCAAGGCGAACGAAGCAAAGCGCAGCGCCACACCGGTCGACGTTGCACGGGAAAACAGCGTCGAAGCCAGCGCCGCCCGGGCCGTCGCGCTCTACAAGGCCGGCGACCACGCCGCGGCGATCGATGCGTTCACCGCCGCCCTCAAACTCCAAACGCCGGGCCGCCGCGCGACGCTCTACAAGAACCGCGCGGCCGCGCGCGCGGCGCTCGAGCAGTGGGAGGCCTGCGAGGCGGATTTGACGCTCGCGCTCGCCGAAGCCGGGCGCGCCGTCGCGAGCCGAATACTACTCAAGCGGTGCTTCGCGCGCGGCAAGCTCGAGCGCCACGAGGACGCTTTGGAGGACGCGACGGCCGCCGCCGCCGCGGCGTCGACGCCGGCGGAGCGGACCGCCGCGGAGGCCCAGGCCGCGCGGTGCCGCGTCGCCGTCCGCCAGGACGCCGCGGAGCTCAAAGCCTCCGCGGCGGAGGGGCA
This sequence comes from Aureococcus anophagefferens, assembly GCF_000186865.1. Lineage (NCBI taxonomy): Eukaryota > Pelagophyceae > Pelagomonadales > Pelagomonadaceae > Aureococcus > Aureococcus anophagefferens. The sequence goes on along the minus strand of NW_008705565.1, from coordinate 17,683 downwards.
GAGCATGGTCCACGAGTCGCAGACGCTGCGCCTCTTCTTCGCGTCGCCGATCCCCGCGCGCGTGCGGCGGGGCGACCGCTTCGACGTCGAGGTCCGCGTCGCGAACGAATTCGGCCTCTGGCGGCCGCGCGACTGGGCGTCGGCGGCGGCGACGGACCGGTGCGAGCTCGTCGTCGACGGCCGCGGCATCGTGCCGCCTGATGATGTATTTATCGGACGGGACGCGAAGGCGACGCTGACGGTGACCGTCGACGCCGACGACGGCGCCGACGTCGTGCTCCGCGTCGCCGTCGACGCGAGCGCGTGGCTCCGGCCGCCCATCGCCGTCCTGTCGCTGCCCGTGCGCGTCGGCGGCAGCGTGAAAACGGAAGAAGACCGCTTCGGCGCCGTCGGCGCGACGTGCTGCCGCGAGGTCGCCGTCGGGCCGGGCGACCGCGTCGTCGTGAGCGAGGCCGCGGGCGCGCTGGGCATCGGCGGCAAGCTCTGGGACGCGAGTTTCGCGCTGCTCGCCTACGTGCGCTGCGGCGCCGTCGACGGACGCCTGGCCGGGAAGCGCTGCCTCGAGCTCGGCTCGGGCGTCGGCGCCGTCGGCATCGGGGCCGCGCGCTACGCGGCGTCGGTCGCGCTGAGCGACGTCCCGGACGTCGTGCCGCTCCTCGAGGCGAACGCGACGCTCAACGACGCGCCGAACGTCGACGCCCTGGCGCTGGACTGGTTCGAGCCGCTGCCCGCGGCGATCGCGGGCCGGCCCTTCGACGTCGTGCTGGCGTCGGACGTCGTCTACGACCCGGAGCTGCACGCGCCGCTGCTCAAAACGCTCGCGGCGCTGCTGGACGGCTGCGGCGTGCCCCTGTGCCTCCTCGCGCACCGCCACCGGAACCCGCACGACGATCTGTTCTTCGCGGCGCTCTTCGCGAGCTTCGACGTCGTCGAGAACTTTTTGCCCGAGGACGCGCGCGCGGGCTGCCCGCCGGACGTCCGGCTGTTCTCCGTGCGGCCGAAACCTCGCTAAAGTACCTCCAAAGTTTAGCGCTTCAGCCCGTTCATCTCGTAAAATTGGTCGATCTTGGCGATGAGCGGCAGCGCGCCGTCGATCCACCGGTTGAGGACGGGCTCGAGCGCGGCCATGTCGTCGACGTCGAAGCACGCGAGCATGGACGCGCGGTCCGGGATGATCTGCATGAGGACGACGGCGATCTGGCGCATGATGACGTTGTGGTGCGGGCCGAGGTGGACCTCGTAGGCCTTGACGAGGCACGCGTTGAGCTCGAGGTCCGGCCGTTTCACGAGATTGTCGAAGAACGCGGCCGTGAAGCGGAGGATGCGCTTGAGCCACACAAAGGCCTGGGTCGTGCTGTCCGGGTGGCCCTCGTTCCGCCGCGCGACGTCGTCGAGGACGCCCCGGTGGACGGGGATGCCGGGCGCGCCGTTCGCGCGGAGCTTCTCGACGTTCCCTAGGACGTCCTTCGCCGCGGCCGCGTGGATCGCGGAGCCGAAGACCTGGAAGGCCGGCATGAGCGCCGCGATCGCGTCCATGAACTGGGCCCCGTGCACGGGCATCTTCGCGCCGCGGCCCCGGGCCTTGCGGAGGAGCGCGTCCGACTGCTTCAACGCGGCGATCGCGACGGAGTCCGCGGCGCCGCGGCGGCGCCAGAGGCGGCGCTTCGGCGCGGGCGGCGGCGGCGTCGCCTTTTGGGGCGTCGGCATGACGACGGCGGCGCCGGGCAGCCACCAGGACTGCGCGAAGAAGCCCGCGGTCTCCGAGAAGCCCGCGCGGAGCAGCGCCTCGGGCGACTCGCCGGCGCCGGTCGTCGCCGGCGCCGGCGCCGGGCCGGGCGCGCCGCCGGGGAGGTCGAATCTCGCGTGCGACGCCGCGGCGACGGCCAGCGCGAGGGCGACGGCGACGCCGCAGGCCTGGTACTTGGCCAGGAACGTTTTCGACTGTTCCACGCGCGCGACGACGACCTTCGCCTCGCCCTCGAGGCTCACGGTGCTGAGGCTCGTCTTTAGGGTCTTGGTTTTTTCGATGTATGTGGTCATAGTTTGGGACATTATCCGCCTCGGGGCTGGGCTTATGCTTTCTTCGGGGCTTCTGGCAGCGGCGCTCTCTGGCAGATCGTGTCGCTCGATGCGCGCGTGATCGTGTGTCGAAGACGCAAAGTTGCTGGCGCCGCCGGCCTCGGTAAGTCCGCAGTCGTCTCGACACACCAAAACGCGCGCCTTTACAGGTACCGCTCCTTCTCGGGACCCCGGTCGTCCTCGACGAGCGTCGCGACGGTGGCGAACTCGATGTCGCCCTGCGCGGCGCGCGCGCCCTCGGCGGCGAGCGCGCGCTCGCGCTTCTTGGAGTAGATCCAGGCCGCGCCGGCGCCGCCGACGAGGAGCAGGCCGAGGAGGGGCACGACGATGAGCGCCGACGCGCTCGCGGCGTCCGCCGAATCGCTCTTCTTGGAGGCCGCGACGCGCGACGGCGCGGCCGACGGCGCGGCGGTCGACGGCGCGCGCGTCGGCGCGGCCGTCGGCGAGAAGGTCGGCGCGGGCGTGTAGGACACGCGGAAGTCGTAGGAGGCCGCCACGGCGGCGTCGTCCGCGCAGCGCAGCGTCAGCGTGTAGTCGCTGACCTCCGCGTCGCCCGCCGTGACGCGCGTCGTGAAGCCGTCGTTCGGCGTCGTCGTCGAGCCGACGACGGCCCCGGCGACGTCGGTTACGGCGACGTCGAGCGTCGCGCAGGCCGCCGCGGCGCCGCGGTAGGCCCAGGCGACGTCGCACGCGACGCCGGAGACGCACGTCGCCATCACGCCGACGCTCGTGATCTCGAGCGACGGCGCCGTCGGCGCGCGCGTCGGCGCCGCCGACGGCGCGGGCGTCGGGTCCGGGCCGACGAGCGTGAAGTAGGGCGAGCTCGCGGCGACGTGGCGCGCGGCGTCGTCGGCGACGGAGAACGCGTACGCGCCCGCGCCCGACGCGGGGAGCGCCTCGACGCGCACGGTGGCGCTGCCCGTGTTGAAGAAGTAGGACGTCGTCGGCTGGTCCGCGTTGACGACGGCGGCGCCGTCGCAGGTCACGTCGCCGCCGGCCTCGTACGCGCAGAGCTCGACGTGCACGAAGCCCGAGACGCAGTCCTCGCTCGTCCAGGTCACGACGACGTCCTCGCCGACCCGGATCTCCGCGCCGGCGCCGGGGGACGTCACGGCGATGCTCGAGATGCCGCAGGCCGCCGTCGGCACGGGCGTGTGGCCCCACTTCTCGCAGAGGCAGTGCACGTCCGTATTCGAGTTCGTCGTCGCGAGGCAGTCGCCGTCGTTCCAGACGGCGTTGTACTGGGTCATCATGACGCAGTCCTCGCCCGTGGACCCCCAGCCGTTGGGCTCGCCCGCGTCCCAGTTCCGGTAGTACGTGCCCTCGCACATGCCCGCGGAGAAGGCGAACTCGCCTTCGACGTCGACGTCGTTGAGCCCGATCCAGAGGCGCCGGTCCCGGTTCTTGATGAAGGTCTCGTAGATGAAGGCATTCATGTCCTCGTCGTCGACGCAGGCGAGCCAGCCCGGCGCGCACTCGTTCGCGACGCACTCTGGCCAGGAATTCGGCGCGTCCGGCACGTAGAAGCACTTCGCGCCGTAGGCCGTCCAGCCCTCGGGGCACGACGCGCTCGGGGCGAGGGTCACGCTCCCGCCGTAATCGTCGCCGACGCTCGTGATGCCGGGCATGGACGCGTCGCAGTTCTTCGAGTCGGCGTCGGTGTCGCAGCGCTGGCTCGACTCGTCGTAGACGCACTCGCCGCTGGAGACGCAGCCCGAGCAGGCGACGCGGTCGCCGTCGTAGCTCGAGCAGACGACGGCGCGCGCGGCGGGCACGGCGAGCAGCGCGACGACGAGGGCCCGCATCGTCGACGACGAGAGCTCGACTTCGGGCCCGCGCAGAATTTGCTGGGCCCAGCCTCCTCAGGGGCTGCTAGGCTGCTATTGAGTGTGCAATGAAATGTTCAACCCGAAAAACTCAAAAAGCTGCCCCGTGCGCAATGGACCCCGCGCCGCCGGCGCCCCGCGCCTCACCGAACGCGATCCCCGGGGCGAACATGAACGACCTGCGCAGCCTCCTCGCCGCCGCGGGCTACGAGAACGCCGCGGACAAGCCGACGGAGGCCGCCCAGCAGGACGCGAACCACTACCTGCGGCTGCTCCAGACGCGCCAGGCGCAGCGCGTCGCCCCGCGCCCGCCCCGTCGCCCGCGCGCGGCCGACGCGTCGCCTCCCCCCTAGGCTCCAGCTCGAGCAGCAGCACATGGTGTCCGTGCTCCAGCCGATGCTGAGCCAGGTGAACCTCGCGCGCGCCGCGGAGCAGCAGCGGAGCGCGAGCGGCGCGGCCCAGGCCCAGTTCGCCCGGGGCGGCGGCAAGCTCCGGCCGCCGGCGGCGGGCCGGCGCCGGCCGGTCTACGAGCCCATGCCGCCCGCGGAGATCTCCTGGGAGCGGGTCTTCGAGACCGCGCCGTTCGGCATGGCCATCGTCGGCGGCGACGGCGACGTCGAGCGCGCCAACGCCAAGTTCCGGGCCCTGACGCGGCCGGCGGCGGCCGACGCGCCGGCGCCGGCGCCCGCGGCGCCGCCCGCGGACGACGACGCGGCGGCCGCGGCCGCGGCCGCGGCGGCCGCGCGGGACGCGCTCGACGGCGAGCGGCGGGAGAAGCTCCGGGACGTCGTCGAGCGCGCGGCGCGCTGGCGCGGGCCCTTCGGGGACGCGGAGGCGGCGGTCCTCGCGGCCGCGCGCGGCTCGGGCGACCTCCGGTTCGTCCGGCGGCCGAACGCCGACGACGCGGACGCGCTCGCGCTCGCGGCCCACGGCCTCGTCGACGACGACCTGGGCGACGCGGGCGCGCCGGGCGGCGGCGACGGCGGCGACGCCCTCGACGACGACGACGGGGCCGACGCGAGGGCGGGCTGCGTGCTCGCGTACGTCGGCGACGCGGCGCTGCCGCCGGGCGAGGCGCCGCGCGCGAAGCGCCGCAAGCCGCCGCGGCCCACGGGCGCGTCGCTGACGCTGTCGACCGTCGACGTCGACGCCCCCCCGCCCGGCGAGGGGCCCCTCGACGCCGACGAGCCGAAGCGCAAGGCGCCCGCGCACGCGGACCGGCCCCCGGCGAAAAAGGCCAAGAAGCAGCCGCCGCCGCCGCCGGCCCACGACGACACCGCCGAGCCGCCGCCGGCCAAGGCGCCCGCCGCGGCGAAGAAGGCGCCCAAGGGCAAGCAGGCGTCGAAGAAGGCCGCGCCGAAGATGGCCGCCAAGGCCAAGGGCAAGGTCCTCGCCAAGGAGCTCCCGCCGGCCCACGACGACGACGACGACGACGACGACGACGACGGCGAGCCGCCGACCGTGACGCGGGGCGGCCGCGTCTCCCGCCCGCGCGGCCGCTAGGGGGGGCTCACGTTACGGCGCCGACGCGGCCGTCGCTTTGGCACCCCGCGGCCTCCGGGAGGAGCGTGAGCTCGAAGCCGAGCATGCCCAGGACGGCGGCGAGCTCGAGGTGGCCGGGCATGTCGCCGCTCGGCGCGGCGACGGCGAGGCGGAAGCCCAGGAACGCGAGCGCGCCTACCAAGCATGACGGTAACGAATTCTCGTTGTTTTCCCACCCCAAATCTCTCGAAAGTCGTGACGGCCACAGGACGCTGGAGCGCGCCGCCCGCGAGCACGCGGACCATCGTGAACGCGCTGCCGCGCGTCGCGTCGACGAGCGCGCGGAGGAGGAGGCAGCCCCAGACGATGCGCAGGAACGCCCACGTCACGCAGGCCGTGATGTGCGGGGCCCCGCGCGGGTTCGTGCCGATGCAGATGAGGAGCGCGAGGAAGCTGCCGACGGCGGCGACCGCCGACAGGACGGTGCACGCGGCGCCCGCGCCGCTCAGGCGCCCGCCGGCCAGCGCGTCCGCCAGGCCGAGGTCGCTCGCGAGGTTGAGCACGCTCGACGTCGCGAAGCAGCCGCGCATGGCCCGCCGCGCGTCCGGGTGGTGCATGAGCATGGAGATCGTCGGGAAGCCGGCGTCGAAGCTCTCGCACTATGATGTCATAAAAGAACATGGAGAACTCAAGGATGGAAAGTTCATTTTACCTCGTCCTCGTACTTTTCCTCGCAGGAGATGGAGATGCCGGCCCAGAGGCCGGCGCCGGCGAGCACGACGGCGGCGACCAGGGCGCCGGCGAGCGCGGGAGAGCCCATATACTTTAACGAGCCATGCTCTCAATTCTCCTCGAAACGCCTACATCGTATGCTTCAACTTGAAGTTCAAGGGCGAGAAATGATTTCCATGCGCGTTACTTCGCCGGATCAGTGGGAGGGCGGGTCGTCGTCGCGCGCGACCGCGGGCTCGTCCTGGCCGTCGCTCTTCTTGGGCTTGGCGATGAGGAGGAAGCGCTCCTCGTCGCAGCTGTAGGTCTTGGGCTGGAGGCGGATGACCGTGTTCAGGGGGATGGAGACGTAGGGCGCCTCCTCGCGGGAGAGGCCCATGAGGTAGGCGTAGAGGAGGCGGAGGATGCCCTGGTGCGCGACGATGAGGAGCGGCTCGCGGTGGCGCTCCATCTCGTGGACCATCGTGTCGAGGCGGTGGATCATGTCGAGGTACGACTCGCCGCGCGGGTAGCGGTAGGCGAGCTTGTCGTCCTGGCGCCGCTTGAACTCCTCGGGGTAGTGCTCCTCGATCTCCGCGTAGGTCATGCCGTCGCAGACGCCCGCGAAGATCTCGTCCAGGTTCGACCACGCGAGGGATCCGGAGCTGGACCCACTCCTGCGCGTGGCCGACGTCGTCGCCCTCGTAGTCGATGTGCGTCTTCTCGTGGGCGATGTAGGCCGCCGTCTCGCGCGTGCGCCGCATGGTCGACGTCCAGAGGCGCGCGGGCCGCTCGGAGCCGTCGGGCGCCTTCGTGACCTCGGAGACGCAGAACTCCGCGAGCTTCTTCGCGTAGGCGTCGCCCGCGGCCGAGAGGCCGCTGTCGCCGCCGATCTTGCCGAGCACGTTGTACTCCGACTGGCCGTGGCGGCTGAAGTAGAAGACGTGGGGCTCCATGTGGAGGTGGCTGAGGAACTGGACGAGGCGGCCGGGCATGTAGCCCCGGATGTTGTTGATGACGAAGCGGCGGCAGTCGATGATCTTGATCCAGCTCCGGTTGCTCTCGGCGCCGTCGAGGCAGTCCGCGTCGATGGTCTCGTAGTTGGACTCGTACTGGGCGACGCGCCGCCGGAAGTCCTCGACGGCGTCGCGCTCGGACATGCCCACGTAGTCCGGCGTGCCGAGCTTGCAGGAGACGATGTTGCGCTCGACGACGTCGCGGTCCGAGCAGATGGACTCGAGGAAGATGACCTTGCAGTCGAGCTTGCGCAGTTTGTCGTAGGCGTAGTTGCGCTTGGCCAGCGTCGAGTGGGTCCCGTCGAGGATGGCGACGCGGCCGTCGTTCTCCTCCGCGAGCCACGCGCTGAGGTCGCCGAGCGCCGCGTCCGTCGCGAGCTTGCGCTCGCGCGCGCCCGTCTCGTTCTTCGGGTCGAACCACTCCGCCGGGTGGTGGTCCCCGAGGAGCTTGCGCCGGTAGTTGCCGATGTTGAAGAGCCGCACGTTGACCGCGTGGAAGAACTCGAGGTAGCGGTGCACCTTGCGCGCGACGAACGTCTTGCCGCGCGCGGGCAGGCCGACGAGGATGAGCACGATCTTGTCCGAGGGCGTGCTGTACTTGCTCTTGTTCGGCGCCACGTGGAGCAGCGCGGCGTTGTCGCGCGGCGACGACGCGCCGGGCGGCAGCTGCGGCACGGGGTTCGACACCGTGAGGCGCCCCGCGAGCTCCGTCATGGCGCCGTCCTGCTGCTGTTTCGTGTTGCGAGGTGCGCGCACGCGCTCGGTTTTTCTGCTGCTGTCGCGTCGTTTGAGGCCGCGCGCTTCGTGCGACGTGCTTTTTGCGGCTGCGCAGAACCGGTGCGGCGCGGCAAGACGCCTTCTGCCACTCGACGACGATGGATGGCGCCGCGCCGCTGCTCGAAAGTTTTAGCGAGCACAGCACCTTCAGCCTGTATCTTGGGGCAGCCCGCGGCGCTGAGCGCGCCCGCGGCCGCAGGAACGTCTGAGAGCCTGTCGTCGCAGCCATGGTCGCCGCGACGGACGAGCTCCGCGGCGAGGACGAGATCGTGGACCAGCTCGCGCGCGTGCTGGCCAAGAGCAGCTTCCCGACGGAGGACGAGGAGTTCGAGACTCTGGGGGCCGGCGCCCCCGAGGGCGGCCCCAAGGTGAGCACGCCCGAGGTCATGAAGCGGCTGAGCGTGTCGCTGCGCGACTGGGGCGACGACGACGGCAGCGTCCTCGGGAACGGCAAGGGGTCCGGCGGGTCGCCCCGGGGCGGCGGCGGCGGCGGGTCGCCGACCGTCACCGTGAGCCTGAGGAGCGGCCCGACGCCCTACGAGGTCTGGCGCGCCAAGCACCCGGGCCCCGCGGCTTCCCCGCCCTCCAAGAAGTTCGCGCCCAAGGACTGGGACGGCCTCGTCGCGCGGCTCTACGCGTCGAACAAGGCGCGGGAGGCGAGCGTCAACTCGAAGCAGAACGCGAACCTCGCGGGCGAGCTCAAGGACCTCAAGTTCGAGCCCGCGCTCTGCGCGCGGTCCCTGCGCCTCGAGAACGCGAAGCGCAAGAACACGACCATGGTCGACATGCAGGACGGCATGCGCAAGCGCTTCGAGGCGCGCATCGCCAAGCTCCGGGAGCGCGAGCGGTCCGAGGAGCTCCGCGACTGCACGTTCGCGCCGCGGCTCGCCGCGGCCGCCAAGTCGACCGCGTACCTCCGCCAGAGCCACGGGTCCCGGCGCACGACGGCGGACCTGCAGAGCTACGCCGACGAGGCCAAGGTGCGCCGCCTCCAGCGCAAGCAGCTCGTCGACGACGCGGAGACGCGCGACCTCACGTTCGCGCCGACGCTCAACAAGAAGTCCATGCGCATCACGGCCAAGCTCAAGGCCGAGGGCAAGCTCACGGTCGACCCGGCGTCGAAGCAGACGGCGGCGACGGCCCACCTCAACTCGTCGTCCGTGAAGAAGGGCGGCACGGGCTCCGCGGCGGACCCCGGCCACGAGCACGAGACCTTCGCGCCGACGATCTCCGCGCGCGCCAAGACCTACGCGACGCGCCGCGACGAGGCCGACGTCTACGACCGGCTCTACAGCCGCGCCAAGGAGCAGGTCGCCGCGCAGCACAACGACGCCGTCGCGCTCCTCGAGACCTACGTCGACATGCCCGAGGCCTTCAAGACCTGGGAGACGACCAAGGTCGACGGCGCGCTCGGCGAGGCCCGCGCCGCGTGGGCCAGGGCCGACGGGCCCCGGGCGCCGGGCGCCGCGACATGCGGCGGCGGCGCGCCCCACGTCGACGTCCTCGAGTACGACCGCGACCTCGACGACCTCCTCGAGCTCGTGTCGACGGCGCGCCTGCCCGCGGACGACGCCGCCGCGGACCCGCCGCCGCCCGGCGACGACGGCGACGGCGACGACGACGACGACAACTACCCCGAGGAGCTCTCGACGCGGCCCGTCCCGTCGACGTCGCCGGCCCGGCCCCGGGGGCGCTCGGAGCCCCAGCCCCGCGCGCGGCCGCCGTCCGCCGCGCCCCAGCGCCGGTCCACGGCCAAGGCGCCCAAGCCGAGCGCCCTCTTCGACGACGTCCCCGACGACGACAGCGACCTCTTCTGAGCGCCCACGCCCGCGCGCGCGCGTGCCCGATCATAACGGCATAGATAATAAGGGGGGGGCGGGGTCTCGAGCGCGCGGGGCGCTAGTTCGAGTAGCGGAGGTTGGCGAAGTAGTTGTCGCCGGTCTGGAGCTGCAGGCCCGCCTTGAGGCTCGCCGGGCTCAGGTCGCTCAGCGAGCCCGCGTCGTCGTCGTCGCTGTAGCAGAAGTCGAGCTTGTTGACGTTGCCGTTCGCGTCGGTGCCCGTCGTGTAGACGCCGCCCTTGCCGTCGCAGTCGTCCGGGTCCCAGCGCACGCGGTACGTGTTCCAGGCCTCCTGCGTGTAGGCGAAGTAGGACTCCTTGTACCAGGACTCGTCGGACCACTCGCAGGCCGTGCTGAGGGGCCGGTCGTAGAGGAGCATGACGCCGTCCTCGTCGTCGTCGAGGTTCGACCCGCCGCTCGCGGCCCAGGCGGTGTCGTCGCACCAGGACGCCTTGACGCCGTCGTTCGTGTCGAAGAGGTAGACGAAGACGCACTGGTTCGACGTGACCCAGAAGTCGAACTCGACCCAGCCCGCCCTGGCGGGGTTCATGATCATCGAAGGCGCCTGGTAGGCGATGGTCCGGATGGACGTCCGCTCGTAGATGTCGACGCAGTCGCTCTTGCCGTCCTGCTCGACCTGCTCCGTGACCTCCGTGTCGTCGTCGTCGCCCGTCGAGCAGTACTCGGAGAAGCCGAACGCGAACGACGGCGCGGCCGTATGCGTCGGCTCGGACGTCGGGTGGGACGTGCGCGTCTGGTGGTGCGTCTTGTTCGCGTGGGGCGGCGGCGGCCCGGGGGGCAGCGGCATGAGCGTCGGCGCGCCCGTGTGGAGCGGGCGCGTCGGCGCGAAGCCCGGGAACGTCGGCGCCGCGTACGACGACCCCTGGAGCGTCGGGTAGGACGTCCGGTTCTGGTGGTGCGTCTGGTTCGCGTGCGGCGGCGGCTGCTCGTCGGGGAGCGGCATGAGCGTCGGCGGGTCCGTGCCGTAGGTCGCGGTCGGCGCGCCGGGCGCGCCGACCGTCGGGTACTGCACGAGGTCGCGCGTCGGCCCGGACGTCGGCGCGAGGGGCGACGCCGTCGGCGCGACGGGCGCGGCCGACGGCGCGCCGGCGAAGGAGATGGTCGCGAAGGGCGCCGAGGTCGGCGCCACGAACTTCGCCGCGGCGACGGGCGACGCCGTCGGCGCCGGCTCGGGCCCCGCCGTCGGCGACGGCACGGGCCTCTCCGAGGGCTTGCCCGTCGGCGTGATGGGCGCGGGCGTCGGCTTGAACGTCGGCGGCGCCTCGCCGACGCACTCCCAGCCCGCGGAGCCGTCGCAGTAGCCGCACTTGTTCATCTCGAGCCAGCACTGCGGCGTCGGCAGGCTCGTCGGCACGGCCGTGGGCTCGGGCACGGGCACGAGCGTCGGGTTGGGCGACGGCGCGTAGGACGGCGCGCCCGTCGGGGCCGGCGACGGGTGGCGCGTCGGCAGGGGCGTCGGCGACGTGGTCGGCGCCGACGACGGCGCGAACGACGGGTAGGTCGTCGGCAGGAACGTCGGCTCCGACGTGGGCATGAACGACGGCTCCGGCGTGGGCTGCGGCGACGGCGCCGACGTCGGCGACGGCACGGGCACGGGCGTCGGCGGGAAGGACGGCGCCGACGTGGGCTCGAGCGACGGGCGGCTCGTCGGCACGGGCGTCGGCGCGGGCGTCGGCGCGGACTCGGAGAGGACCGCGCAGAAGCGCGCGTCCTGGATCTCCGCGACGAAGGTCTTGTCGCTGGAGCCCTCGAGGTCGCCGCGGTAGACGCCGGTGTCGTCGATGAAGAAGAGGAGGTTCTCCTCCGGCGACACGGCGACGCCCATGGGCGATTTGAGGCTCTGGTAGACGGCCGCGAGGA
>NW_008705565.1:2700-5316 GCF_000186865.1 Aureococcus anophagefferens | reverse complement strand
GCCGCGTAGGACGCCGCGGGGTCGAAGATGTCCGCGACGTAGATCTGGTTCGCCGCGGCGAAGAAGAGCTGGCGGTTCGTCGCGTCGACGTCCAGGCCGCCGAAGTTCGCGAGGCCCGCGTCGGCCTCGGAGAGGACCAGCGTGAGGTCCGAGCCGTCCTGGTCCATCTTGTAGATGCCCGTGCTGTCGACGACGTAGAGCGCCGCGGCGCGCTCGTCGACGGCGACGTCGATGGGCTCGTCGAAGCCCTCGGAGACGACCCAGTAGTCGCCGTCGTTGCCCTCGAGCTCCGCGCCGTAGAGCGTGTTCCGCTTCTTGTCGACCCAGTACATCTTGTTGTCGTACTCGTAGAGCGCGAGGCCCTCCATCTGGGAGCCCGGGTCGTCGTCGACGTCGTAGCAGAAGACCTCCTTGAGGTCGAGGCCGTCGGGCTCGACGCGGCCGATGCAGCCGTCGACCGTGAAGAAGATGGACGTCGAGTTGCTGTCGATGTCGATGCCGCGCGAGTCGCCGAACGTGTCGACGAGGACGTTCGCGCGGACGCCCTCGAGCTCCTCGTTCGTCCACCAGACGTAGGAGTCGTCGAGCTCGGACCCGAACTCGCCGTCGGTCCAGAACAGCTCCCAGTAGTCCATCGCCGTCGGCGACTCCGTCGCGCCGCCGGCGTCGGCGGCGAGGACGCCGAGCGACTCGAGCTCGTCGCATTCGCAGGCGGCGCAGTCCTCGACGGCCGCCACGTCCGCGGCGAGCAGCGTCCCCTCCGGCGCCGCGGCGCTACTCTCGAGGGCGTGGCCGACCTTGTAGAGGGACTGGACCGCCGCGACCTTGGTCGCGTGGGGCGCCGTGTACGCCGCGAAGGCCGAGCACGCCGCGAGCGCGACGACGGCGCGCTTCGTCGTCCATGCGGGCGCCCGCTCGTCCTCCCCGGACGAGATGCGCTCGTACTTGGGCCCGCCCATCAGCCCTCCTCCTGGCGGGCTGCGCCGACGCCACCAGACCGCAGTGGCTGCTTTAGACGTGCTTGATTAGCAGGGCTGCCGTGCTGTGCAACACGAAGATCGGCGGTCGTGGTGCCGTGCCGCGGCTCGACGACTTGAGCGAGCTAGGAGAGCGTCTGGCCGTCGCGGCGTCGGAAGTTGCGCAGCCACTGCGGTCCCCGCGGCCCCCGAGCGGCCCCCGCGGCCCCGCGATGCCGAAGGACAAGTCGAAGAAGTCGAAGAAGGAGGCGAACGGCGACGGCGGCGACGCCGCCGGCGACGCCATCGCGCCGAGCAGCGTGACGCCCAAGCTCGACACGTCGAAGTGGCCCCTGCTGCTCAAGGACTACGACAAGCTGAACGTGCGCACGGCGCACTACACGCCCATCCCGTCCGGCTGCTCGCCGCTGAAGCGGCCGCTCGCCGAGTACCTGCGCTACGGGTGCATCAACCTCGACAAGCCGGCGAACCCGAGCAGCCACGAGGTCGTGGCGTGGATCAAGCGCATCCTGCGCGTGGAGAAGACGGGCCACAGCGGCACGCTCGACCCCAAGGTCACGGGCTGCCTCATCGTCTGCGTCGACCGCGCGACGCGCCTCGTCAAGAGCCAGCAGTCCGCGGGCAAGGAGTACGTCGCCGTGCTCCGCTGTGTGGAAATCAAATCTTCAACCCGACTTCAATGTGCGCGTAACCGAACGATTTGGACCAGACTCTTTCGCTGTGCTTCGAGAACTCGACGAGAGCGATCGATTCGTCCAAAAATCAGCCGAATCGACTTCGATTTGATTGAGATAGAGCGTTCTGAAGTTTGGTGGGGACCCCCCAAACCAGTGGTTGATTTCCACACAGGTGCTCCGGCTCCACGGGCCCTGCGACAAGGCCAAGCTCAAGCGCGCCGTCGAGACGCTCACGGGCGCCCTCTTCCAGCGGCCGCCGCTCATCTCCGCGGTGAAGCGCCAGCTCCGCATCCGCACCGTCTACGCGTCGAGCCTGCTCGAATACGACGCGGAGCGCCACCTCGCCGTCTTCCACGTCAAGTGCGAGGCGGGCACCTACATCCGCACGCTCTGCGTCCACCTCGGCCTGCTCGTGGGCGTCGGCGGCCACATGCAGGAGCTCCGGCGCGTCCGGTCCGGCGCGCTCGACGAGAACGCGCACCTCGTGACGATGCACGACGTGCTCGACGCGCAGCACCACTACGACGCGACGAAGGACGAGTCCTACCTGCGCCGCGTCGTCATGCCCCTCGAGGTCCTCCTCACGTCCTTCAAGCGCCTCGTCGTGAAGGACAGCGCCGTCAACGCGATCTGCTACGGCGCCAAGCTCATGATGCCGGGCCTGCTGCGCTTCGCCGACGACGTCGACGTCAACGAGGAGGTCGTGCTCATGACGACCAAGGGCGAGGCCATCGCCGTGGGCATCGCCATGATGACGACGTCCGTCATGGCCGACTGCGACCACGGCGCCGTCGCGCGCATCAAGCGCGTCATCATGGAGCGCGACACGTACCCGCGCAAGTGGGGCCTCGGGCCCATGGCGACGAAGAAGAAGGCCCTCGTCGCCGAGGGCAAGGTCCACAAGAACGCCGAGTACCCGACGCCCCTCGACGGGTCCGCGGCGGCGCCGCCGCCGGCCGCGG
>NW_008705565.1:1557-2444 GCF_000186865.1 Aureococcus anophagefferens | reverse complement strand
TCGCGGTCGGCGCGCCGGGCGCGCCGACCGTCGGGTACTGCACGAGGTCGCGCGTCGGCCCGGACGTCGGCGCGAGGGGCGACGCCGTCGGCGCGACGGGCGCGGCCGACGGCGCGCCGGCGAAGGAGATGGTCGCGAAGGGCGCCGAGGTCGGCGCCACGAACTTCGCCGCGGCGACGGGCGACGCCGTCGGCGCCGGCTCGGGCCCCGCCGTCGGCGACGGCACGGGCCTCTCCGAGGGCTTGCCCGTCGGCGTGATGGGCGCGGGCGTCGGCTTGAACGTCGGCGGCGCCTCGCCGACGCACTCCCAGCCCGCGGAGCCGTCGCAGTAGCCGCACTTGTTCATCTCGAGCCAGCACTGCGGCGTCGGCAGGCTCGTCGGCACGGCCGTGGGCTCGGGCACGGGCACGAGCGTCGGGTTGGGCGACGGCGCGTAGGACGGCGCGCCCGTCGGGGCCGGCGACGGGTGGCGCGTCGGCAGGGGCGTCGGCGACGTGGTCGGCGCCGACGACGGCGCGAACGACGGGTAGGTCGTCGGCAGGAACGTCGGCTCCGACGTGGGCATGAACGACGGCTCCGGCGTGGGCTGCGGCGACGGCGCCGACGTCGGCGACGGCACGGGCACGGGCGTCGGCGGGAAGGACGGCGCCGACGTGGGCTCGAGCGACGGGCGGCTCGTCGGCACGGGCGTCGGCGCGGGCGTCGGCGCGGACTCGGAGAGGACCGCGCAGAAGCGCGCGTCCTGGATCTCCGCGACGAAGGTCTTGTCGCTGGAGCCCTCGAGGTCGCCGCGGTAGACGCCGGTGTCGTCGATGAAGAAGAGGAGGTTCTCCTCCGGCGACACGGCGACGCCCATGGGCGATTTGAGGCTCTGGTAGACGGCCGCG
>NW_008705565.1:0-1507 GCF_000186865.1 Aureococcus anophagefferens | reverse complement strand
CGGGCTCGCCGCCGACGACGTCGTCGTCGCCGCCGCCGCCGTCGTCGTCGTCCAACGACAGGTCGACGACGAACTCGAACGGCGTGCCCTGCGACAAGTCGATGGGCGACCCGCGGCTCCCGGCCGGCGCCTTTTTCTTCTCCGAGACGCGCGCCCGCTTCGCCGGAGGCCCGAAGTCGTCGCCCGCGAAGTCGTCGCCCGTCAAGTCGACGTCGACGTCGTCCGTCAAGTCGACGTCCGCCGAAGGAGCGGCGTCGTCCGTGAGGTCGACGTCCGCCGCGGGTTTCGCCTTGGGCGGCGTCTTCTTCGCCGTCGCGCGGTAGCGCGTCGCGGGCCGGTCCTCGAGGACCGCGTCCGCCGCCGCGAGGAGCTGGAGGCGCTCCGCGGCCGTGTGGGCGACGAGCACGGCTTCCTCGAGCGGCGACGACTCGAGGGCCGCCGCGAGCGCGCGCACGGACACCTCGAGGAGGCCGCCGAGCGCGCGGCGGCCGCGGAAGATGGAGCTGGAGATCAACGGGAGCGCGACGCTCGTGACGCCCTCGCACCGGGCCGCCTCGCGGATCGCCGCGGCGTAGGTCGCCGCGAGGAGCGCGTCGGACTCGGCCTCGGACATGCCCTTCTCCGAGTAGTCGGGCCCGACCGCGTGGACGACGTAGCGCGCGCGCAGCGAGCCGAAGCCGCGGCCCGCGGACGGGCCCGTGCGCACGGCGTCGCCCGTCGCGCAGCGGTCCCGCGTGCCGGGGAAGGGCCTCGGCAGCGCGCGGCGCGCGTCGGCGAGCTCGCGGCCGCCCGCGCGCGTGATCGCGCCGTCGACGCCGCCGCCGCCCTGGCAGCCGCGGTTCGCCGCGTTGACGACGCAGCCGCCCTCGTACTTGGTGATGTCGCCCTGGCCGACGGAGAGCGACGCGCCGCCCTCGAGCGCGAATGTCGCGACGATCTCGACGCGGCCGCGCGTCGGCGCGGGCGGCAAGGCGGCGTCGGCCGGTGGGCTCGGCGGCGGAGCGGCGGGCGTTTCAGGCCGCGCTTTTGGCGCTGGTTCTGGGGCAGGGCGATCACCGGAATCTTGCTGCCCGAAGCGGCGCAGGCGCGCTTCGCGCATCGCCGCGGAATCGGCCATGCGCTCGCACTACAAGTATGCAAGGCCCATGCGCTCTCAGCCGCGGCAAGGGGATCTTCAAGTATCTGGGGAGGCGACCATGCTGCCCCGAGGCGAGGCGACGGCTATCCGCGGGACCAGTGATGCCCGCTTGAAAAGAGGCCCTCGGGAGCGGCGGCCCCCGGCGCGCGTGGGGCCGCCGCGTTCGTGTCGCGCGGCGCCCATGGGTACGTCGACGGCGTCTGCGCATCAGAGGCAACCTTCGTGCGTTTCCGGCTCCGCGCGCCTCGTCGCGAGATTTTCAATATCGTTCGCCGGGCTGGTCGCCAGCGGCAAAGTGTCGGGGATCGTTGACTTTTCGCGCGTCCGAGCTCGCCCACGACCTGCCCGAGCCTCCGGGGCGAAAATTCA
>NW_008705564.1:3023044-3024044 GCF_000186865.1 Aureococcus anophagefferens | reverse complement strand
CATTATCTGCCCGAGCGGCGTAGGCAAGCGCAGAGGCAACTGCCAACTCTATAGCAATTCCATCGGTTGAAGCGAGAGCAAGCTGCAATTTCGTAGCAGCACGTGCGACTGTGGAAAGCAAAGAACGCAGCTCATCCCTTTTGAGTATACCATCTCTGTCGAGATCAAATAAATCGAATACTAATTGCGTCCGATCTTCGTAGGTACCATCCGCCGTTAAGGCGATCGCTACCAGGAGCTCAGTGAGATCAGCTTTGCGAGTGTAAGCCGTTGCGTTGGGCGGCACAGCCGGTACGTCACATCGTCGCGTCAACAATTTCTCTTTAGCTCTCGCAAAAGCGAGACCGGCAGGACTCGCACGTGGTAAGACGTATTCACAGAAAATTTTCTCCAAGAATGGAGAGGCTGGGCGTTTGAATAGCGTGATCAATTGACTCAGCGACAATGCAGTCCCGTTTGCCGAAGGGTACGCTTGTAACTGCGCGTCGTAGCGGGCTTTCACCAAACGCAGTTCTTCCACAGTAATTTCCCGCGAGCAGTCCCACATCTCAAGGCTAACTAACCAAGTGAATTTGCCGTCATGATTGGCAGCAGCCCCTTACACCTTAGGGAACACCGCTTTAATTTGGGCCGGTCGCGGAATTATACTGTGAATGAACGGTTTGAGCGGCCCAAGATTGAGCGGAACGTATAAAATTAACTGCGAGCCATCCAACCGTGAACGGTCGGCGCAAGTAGCAGCGTCGGCCCAAGTTACAGCGGTCGTTCCCTATGTAATAAAGAGGACCTGGTAAATTCTTGGTAGAGAATCCTATAGCATTAAGGACGAGTTGTGCGTGCCCTTCCCCCCGCCGAAAATTAAATGGTTGTCGTCGCTCGAGCGGTGCACACGGAAGCATTGACACGGGAATGAGTGGCGCGAAGCGCGCAGGCAGGCCCCCCCGGCAGGCGCAGAGCTCGACACGCTTCTGCAAACTATTGTACAAGACATGAACACAGC
>NW_008705564.1:3017656-3020811 GCF_000186865.1 Aureococcus anophagefferens | reverse complement strand
ACCTAGGGCTTGATGCCCCCCTCCTCGGCCAATCTGATACTAGCTCAGCAGATCACGTCGACGCTTGCATCAACCGAGTGTCCGACGGCGAATGCGCGGAGGGTGCCGGCGGTGGACATCGGAGATCCTCGAGGCCGGCAACTTGAAAGGAGTCAACCATGAAGCTATGGCATGGCCACAGCCCGCGAGTCGCACTTGCGATCGTGATCACGCAACGCCAGCGGGTGGCTGCTGGGATACAGGATGGCGCTGTCGCTGGTGACGGCTCAAAGAGCACTCGAGCTCTTAGCCAGTCCCAAGAAGCCAGTTGCGATAGTGAACTCGCGGCATCTCTCTCTAGGGTATGGTTGCCCTAGCGCAATCATCTCCGTGGAGTCGCTGCCCGCGCTTTCCTGTAAGGCGGCCTCCGCGTTTGATGATTTTGCCCTGGCTGTCCAAGAGAAGGATAATGCTCCTTCAGAAGAAGGGGCTACGTACGATAGATCATGCTCTAGCTGCGACCCCACCTAGACAAAATCGTCCACAGGCCGCACTCCAAAAGAGCGGAGGTAACCTCCGTTACTAGTAGGATATTGGTCGCTAATTTATATGCTCGCGTGTACCTGTAGGGCACTCGCGGCGGCGGCTACTCTTCGGCCTGGTCTGGGCCTGCGTGTCGGGCTATAATGGCGCGGCCTTTTTGTTCGACCAGTTGATGAGGGAGTTCCGGCAGGCCCCCTTCGGTCGCACGACTCCTGATGCGTCAATGATTAGGTCGTCATCGCACAGCGTCTCAGCATGTTTGGTTTTCAGGGTCACGCCCTCGACCCGCTTGATTCGATTTTCTTGTATAGCTGGGTGAGTGAGTTGGGCTGTGAACTCATTGACAAGATCCGGGCAGCGTCGGAGTCCCTCGTTGAACACCTCCTGGGTGAGGGTGAGGCTCGGGAGCAGGTCGTGTGTAAGGAGCTGCCCGGAGAACTTGTCGCGCTCGTGCATGATGTCAGTTAGCGCAGGGAAAAAGCGCTTTTCGAGAAGGTCGTGGATAGCCTTGCGCTCTTCCCACGACTTGGCGGCGATAGTGAAGACCTGCTCGAGCTTATCTATCTTGCCGCAGTGCCTCTCGTAAATTTCGAAAAGGCCGTCAAGCTTGGTCTCAATGGACTCAGCGGCACGGCCGGCGCCAGACCCAACCGCGCGCGGGTTGGGATTTGTATTGACGAGGAGCCGTAGCGAGCAGAGCAGTCGCGTGAAATCTAGGGTGTCGCCCCGCGCCATCATGTCCCAGAACTGGGTTGCCATACTTGCCGGAAAATTCAGACCGTGTCTCTGGATAACGAGCATAAATTTGTCTCGCTTGATCACATGTGGCGCGCATGGTGGCGCAAGCCGGAGCGGCGCACCAGTCGCAAGATGGGATCGACCCCGTCGATCGTCGGCGTGCGCCGAGTCCAGATTGCCAACGCGGATCGTCGCGCGAACCGTGGAGATGGCCCGCCGCGTCCTTCCCTTGTTGTACCCTGCCGCTTTGAGGAGCCTGCGGTCGACGACGTCCAAGAGGAATAGCTCGCTGATCTCATCCATGAGCGGCGCGGTCGTCGCGTTCCTCGTCTCTTCCTCCTTGATGCGGGAGTAACCGAGGGGCACGAGGCGCTTGGTAAGCTTGGGCATGAAGTGGGATTCGCACGCCTTGAAGAACGCACGGAGTAGCGACCACCGCATGCGGTGGTGGCGGTCATTCTGACGTGCACGCTCGAGGTGCATGCGTTGGACGACCTCCTCTTGCGTCTCACGGCGTTGGAGCACGACCGTGGGCCCGCTATATGTGCACTTTTGCAACCCACCGCGATACACACGCTGCGCGCGCGCCCGGAGCACCGGCGCCGATTGCGGCCGCACGAGCAGCGAAGCCATGGCTTTTTTCAAACTTGAGTCCGCGCACAAGCGATGCGACAACGACGCGCGAGACTCAAGCGTAGGTCGCGGCCCCCGCGCAGGCATTACCCGAAGCGAGGCGTTACGGCAGACCAGCCGCCGATGATGCTCCCGCGCTCGTGGGTCGACGTCTCGGCCACCACGCAGGGCTCTCGACCGCGCTGCTAACGCCCGCCACCCTGTCGGTGCGCTCGATGGTCGAGTTGACGCGCGCAGAGCCGCAGCTGCAGCCCGCCGCGCATTATCTTGCGCAACTGTGGTCTCGCTCCTATACCATTCCGAGTCGCACGTTTCGCCCTGCCTACAATGCGAATCCCGGGATATTCGATGGCTCTCGTCGCAAAAAGAGCGCGGGTCGGTAACAGACGCCGAGGATGCACGCACATCCGGCAGGGTAGCGAGTTTCTACCGGCCAGCTTCGCAGCGTATATGGCGTTGAAGGACCTGCGGTATACTCCGTCGGCTTCGCATGCATCGATGGCGTCCATTCGTCCACAAGATCCGTGTAAGACCCGACGTCGAATCCAGCAGTCCGTGCCCCCACGTCCGTAGTTCGCAGCGCCACGGCCGCCGCACCCTCGCCTCCATACCGTTCGCATGCAGCTGTAAAAGAACCCGGCGGGATTTTTGCGCAACCCGCGTACCACCTCTCCATCGAGAACAAATCTGTGCGCGGGCGCTGCACTGTCTCCGCCTCCACATTGTTCTTGGAGTATGCGATTGGTTTGGTCGCGCTTCTTTCTAGTCCGGGTCGGGGTCTGAGTAACATAGGGTCATTTGTAGACACATTGTAGAGCCGAGCGCGTCGCTGTGAAATTGTATGAAAATGCCGCTTCGAACCGGGTTGGACCATCTCTACGAGCAAGCATCGACGAGGAAATCACATTTCGTACAGCTGTATCTCCCACTATGAATGGTAGCTGAACGGTAGCCTTTTCGATTCGCAAATGACGCGTCATTAAAAAACGTTTAGGTTACCGCGAAACGGCCTCGACTGAAAAGAATCTAAGTCCCGTACATCAACTTGACGTTAAGGTACAATCCGTAGTAGCAGGATAAGCACAGTGGGTGAGAGGGGAAGCTCAGTGGGCGCCGCGCGCCGCCGTCAGACACCTCAGAAATAAAAAGTTACGTCCGTCAGTACTCTCGGAATCCGAGATAACATACGGGGTACGTCCGAGCTACTTATATGCACTAGACGACGTGGCTAATGCTATACCTCAACTTATTTTATGCCACTC
>NW_008705564.1:3012337-3017606 GCF_000186865.1 Aureococcus anophagefferens | reverse complement strand
CAAAAATGGGGGGCTTTGATCCGGCGACGGCGTCCGATGGCCGACGCGTCGGACGCCCGAACCTGCCGTTTTTTGCTAGCGCCCAGGGATGGCCGGTGGCTATACGTGCCAAAAACAAGCGCTCGGATTGGGACGAATGGCTAGCCGTTTTGCTGGCTTGAGTACCAAACACCGTAGCACGTACGCGCGGGCCGGGAACGGAGACCTCTGATCCCAAGCTTCCGACGCACGGCAGCCCGCTCTGGTGGTCGGAGTGGCCTTTTATGACTCCTGGGCGTAAGCCTGACCGTCGGTGCCCCCATCGGAGGTGGTTCTGGCGTCGACCAAATTCCACCGCGCGGGCCTCGTCTCCGCGGGGCTGCCGCGGCGTACAAGTCCGTGGCCGCGACGCGCGCCACCATCGATGGCGTTGGATACGCCCCTTGGTTTTGGGCGCGACGTGGGTGTGGCGGCTGGGGTAGGCCATTTACGTCGGGTAAGATGTACCACCCCGCTCCGCACGCAGGGGTGCCGCCGGCGCTACTGGCGGTGCACCCCCCCCCCCTTCCAAAAGGCTGTTTTGCTTGCAATTTGTGGCTGCGTTGTTCAAGATCCCGACTCGAGCAACGGGATAAGCTCTCGGGAAAATCGATGGCAAAGAGGGCTTTGGCAGTGGTGATGGGCACCTTTGGCGAGCTCTATCTCGGCGCCACGGCCACCAATCTGGAAAATTCTTGTTGCATCTGAAAGCCGGCAAGCCGCGACGTTAAAACTCCGCGGCTTCGTTGCTCTTTGAGCGGGCTAGCTGTAGCTTAGCCGGAAGTGTATCTGTCAGTCTGGTAGGCCGGGTAATTTTAATCTAGTAGGCCGGGTAAATCCGCCCCCACTTTATTAAAATTTTATCCTACACCAAACACCTCCCCCCCCGCGCGATATGGCCAGGTTAGCTAGCCCGGGAATTCGGATGTCCTGCATAGTTCGTCTTCACACGAGACTGGCGGTTTTGGCGCGCGCGAGGCTCCAGCTGCCTTAATCACGAACTTGCCGTCCACTTCTTGCCTTACGGCTTGGCTTACTCGCTCCGAAGAACCCCATGGTCGGCGGCTGTCTCTCGCCGGCCCATGTGCCACACGGTCATAGCACGGCGTGTAACAAAGGCCGGGCGCACTTCGTGGACAAGAGTATCCGCGCGGAAAAGAACAATCGTTCCCGCGGTCGGACAAACATCAACACACCTTCCTGTTTTTGAATGGAGTCTGAGGTGCCCGCCACGATGCGCGCCCCAAGTCTGTGCATTGAGGTAGGCAACGACGGTCAGGAGCCGACCTTCGTCTTTGCCACAACGCCCATCCCCATCAAAATTATCGATGTGGGGGGAATATGCACACCCATCACCACCATAGACGGCCAACATAGTATCAGTGCTTTCACTCAAGACGAAAGGAGCGTGTTGTCGACTGGCATCGTGGGCTTCATGTGCTGAGAGCCAAGGCACGCACCGCGCTACAAAGGCATTGATTGCGCTCCGTATTTCTGCGAGGTGCGTAGAAGCACTTGCGCTAATGTCAGTTAGCCAGACAACCTTATCAGCGCGATCTGCAACATTGGCACCGCGCGCTGCGACTTTACCAGGCGCCAGCTTGCCAGAGGTATCGAGATGATCGACTTCGGATCTCCCTCTTGTAAAAGCTTCCATCAACGTTTTGGCCACGCGTGTAATGGCAAAGCCGTTGCGCTCAATTCCTGCCGCAACAGCACGTGCTGCAGTACCGTCCGCATCAATGAGTATTGATGGGCCCGTTGCTAGGTTGCTAGGACTAGCAACCTGCGAATGCGGCCTAGGTGGTGGTCTGAGCACATCGACAATACTGCCGCCGCCTATACTACGTGTCCTTCTTGACGGCGAATGTCGACTGTTGCACGCTAATGTCGCATCTGCACACCCAATAGCATCAAAACGCGTACACACACCGAGCGTGAGTTGCCTTGCTACCTCAATTCCATCTGTGAGAGCAATATAACGATGGAAAAGATCAGCTGCCACGTCGTGTGCATAACAAGGCTCGTGTGCTGACACGGTATGCGAGAAAATATCCCTGCAGTCGCGGTGAAATGACGCGGGGATTGGTGCATTGCCAGCAAACCACGAATTTGGAAAGTGGCCTAGCGTATTGTACCTACTCTCCGCCCTATTGAACCGAGTCTCTGTGATGGCACGGGTAGACCACTTCTCAAGTAGGGCAGCAGAAGAACATACAGGGTAGTGAAGCACTTTGGTATCGTCCACGCACGATGCAGCGGTCGGTCCTCGACGCTCATCGGTTCTGAAGAGTCCAACGAGATTTGAGGCCCAACATTCCAGGCCGTGTGCGTCCCCTGGCAACCACTCGTGCACCGAGAGGGGTTTCGCGCCTAATAGCGCGAAAGGTACAACCATGATAGCGACATCGGACGCATACCTGGCTCAACGCGACAGCCAGCCTTCCCATTATCATAAAAGAGGAAATACGACTTATGAGTTTCGTGTCGCTCTTCCCAGAACGATGTACAGGTGCCACCTGGCATTGAAGCAACTGGTCTCTTGAACAGAGTGTGTGCTGCAAAAGGATTGGAAGCTCCATCGACCTCGGGTATAGACTCCCAATTTTTGAAAGTTGAGCAGCGAGCACCTGCAATGTTCAAGCACCAGAAGACCTCTCCCACTCGCCGTCCAAACCCGGGGTCCAACAACTCGTCCGCATCGAGGTGCATCAACCAGTCGACACCACATTTAGGAGCCAGCACTGCGATAGCATGCCATGCAGCGACAAGTTGTCTCGCCATTACTTCGTCCTGGCAGTGTGGCCCAAGCCGTTGGGCCGCAGCGGGCAGCCGTAATAATAGATCTTCACGTCCGGAGGTAGGGCATTCAATCACGCATACTCGCTCTCCACACATCCGAGCCGCTGCGCCTGCAGCCACATCCTCCCCTGGGGCGTCCATGTAAACAAAGATAAAGTCGAACCCTACTGAGAGGTGGTACCTGCACCAAGCGCCGAGGGTCTCGTTCACGCTTCGGACCGTCGTGACTAAACCAACACAGGCATTTCCACATAAAACCATTTCAGAATCGGCCCATGGCTGCAGCCACGCGTCCGGCGACGCTCGAGGAGTGCAGCTCGCCTTTGGACTGCGAGTTCTGGTACCAGGGCAGCGAAGCAACGCGCTGGTACCAGGGCAGCGTCGCACCGTCGGCGACCCCCGGCTGGTCGACGCACACCTTCACGTACACGCCGGGACAGGGCACGAGGGGCTACGCACAGCCCTTGATTCTGCCCGAAACTGATCTATTTACGAGTTGCCCTACCGCGCAGTGTGAAAAACAACCATAGCTAGCCGCACCGACACCCGCCCACGATTTCCCTTCTTACATTTCTAATCGGATTGATATGGTCGGTAACTTTTGAGCTAGTGGTAATGTAAGCATGATAATCTGGTGCATCCATCACAAATTGCTGTAAAGAGTCTGTAAAGCTTGCTCTCCAAGCTTCTACTTAATCTGGTACATCCTCCAAACTCCTCGGAAAATGCATGTCGTTAGGCCTGCTTGCCTCCTGAAACTCATTATTAGCCTTAGAATAGCTAAATTCCTTACTGGTGATGATACCCTTGGAAAAATGTCTGGGTTGTTCTGAACTGAGTACACCGGGGTACCAGTTAGAGTTGCCCATAGTTGGGTCGCTTAGTTGACTCTCTTTTAGCTTAGCATCTGCTACAGCATCGGCATTAAGAAGTTCCATAAATTCCAGTTGCTTTTTGCTGATGTTGGACTGCTCTCGCAAAATACTGGTCATTTTGTCAAGGGAAGTGCCCATCACAGCTAGACCACGTTCATTCTGTTGGTTTCTGCGTTCTGATGGTGTTTGCTGTCTGAGAGCATCAAGTTCAGCCGGTTTTCTAGCAATCTCAGCCTGATGTTCTTCTTCGCGAAGTCGTTCTTCTTCTCTCTCAGTTGCTGCAAGAGCATCTGCATCCCGTTGAAGTCTTTCTTGACGAGCTGCTTCTTCATCTGCTCTCTGCTGAGCTATCTCTTCTTCGGTTGGTTCAGGTTCCCCGACCTAGAAAGAGAAGGAAATTGGGAAAAGGAGGAAGGACCCCCATACTAAAATGGGGACCTTGGGACTGAACTCAGTCTCATGAGGATATGAGACTGCAAGGCAGGAAGAAAAGGGAAAATAAGGACAGTAGGGCAGATACAGGATCTTCCTCCTGAGATTGTTGCATTTTAACCTCGAGTATTGAGTATTAAATTTTAACATGACGGCGCCCTTGTCGGCACGGTCGTTTTCGCAGCTGCTCGACGAATTGCAACAGACCCGGGACTCGATTGCCCGTTCCATGGCTGGTGCGTTGGAAGAGACGACGTCGCAGGGCGATGGTGCCTACGAGGGGCAGATGCCTGCGGTTTCCGTTCGAGGTGCCGACCAGCGCGGGGCTTTGTACGTACGCGTGCGCGACGTAGGCGCAGATGTAGACGCACCAACCTCGCGGACTGGGTATTCGTCATGCGTGGCGACGCTTGAGGCCGAGGTACGCCGGCTCGACGTGTTTGACGCCGGCGAGGCACGGGCCAAGGAGGCGACGGCTGACGATGTCTGGACTGAACGGAGATGGGAGGGCGAGGCAGGTGCCGCGACCTGCGAAGGCACCCCCCCCTTGAGCAGCGTCCACTTGTTTTTGTGGTCTGGCGTGGCTTGCGAGTTTCCGGGGACCCCGGCGCGACTCAACGCCCTGCGTCTTATCGCAGGGAGCAGCGGGGACGCCAAGGTGGTCGCGGCGGTCGAGTCAATCCAGCAGCTTGAGCAGCGATGCGAATGGCAGGCCCGGCAAATCGATTTCTTGGAGCGCGCACGAGCGAGCCTTGCTGCGGAGCTCGACCGCGAGGCAGCGGCGAAACTCGCCCTCGCCCGCGAACTGACGGCCGCACACGTACAAATAATCAGTGTCCAACCCCGACTAGCCGCTATTTGCGGGGCGCTTGCCTTGGCGGCTCGGTCGAGAGACACTTTTAAACCGCAAATTTGCGTCGAGCTCTGGTCTTCTTGCGTCAACCGACGCCCCCTCGCTCACGTTACGTCTCGTCCGTCTCACCCAGGTTCATCTTCAACACAGGAGGCAGCCTTGGAGCGGTCCGAGGCGCGCGCGCGAGAGGCCACCGACGGCGCAGAGCTCCGGGAGCGATCCCTTGCGCTTGATGTTGTGACCGCACGTGCTGAGCGCGACGCGTACGCTGCCGAGGCGGCGGTGCTAA
>NW_008705564.1:3008624-3011886 GCF_000186865.1 Aureococcus anophagefferens | reverse complement strand
GTAGCTTTGTGGATCTTCGTGATCACGTCGCCGCCCTCACACACAAGAGTGTGTGTCGAGGAGGGAGAGAAATCTTTGGTACAGCACAAGCAAAAAGCTGCAGTCCTAGTTGCTTCTTACTGCCCTAGGGACTACAGTTCGGGTACTTGAGGGCGCCAACCTCCCTAGCTTGGCTGTCTTCACACAGGTCGGGCCAGGAGCCTCCTCAAGCGCTGGGACCAGCGCGACCTTGCGCGCGGCTGGGATGCCTGGACTGCCACGAATACAAGCAAGTGTCTATTCGAGGCGTCTATGTGCCGGGCCCTTGGTCGCCTCCGGCACGCGCAGCTCGCGCTCGGCTTCTCGTCATGGCGTGATTGGATGCGACACACTCGGGATCGGGGCTTGCGACTTCGCATCGCTCTTCGCGTGGCGTCTCCGAGTCAGAAACAAACCTTCGCGTGTCTCCGGGGCTCTCGCGTTGTCTCCCGGGCGAGCTAATGCGCAGGCGAGGGTGGGCGCCCGTTCGCCGCTGTCATAGCCACTCGCAGGTTGCCGTGGTCAATACGCTCAGGAGCGTCGCATCCGCGAGCTTCGCGCGATGGCGCGATCGAGCTTTGCGTGTGCAGACGTCGGCGGTCGGCCTGCGCGCAACAGAGCGATGCCTTCGGCGGCTGTCGAAGCGGCAGCTGGCAAAAGCTATGGCGGCCTGGCGCCAGCGGGAGCAGGCATCAGTTTTTGGCCTGCGAACAGTTGAGAGGTGCCTACGGCGGCTTTCAAGACGGTATCTGGGACGAGCCATGCAGCTGTGGTGCCGTGGCCTTGATGCGGTGCGCTGTCTTGAACACTTTGTCCGAATGATACTGCGATCAACTATGGCCACCGCCACGCGGATCTGGCGAGCGGCGGTCATGTCCCGCGTGGCTCACAGGCGAGGCGCCATGTGCATGGCCGCAACTCTCGGACGGTTTTCAACCAGTATTGCATCGGCGTAGTCGCGAGGCAACTTCATTAAGTGAGTAAGTCAAGTGAACTAGTAAGCTCAATCGATCAGACTCAGACGCATTGCGCTGGTATACGGATGCTGTCGATAGACAACTTCGCTACCATAGCGCCCCTGCTGATTGACTTGTCTCTTTTCAATTGACAGCAACTGCACCACGCAGGCGGTCGCTGGCGCTTGTGGCACAGATGGGTCCTCTTCGTCGCCACGAGGAAGTTGGAGGCTTGGGCCACTCGGGCCCTCGGAGCGAGTCTTTGGCGAGCGACCTCGTATTGTCGCTCTGCGATGCTTACAGCTGCTGTCCGCGTCTGGCAGCGAGCCGCCGCCGCTGCCGCGTTGCGCCGGCGTGGATCAGCCACGGCAACCCGCGTGCGCAGCCTCCAGTTTAAGCTTGCGCCTCTCCCGTGTGGTGCCGACCAAAACTGACGTCGAGACGGGATGTCGCGATGATAGCCTACTGGGAACTCGAGAAGTGCGTCCATAGGTTCTCGTCAGGGGCCGTGCTCGACGTGCCGCAGCCCTTGTTGCCATTATTCGGAAATGGAAGTGGGAGACACATACTGCCATGGCCACGGCACTTGACAAATGCTCGTCCTGGCCGGCGTGTTGATCGTAGTTTTAATTTGGGCGAATGAATTCTCTGCCATTCGCCTTTAAAGCAGATCACTTCATTCCTGTTCGGAATCTGATTAACTCCGTTAGATCTTGTGCTCTAAATCCTCCCTGTGCAGGTTCCAGCGCTGAGGACACGAAAGGCGTTTCCTCATTCAGTGATAATGGTCCCAGTGTCGATGCGAAACATCTCGCCTGCGCGCAGGTCAAAGCGTGCATGTTTGCAAACGATTCCTTCGTCGCTTCGTAGCCCAATTAACGGGCTACGCCTTGCGAGCATGGGCCCGTGCCACGCGCCGCGCAGAACGTTGCACGATCGCAACATTTTCATCGCTGGCCCGGTGTGTCCACGACCCCCTCCGCGCACTCCGGCGACTCAACCAACTTGGTGCTTGGAGGGCGCTCCAGACTTGGGTTGCGTTCACGACATCCACAGTCTTCCTCGAAGGCCAGCGCAGGGCCTCGGCGGCGACCGTCATCCGGCTCCTGGTGGATGGCGGATGGCGGCTCAAGCGGGCTGCCCTTTTGGCTTGGGTAGATCGATGCACACGTGTCCGCGCCACCGAGCGCGCCTGTCGTCTCGTGAAGCGGGTTGTGGGTCGACTTGAGCATGGGGCCGAGGCGACGGCCATGCGGACTTGGGCCGCGGCGGCGCGCGCCATCAGAGATGAAGGTGAGCGGAACACGCTTCAGCATGCCCTGCGGCGCGAGGCCTGCAGCTTGGACCTGCGCGGGCGATCACGTAATTTGAGCCGACTTCAGCGCAAGAAGCTTTGTGGATCTTCGTGATCACGTCGCCGCCCTCGCACACAAGAGTGTGTGTCGAGGAGGGAGAGAAATCTTTGGTACAGCACAAGCAAAAAGCTGCAGTCCTAGTTGCTTCTTACTGCCCTAGGGACTACAGTTCGGGTACTTGAGGGCGTCAATCTCCCTAGCTTGGCTGTCTTCACACAGGTCGGGCCAGGAGCCTCCTCAAGCGCTGGGACCAGCGCGACCTTGCGCGCGGCTGGGATGCCTGGACTGCCACGAATACAAGCAAGTGTCTATTCGAGGCGTCTATGTGCCGGGCCCTTGGTCGCCTCCGGCACGCGCAGCTCGCGCTCGGCTTCTCGTCATGGCGTGATTGGATGCGACACACTCGGGATCGGGGCTTGCGACTTCGCATCGCTCTTCGCGTGGCGTCTCCGAGTCAGAAACAAACCTTCGCGTGTCTCCGGGGCTCTCGCGTTGTCTCCCGGGCGAGCTAATGCGCAGGCGAGGGTGGGCGCCCGTTCGCCGCTGTCATAGCCACTCGCAGGTTGCTGTGGTCAATACGCTCAGGAGCGTCGCATCCGCGAGCTTCGCGCGATGGCGCGATCGAGCTTTGCGTGTGCAGACGTCGGCGGTCGGCCTGCGCGCAACAGAGCGATGCCTTCGGCGGCTGTCGAAGCGGCAGCTGGCAAAAGCAATGGCGGCCTGGTGGCGCAGTATGGGAACAACGTCGACGATGGTCTTCTCGCGGCTGGCAACGTCCATGCATGATCCACTCAGAGCCCTCAAGCGCCTCGAGCATATCGGAGAGTGGCGAAGCTTGAGGACGTGGAAAGCATGGACAGACGCAGCAAGCGCAGCGGAGGAGCGGCGCGCAGTGGCGGCCACCAAGGCACTCTCGACGCTGTGTCGAGTCGA
>NW_008705564.1:3002605-3007045 GCF_000186865.1 Aureococcus anophagefferens | reverse complement strand
GAGTCGGTCGCGGCAGCGGAAAATGCGTGCGGTGTTTCTGCACATGGTCTTGCGCCAGCAGTCGCAGGGACTGCGGACTTGGCGGTGGGAGGCGGCGAAGCGGAGCGACGTCCGGCGCAAGACACGCAGGGTCGTCAGTCGCATGGTCCACATGCGCATCGCGGCTGCTCTGGACCGCTGGGTTGGCGTCGCTGCTTACGAGGTTGAGTGTGAAACTACCATACGCCGAACGTTTGGTCGGTTTTTCTTTCGTGCCATCTCCCAGGCCTGGCGGGCCTGGGCCTTGGTCACTGTACGGCTGCGAGCCAAGGCCAAGGAAAAACAAATGGATGTTGAATTGGCAAGCGATCAGCGTCTGACTAGCTGGTGTAACGGCGATAGACCAGGCACAACTCACATACGCGTTGGCATAGGTGGCCATACGGCAAGCGCGGATTTGGCGCGCGCTCACAAATCAATGCAGCTCAATGGAACGTCAGCTGATTGCCCAAGCCTGGGGTGCATGGGCCCGTGCCACGCGCCGCGCAGAACGTTGCACGATCGCAACATTTTCATCGCTGGCCCGGTGTGTCCACGACCCCCTCCGCGCACTCCGGCGACTCAACCAACTTGGTGCTTGGAGGGCGCTCCAGACTTGGGTTGTCGTTCACGACATCCACAGTCTTCCTCGAAGGCCAGCGCAGGGCCTCGGCGGCGACCGTCATCCGGCTCCTGGCGGATGGCGGATGGCGGCTCAAGCGGGCTGCCCTTTTGGCTTGGGTAGATCGATGCACACGTGTCCGCGCCGTCGAGCGCGCCTGTCGTCTCGTGAAGCGGGTTGTGGGTCGACTTGAGCATGGGGCCGAAGCGACGGCCATTCATGTTTGGATTCGTTTTTGTCGGGATGCCGCGTTGCGGGACCACGATGTCGCCGTCGCAGCTCTTCGGCAGAAAGAGGCTGCTCTCCGGGCGACGACACTCATGCGAAGCTCATCAGCGCGAGCACTAGCGGCAGCTTGGACTACCTGGTCGACGGCTGTGCATCGTGCTGGCATAAAGGAGTCGACCATTCGGAGGATGATTAAACGGCTCGTGTCGCGCTTGACCATCAGGGCCTTGTGCACGTGGCGGATCGCCACGGCCTTGTCGGAGCGAGCAGTCCAGACTCTCGCAGCGCGCTTCGTGAGGCGCCGTCTGCTCCTGCGCGTCTTGCGTATGCGTCGATCAATTTGCGAGATGATCCAGTTAGCTGCAGGCTTTTGGAAATGGGTGGTCTACAGGCAACTGTCACTGCATATGCGGTTAGCCCATGTCCGTAGCGTGACCAAAGTGAAGCGGAATCTGCGGCGGTCATGCATGCGCACCCTTGCCGCAGGCTATGCAATCTGGGCGCGCGCGACGGTCGTTGATGTGCAGGCGACATTATGCGCCAAGCTTCGATCCGAGAAGGCGCGCAATGGGCTTTTCTCACGGCTGGCGACATCCATGCATGATCCACTCAGAGCCCTCAAGCGCCTCGAGCATATCGGAGAGTGGCTAAGCTTGAGGACGTGGAAAGTATGGACAGACGCAGCAAGCGCAGCGGAGGAGCGGCGCGCAGTGGCGGCCACCAAGGCGCTCTCGACGCTGTGTCGAGTCGAGGGCCGCTTCCTTCGATTGGGATGGCGGACGTGGACGCTGTTCTGCCGCGCATCGCTGAAGTGCGAGCGGCTCTGCAAGCGATGGACGCACGCGGTCGAGTTCCATGCGATGCGGTCCTGGGCATTGTTTGTGGCGGCGGCAAAATCTCAGGCCCGCGCCGTGTCGCTCGCGGTCAAGGTCCTGGGCCGGTTGCGGCGTGCGGACGAGTTTGCGGCGTGGCGGCGCTGGGAGGCCCACAACGTTGCCGTGGTCGTGGAGCGGCAGGCAGCGGCGATTCGTGCGATGCGGGAGTCGGACGCCTGCATTCGGGCGCTTCGACTTCTGGGAGACGCGTCTCTCCGGGTCGTGAACAGGCGCTTTGCGATGTGGGCGACGAACGTTGGGAGGAGTCGGTCGCAGCAGCGGAAAATGCGTGCGGTGTTTCTGCACATGGTCTTGCGCCAGCAGTCGCAGGGACTGCGGACTTGGCGGTGGGAGGCGGCGAAGCGGAGCGACGTCCGGCGCAAGACACGCAGGGTCGTTAGTCGCATGGTCCACATGCGCATCGCGGCTGCTCTGGACCGCTGGAGTGTTGTTCACTCCGTTGGAATCGTAATAGAGCAACAAATGGGAAAAACGCTTAAGCGCATGCTCAAGCGGGACATTTCTCGCGCATGGCAAAAGTGGTACGCGCTGAACGCGATGCTTGCAGCTCGTGCAATGAACACGGCAATCATCGCGGCAAATAAGTGGGCCGATGAGGAGATCTCTAACGTGCGTCGGGCAAGGATTCGCCGAGCGTTCAAGGCGCGAGTGGCATCAGAGGCCAGACAGCTCCTCTTCGGTGGGTGGATGCAATGGCTTCGCGTCTCTGGGTCTGTCGAGGCGTGGCGGCGGAACCAGGATCGCGCATTCCAGCTAGCGGACAAGGCGCTGCGGCGCATGGACTGGTCGGCGTTAGGACGGGCATTTCGGCAGTGGTTTCACAGCACACTGCACGAGTCTCGGTCCCGCCGGGCTGAAGAGGCGATTGCGGCGGTCACGCACCAGCTCGCCATAGAGCGGGAGCGGAACGGAGTGTTCTCTCTGCTCGCTAGGTCGATGCACGACCCGCTTAGAGCCCTCCGCCGTCTCGACAGACTGGAGGCTTGGAGGGGACTGCAAACTTGGATTGCGTTCACGGTCGAAGCGATTACGACCAAGGATCGCCTAGTGCGGGTGGCGACGATAGCTGCTCGCATATTTTCAAACAGGGAGGTTCGCACGCGTCGCATTGGACTGGCCACGTGGCTTTTCTACGTGAATGCATCTCGGCATTGCGAGCGGCTGTTGCAGCGTCGGGTGCACTCTATTATGCTGAGTGCTTGGGACGCTTGGGCTGATGATGCATGGTTTATGCAGCAGCGGGAAAAGGGCGGTGGGATTGTTCTCAAAGCCATTTGTAGAATGCTTAGGGCTGAACTTCATGCTAGTCTGCGTGTTTGGATTCGTTTTTGTCGGGATGCTGCGTTGCGGGACCACGATGTCGCCGTCGCAGCTCTTCGGCAGAAAGAGGCTGCTCTCCGGGCGACGACACTCATGCGAAGCTCATCAGCGCGAGCACTAGCGGCAGCTTGGACTACCTGGTCGACGGCTGTGCATCGTGCTGACGTAAAGGAGTCGACCATTCGGAGGATGATTAAACGGCTCGTGTCGCGCTTGACCATCAGGGCCTTGTGCACATGGCGGATCGCCACGGCCTTGTCGGAGCGAGCAGTCCAGACTCTCGCAGCGCGCATCATGCAGCATGAACTTGCGCTCAAAATCTCTGCTCGTATTGTTCATCGGTCATGCATGCGCACCCTTGCCGCAGGCTATGCAATCTGGGCGCGCGCGACGGTCGTTGATGTGCAGGCGACATTATGCGCCAAGCTTCGATCCGAGAAGGCGCGCAATGGGCTTTTCTCACGGCTGGCGACATCCATGCATGATCCACTCAGAGCCCTCAAGCGCCTCGAGCATATCGGAGAGTGGCGAAGCTTGAGGACGTGGAAAGTATGGACAGACGCAGCAAGCGCAGCGGAGGAGCGGCGCGCAGTGGCGGCCACCAAGGCGCTCTCGACGCTGTGTCGAGTCGAGGGCCGCTTCCTTCGATTGGGATGGCGGACGTGGACGCTGTTCTGCCGCGCATCGCTGAAGTGCGAGCGGCTCTGCAAGCGATGGACGCACGCGGTCGAGTTCCGTGCGATGCGGTCCTGGGCATTGTTTGTGGCGGCGGCAAAATCTCAGGCCCGCGCCGTGTCGCTCGCGGTCAAGGTCCTGGGCCGGTTGCGGCGTGCGGACGAGTTTGCGGCGTGGCGGCAATGGCTTGAAGTATCAAGAGCGGCTTTGGCACAAAAACGGCAGGAAGAGCTGTGTCGGATGCAGGGAACAGTGGCTTGTACGAAGGCGCTGCGTTTACTCCGGGAGTCGTCGATGCGCACAATTCATCATCGTTGGCGGACGTGGGTGGGAGCGGTGCGCGAGCGGACCAAAAGGCGTGAACGGTGTCGGGTACTGGCTGCAAGACTCATGAATCGTACAAGAGTCGTTGCTCTGAATCAATGGATCGTAGTCTCCCAAAATAGCCGCTCATCTGAGGACCAGATGCGCAAGATATTGCGACGTATGCTCTCAAGGTTATCCAGCCTTGGATGGCGGCAGTGGCATGGTGCCGTCCAACGGAAAATGCGAATCGAACTAACTCTCGGCAAGACCTTGAAGCGCATGCTCAAGCGGGACATTTCTCGCGCATGGCAAAAGTGGTACGCGCTGAACGCGATGCTGCAGCTCGTGCAATGAACACGGCAATCATCGCGGCAA
>NW_008705564.1:2997053-2998043 GCF_000186865.1 Aureococcus anophagefferens | reverse complement strand
GCCGCGACCCGCGCACTCTCGCACCGCGCGTCCCCGCATGGCGCGGCGCGGGGCGCGCGCGGATGGGGAAGTCGCCACGACCGCGCACGGCGCGACGTGCGTCAGCGGCGGGATTGAGACCGGTGACGGTGGCCGCGGCTACGTCTACGGCAAGCGCTGGGGCCGCGTCGCACTTGTTGAGCACTATACGATCTGCATGCGCGACCTGGCGCCTGCGCGCGAAGTAGCGTCGGGATTTCGTCCAGCTCGCGACGCGGGAGTAGCGCCGCGCCTCGAAGCCGCCGGCGCCCCGTGACGCAAGTAGCTCGCGGCCGCGGACGCAATCGACGACGCAAAGGATCGAGTCGAGCTCGACGGACGACTCGAGGGCTTCGTCGAGCCTATGGCGCAGCAGGGGCTCGACGCGTCGGCCGGCGCGCGCCGCGGGCGCCGATGAGAGGCCAGAATGCGGCTGCGACGGGCCCGGGGTCGGCGACGCCGCTGAGCTCGACTACGATCGCGTCGAGGGGCCGCGCCGCGCGGGCTACGAGGTCCTCCAGTGCCGTCGCGAGCTCGTCCTTGACAGAGCAGCAGACGCAGCCATTCCGTAGCTCGACCTACGTAGCACGCGATCGCATCGCGCGCTGCCGCCAACCGTGGGCGCGGGGCTCGCGACGATGGCCCCGTCGGGGCTGAGAGCGCACGCGCCCTCGGAAACGAGCACACTCTCGAGACCTCGCGTGTCAGCGAACTCATTCTCGACGACCGCGATACGCAGGCCGTGGTCGCCAGCGAGCAGCCGCCGGAGCAGGGTCGATTTCCCGGCGCCGAGGAAGCCGCACAGGATCGTCACCGGCACCTTCGCGCGCCCGCCAAGGCCCGCGACAACTGGCGAAGCGCCGCCGGCGTACGGCACCAACAAAGGCGCGGGCTCGTCGTCGTCGTGAAGCGCTTCATCCATCACGTTCATGCTAACCGGATTCGGATGCTAAGCGACGCGACTCGGAATCA
>NW_008705564.1:2981483-2997003 GCF_000186865.1 Aureococcus anophagefferens | reverse complement strand
TCCGCGAGGTTGGTGCGTCTACATCTGCGCCTACGTCGCGCACGCGTACGTACAAAGCCCCGCGCTGGTCGGCACCTCGAACGGAAACCGCAGGCATCTGCCCCTCGTAGGCACCATCGCCCTGCGACGTCGTCTCTTCCAACGCACCAGCCATGGAACGGGCAATCGAGTCCCGGGTCTGTTGCAATTCATCGAGCAGCTGCGAAAACGACCGTGCCGACAAGGGCGCCGTCATGTTAAAATTTAATACTCAATACTCGCGCGATTTAAATACAATGTCAGTAATTGTGGCTGAGGAAGGTTAAAATGCAACAATCTCAGGAGGAAGATTCTCCTGTATCTGCCCTACTGTCCTTATTTTCCCTTTTCTTCCTACCTTGCAGTCTCATATCCTCATGAGACTGACTTCAGTCCCAAGGTCCCCATTTTAGTATGGGGGTCCTTCCTCCTTTTCCCAATTTCCTTCTCTTTCTAGGTCGGGGAACCTGAACCAACCGAAGAAGAGATAGCTCAGCAGAGAGCAGATGAAGAAGCAGCTCGTCAAGAAAGACTTCAGCGGGATGCAGATGCTCTTGCAGCAACTGAGAGAGAAGAAGAACGACTTCGCGAAGAAGAACATCAGGCTGAGATTGCTAGAAAACCGGCTGAACTTGATGCTCTCAGACAGCAAACACCATCAGAACGCAGAAACCAACAGAATGAACGTGGTCTAGCTTTGATGGGCACTTCCCTTGACAAAATGACCAGTATTTTGCGAGGGCCGCCAGTCCAACATCAGCAAAAAGCAACTGGAATTTATGGAACTTCTTAATGCCGATGCTGTAGCAGATGCTAAGCTAAAAGAGAGTCAATTAAGCGACCCAACTATGGGCAACTCTAACTGGTACCCCGGTGTACTCAGTTCAGAACAATCCAGACATTTTTCCAAGGGTATCATCACCAGTAAGGAATTTAGCTATTCTAAGGCTAATAATGAGTTTCAGGAGGCAAGCAGGCCTAACGACATGCATTTTCCGAGGAGTTTGGAGGATGTACCAGATAAAGTAGAAGCTTGGAGAGCAAGCTTTACAGGCTCTTTACAGCAATTTGTGATGGATGCACCAGATTATCATGCTTACATTACCACTAGCTCAAGAGTTACTGGCTCGGGCGCGTCGCTGCCAAGAGTTTCGCGCCGGCTATAGGGGCCCTCACGCGCCTTGACGCGCGAGTATAGCTCAAGTATTTACGCTATCCGGCGATTTAAATACAGTGTCAGTAATTGTGGCTGAGGAAGGTTAAAATGCAACAATCTCAGGAGTCCCGCCAGGATTCCCGCCCGGGTGTCGGTGCGGCTAGCTATGGTTGTTTTTCACACTGCGCGGTAGGGCAACTCGTAAATAGATCAGTTTCGGGCAGAATCAAGGGCTGTGCGTAGCCCCTCGTGCCCTGTCCCGGCGTGTACGTGAAGGTGTGCGTCGACCAGCCGGGGGTCGCCGACGGTGCGACGCTGCCCTGGTACCAGCGCGTTGCTTCGCTGCCCTGGTACCAGAACTCGCAGTCCAAAGGCGAGCTGCACTCCTCGAGCGTCGCCGGACGCGTGGCTGCAGCCATGGGCCGATTCTGAAATGGTTTTATGTGGAAATGCCTGTGTTGGTTTAGTCACGACGGTCCGAAGCGTGAACGAGACCCTCGGCGCTTGGTGCAGGTACCACCTCTCAGTAGGGTTCGACTTTATCTTCGTTTACATGGACGCCCCAGGGGAGGATGTGGCTGCAGGCGCAGCGGCTCGGATGTGTGGAGAGCGAGTATGCGTGATTGAATGCCCTACCTCCGGACGTGAAGATCTATTATTACGGCTGCCCGCTGCGGCCCAACGGCTTGGGCCACACTGCCAGGACGAAGTAATGGCGAGACAACTTGTCGCTGCATGGCATGCTATCGCAGTGCTGGCTCCTAAATGTGGTGTCGACTGGTTGATGCACCTCGATGCGGACGAGTTGTTGGACCCCGGGTTTGGACGGCGAGTGGGAGAGGTCTTCTGGTGCTTGAACATTGCAGGTGCTCGCTGCTCAACTTTCAAAAATTGGGAGTCTATACCCGAGGTCGATGGAGCTTCCAATCCTTTTGCAGCACACACTCTGTTCAAGAGACCAGTTGCTTCAATGCCAGGTGGCACCTGTACATCGTTCTGGGAAGAGCGACACGAAACTCATAAGTCGTATTTCCTCTTTTATGATAATGGGAAGGCTGGCTGTCGCGTTGAGCCAGGTATGCGTCCGATGTCGCTATCATGGTTGTACCTTTCGCGCTATTAGGCGCGAAACCCCTCTCGGTGCACGAGTGGTTGCCAGGGGACGCACACGGCCTGGAATGTTGGGCCTCAAATCTCGTTGGACTCTTCAGAACCGATGAGCGTCGAGGACCGACCGCTGCATCGTGCGCGGACGATACCAAAGTGCTTCACTACCCTGTATGTTCTTCTGCTGCCCTACTTGAGAAGTGGTCTACCCGTGCCATCACAGAGACTCGGTTCGATAGGGCGGAGAGTAGGTACAATACGCTAGGCCACTTTCCAAATTCGTGGTTTGCTGGCAATGCACCAATCCCCGCGTCATTTCACCGCGACTGCAGGGATATTTTCTCGCATACCGTGTCAGCACACGAGCCTTGTTATGCACACGACGTGGCAGCTGATCTTTTCCATCGTTATATTGCTCTCACAGATGGAATTGAGGTAGCAAGGCAACTCACGCTCGGTGTGTGTACGCGTTTTGATGCTATTGGGTGTGCAGATGCGACATTAGCGTGCAACAGTCGACATTCGCCGTCAAGAAGGACACGTAGTATAGGCGGCGGCAGTATTGTCGATGTGCTCAGACCACCACCTAGGCCGCATTCGCAGGTTGCTAGTCCTAGCAACCTAGCAACGGGCCCATCAATACTCATTGATGCGGACGGTACTGCAGCACGTGCTGTTGCGGCAGGAATTGAGCGCAACGGCTTTGCCATTACACGCGTGGCCAAAACGTTGATGGAAACTTTTACAAGAGGGAGATCCGAAGTCGATCATCTCGATACCTCTGGCAAGCTGGCGCCTGGTAAAGTCGCAGCGCGCGGTGCCAATGTTGCAGATCGCGCTGATAAGGTTGTCTGGCTAACTGACATTAGCGCAAGTGCTTCTACGCACCTCGCAGAAATACGGAGCGCAATCAATGCCTTTGTAGCGCGGTGCGTGCCTTGGCTCTCAGCACATGAAGCCCACGATGCCAGTCGACAACACGCTCCTTTCGTCTTGAGTGAAAGCACTGATACTATGTTGGCCGTCTATGGTGGTGATGGGTGTGCATATTCCCCC
Organism: Aureococcus anophagefferens; assembly: GCF_000186865.1. Taxonomy (NCBI): domain Eukaryota; class Pelagophyceae; order Pelagomonadales; family Pelagomonadaceae; genus Aureococcus; species Aureococcus anophagefferens. The sequence continues at coordinate 2,993,666 of NW_008705564.1, read as the reverse complement.
CACATCGATAATTTTGATGGGGATGGGCGTTGTGGCAAAGACGAAGGTCGGCTCCTGACCGTCGTTGCCTACCTCAATGCACAGACTTGGGGCGCGCATCGTGGCGGGCACCTCAGACTCCATTCAAAAACAGGAAGGTGTGTTGATGTTTGTCCGACCGCGGGAACGATTGTTCTTTTCCGCGCGGATACTCTTGTCCACGAAGTGCGCCCGGCCTTTGTTACACGCCGTGCTATGACCGTGTGGCACATGGGCCGGCGAGAGACAGCCGCCGACCATGGGGTTCTTCGGAGCGAGTAAGCCGTAAGGCAAGAAGTGGACGGCAAGTTCGTGATTAAGGCAGCTGGAGCCTCGCGCGCGCCAAAACTGTCATGATGCGAGATCTTCTCGTACTCGTGCGACTCCGCCCACTCCTCGGACCCGAAGATCTCTGAGGTAGACGTCGTGCGCCGACTCCAGGACGAGCGACCTGTCGATGATTTCCTGCTTAAGCTTGCGTTTGATCGTGCCTATGAGCGGCTCAGCGGTTTTGCCGCTCGCGCGGCTCGTCGACGGCGTCGTCACACGCTCCAGCGAGGCCGTTCCACGGGCCTTTGCCGTGGCCGGGACAACCGATGTCCCACGACGCGCTCACTTCGCTGGCCTACGGGAGAACCGTCAGACGCTGGAAACTTGGACGCCGCCCTAGCCTTGGAGTAGTATCCGAGTCAGCCGCGTCACCCCCGTCCCAGGGACCCCCGGGACACCGTGACGTCCGACGAGGCGAGGTACGTCGCATGGTTCTTTCGGGGACTTCGTGGTGGATGGGCCTTCGAGGCTCACTCAACTTACTCGTAATGCCAAGCATTATCTTACTCGACTAGAAAGCTACTTTGCACAGGTAGTCTTTGCTTAGCCAGGAAAGTAGCGCGGTGTGGCGGGAGAATGGACTAAGGTAACTTGGCTGGCTTAGCTTGAAGTTGGCAGTGCAGAGGGCTCGTATCCCTGTTATGACCTTATGATAGTTACAGCGAACGACGAGGGATATATATCTGAACTTCCATGGCGTTGCTCCTTTTCTTTCTTACTCACTTAACTCCAGCGAATGAGGACAAAGAGCCCCGGTCCGATTAGTCTACCTGCTTGAGTAGGTAGTCGACTAACTAATTATTACCATACCCTAGTCAGGAGTCAGGCTGAGGGTAAACTACCACCAAGAGGCATGCACAAAATACGATAACTAATGTCATGTTGATCTACGATGGGTGCTCTGAGAATGGGGTTAGGTAGTGGTAGTGGTAGTGGGGGTAGTGCCCCTGGAGCCGCTGGAGACCACTGGCACTCGACTCCACCGGAAATATGCTTGTTTTGGCTCTATCGGCCAGTTTGGATCTCGAGCTCGAGCAAACTGGTGGTTTTGACGCTCGATCATAAATTTCGACGGATGGAGGTCGTGGCCGAGCAGCCCTCCAGCTGCCGATTGGCCAGAGCGGGTGGTTCACAGGCTTCGTTGACCCTATGTCCGCCCACGTGCCTCCTGACTACCACCATATTTTGGTCCCACCTACCGCAGCTGGAGTCCCCAGAGCCCGCCCATTCAGTGGAGGATATCACATATAACGTACAAAAAATTTATTAAACAAGAGGGAGATGCCACACGCACTGCAAATTTTTCATTTAAAATTTACCATCGATTCAGCGCATCATAAGACTTAGTAGCCTGACAGCGCATGTGTTTTGAGGATAGCGATATCGACAGTATGTCCATGGCGGACCTAGCCCAACGTGCTCTAGGGAAGTTTACGAAGACGGTCCGGTCGGCGACGCGTGATTTATCAGACATGACAGGTGATGGCAAGCTGACATCGTTTAGAGTCCCAAATGGCGGTGATCACGCCACAGTTCTGGGGATCGACCGCGAGAATTATGACTTAAGAAATGGAGACCTTGCGGCCTCAATACCCTCAGATGATTCAGTTCGACTTCTCCAACGCGAGACAACAGAGATAGTCTATGACAACCCGGTGGCTACAATGGACACTGGAGAGAGGTCGCCGCCGTCCCACGAAGAGATCAGCGAAAAGAGATCGCTTGGAGATGAGGCCAGGGGTCCAATCCCAAGCCCCAAGGTCCTGCAACTGAGCAAAAATGATGACCTGGGACTTCCATCGAGCCATGAGAACGCATTGAACTGCCCAACTTTGACCGTCTCATGCCAAGGGGATATCCCGCTCAAACAGCGGGCTTGGCATCGAATATTTTCAGGGCTTGGGGGCGCCAACTCCGAATCTCGATCATCTGAGTTCTGCAATCTCCATGATCTCTCAAATGGTCTAAACTCCGAAAGTCCTCCACTTGTTCATGGCTCCGTGGACACGCATATCGCACTCGTGGCTCCAAATAACACCTGCCAGGGATTTACTTGCCGAACCGATGATGTTTTTTTGCCGCTACCACACAAGTCAAGTGCTGCTTCAGTCCAACCGCCGTCATGCTCCGATCATCAAAGCTCATTTGTAGCCGGGCTGACACGTCTTTTGGTTGGGCCTAGTTGGTTGGATGTTGTTGCGGATACCGCAAGAGGGGCGGTCGAAGATATGCGCTCGCCAAGGAGGCAATCCACAGGTCGGCATGTTGGGCGCTCCCAGGTGCTCCAGGAGCATCTGCATCGGCGTGAAATTGCTGAGATGGATGCGAAACACGTTGCTATGAAAAAGGAACTCATTTGTCAGAGTCTACGGGCAGTACTGTCGCTGCCGACTGTCCTAAGGAAAGTTCCACGTGAAAAGGTGGCGAAGGCGTTTGCCAATGACATCACAGAAACGCGGCAAAGGCCCATTGTAGCTCACATGCCCGCATCTGATCGCTCAAGACGAGCTATCCTTCGAAACGATATAGACCGAACTATTGATCGGCTCATTGAGGTGAGAAGTCGCCTGAAGGCCATCAGGAATCTGGCGGTTGGGAGTAGTGCGGCGACCAAGCCTGCGTTACGAGATGAGCAGAGCCATCAAGCACGCGTCCGCAGCCAGCCATCATCTTCCTCAAGTGGTGAGACGGAAGGTTATTCAAGCCGCATCGAATCGCTGGAAGACGCTTTGCACCGTGCCCGCTGCCAGGTTTCAGCATCTTCAGCCACCGCCCTTCAAGAAAAGAAATACCAGGGCAGGCAGATAGTGACAAACGCCGGAACAAACAATTATTCGCGAGCAATCTTCCTAGCTGCTCCGTCCACAGGTCATATTGCCGCGACACGAACGCAACTTCGCAAACGGGGGAAAAGCTCCATCGCCGCGCTGCGCGTACAGCTCGATGGAGCCAACGCCACATCTACGAGCTTTTGCGGAGGCGTAGGCAAGGTGTCTCAACTTGCTGCAAACCTAAAGGCTGTCAAGAGTGAAAAAGGGAGCATTGTTGAGGGCGCCAGATTCTCAACTAGTGCGCCCAATAGCGGAGATCAGACCAAAACCCCTTCTTTAGAAGCTGCAAGCCATAATAGAGTTGAGGACACGCAGCCTGATTGTCCAACTCGACCTAAATGTCCAAATCAGACTGGGCGGATGCTCGCGGCTGCACTACCCAAAGGATTGTCTGGTGATGCGCATGCGGACCATGGGGATGCTATCTCTGCCCTCCACGCATCGTTCGCAGCGGCGCAAGCTGCACATGCATCCGAAATCGGTGGACTTAGGAGCGCGCTCGCAGCTGCCCGCGCAGCTTCTGTGACCACGAATAGAGACAATGTTGAATCGAACCTGTACACAAAGATTAATTCCGCGAAAGAACAGGATGGGATGGTAGAAGCACTTAAACTTCAGCTCAAAGCACTCACTAGCGCGCATGGCAGGGAAATGCAGCGCCTTAAAAAGGATATCCAGGCGGAAGTTTCAGCTGGAATGAGAAGAGGTATGTCAGAGGACGATTCTAAGACGATGATCGAGATGCTTAGAAACCAGCTAGAGGCAGCAGGCCTAAAGCCGATAGACAAGGTCAAAGTCTCCTTTTGATTTCCAAGATGGCACGTGCTCCATAGCATCATCAACATAGGTTATTTCTTTCGAAGATGCGAAGGCAAAGCTCCACGCCGCTGTTCAGCGCCTCATGCGAGGCGACTTAGACGCCGAGTCTGAGCTGGAAGAATGGGATGCGAGCAATCCGTGTCTCAGTTGGCGGCTCCTGTGCTCAAGATTCAGCTAATCCTTGAAATATGTGAACATAGGCATTTGTGCGAGCGCATCCAGATCACGCACGCGAAGAAAAAGAAAAAGCCTTGGCATGGGAGGCACAGAACACACCGCTCAACAAAGAGGCTCTACGAACGATGCGGTCATTTGTCCCGGAGGACATCATGACCAATTCGAGCCTGAAGAGCCTGCTTGAGGCGGGTGTTACACCGGCTTTAGCGAGGAGGCTCATCAATAACCGCGCACTTTGGCTCATTCGCGTTCACGACGTGCGACCGAGATCAGCGCCACTTTCGAGCTCAACTTTCTATACCATTAATAGGCATTTCTAAAACGGATCCACATCGCAGACCTCAAGTCAAAGTACGCAATTCATGGGCTTGATCTGACAGAATTGCACGTGTGCAGAGTCCTCTGGCGATCATGCACGCAATTCATTGATCCTGCTGTCTAGGCGTGCTGTTTGGTGCGTTCTCTCGCAGGTTGCTTTCGACAACGATGGGACGGGTGACAAGGCAAGATGGAAGGATGACGCAAGGCTGAAACTACATAACGCGATAGATAAAGTAGCGGCTGGGACGCTATCTGCTAGTGGCATCCGACACGGTGCTTACAAGAACGCACTGCCACTCTTTGATCCAGATGCAAATCCAAGCGAACCAGAGCACACGAAGTCTACTGCGTTCGCCCGCTCTTATGATACGCCAGCCCCAAGGAGAATTGAGCGAAGAACGACAGTCGCAGCATCCACCGCCGTTCAAATACAGAGGGAGGATCGAAGCCATGGCACCGTCTCAATTGCAAAGCACCCGCCAAAAGATGCACTTGCCAAGGCTGCTCCGTCAGTCATTGATGAACTTCGGGCAAAACAGCGCAAGCGGAGAACACCCAACTCCTGCCCTCAGAACTCAAGCTAGCTAGTTGCTGACACCGACTTTCTGTTTGCTGAGCTACAAGTTGCTTCAAAGACGCTGCATGCACCTAGGCTAGACCACACCGGGGGATCATGGCCAGCACCAACCACGCATACTCGCCGGCGCGAATTCTCGGGACACAGAAGTTATAAAGGGGGTGACTCCTAGATCAGGCCCTATGGGGGCTCCTCCGCGGGTTCGCGCGGCCCGTGAAGCCTCCCGCCGCGCGCGCCTTTGTGTCTCCGGGCCCGCCTGGGTCCGTGGGTGACCCGTCGAGGTCGGGCGCACGGCGTCGAGCGCTGTCGCGCGCCGCGCACGCGCGCCAAACGCGCGCGGGCTACGTCCGTGGGTGGCGCCTCTATGGGTGCCGGAAACCCATCTCAGCTGTTTGGATTCGGCACAACCTGAGATGAAGCACCCGCCCTGGCCTACCCTTCTCCGTCCCTGCTGAGGTGGCTGCGCCATCCATGCCAGCGTGCAGGCCCTCCGGGAGTGTGGCTGAGGTGGCTGCGCCATCCAAGCGCGGTCCGTCGGCCTTCATTCGGCACTCATAGTTGAATCGAGCTCAGCACTCACAATTGAATCGAGCTCAGCCCCCCCTTGAGGGAGGAGTTTACCTTGCTTCCTTTAGCTTCAGGCTAGTGGGAGATACGAAAGGCCAAGTGGACGGAAACTTATCTTCGCCTATCATATCTGAAGTATCTTCTCAGCTCTCCAAATTTGGGCTACGCTTTTTTCGATGAAGACTAAATATGGCGGGGCGGGGCGTGGTCAAGAGATTGTGAGATACCAACATACCTTGACGGAGACGAGCAACCGTCGAGGCGACATCCACGCACACGGGATACGCCGCGTAGCCCTTTTTGCAGTCGTAATCTTCGCCGCGTATGTGTCCGCGATGGGCTTCCTTGCGTTCGTAACACCCGGCGCGACACCCGCTCTGAAGGCATCTGTGATTACTGGCTCTGATTCTGAGTGTTCCATGGCCAAGACGACTTCGAGATCTATGGTTGTTGGCGCGTCCGTGGCGATGGACATGTCACGATTGATGCCTTTGCGGGCGACTTTGCACTACACGATGTCGGGGGCACTCCTACAGTACTCAAAAAAGGCGTTGGTCACGGCAAAATATTCGCCTCGGGGGTCCACTTTATCTTCTTTGTGGACTGAGAAACTGATGATCGAGATGACCACGCCTCTCGAGACGACCATCGGGGAACTCGAGATGTATCGACTTCGACCCAAGACTGTGTATGACTACACTATCTACGTCCAGGTAATAGGTGATGATTACGCGACGATGGAATACGCCGGAGACTTTAAAACCGGTGGTACTGGCTTCCCGCGTTTCGATGAAGCACCGTATTTGCACCTGGGTGGCTCAAACCCCTCATTTGAGATGGCAACATTCGCTGTTTCCCCTGGGATAGTGGTGAACGGCTCAGGGTCGGCCGGTGGGACGATGTCGTTTGAGGGCATTGTCGCGGTCGACGCTGAAGGTTGGGTTGTTTGGTACTATCATACTTGCTCTCCAGTTGCATGGGATTTTACACCAGGTGAAAACGTTGCAATAATTAATTCGGCGGCGTCCTGTACAGATCAAGGGCGCGAATACTCACGGAATGGTTCAGTTTACACGGAGAATTCCCAATTCCAGATTGTAGATGTCCACGGTCTCATGCAATCGCAGACCAAGATGGCTTGCTCTGGAGCGCCAGTGAACTATAACGCCCTCGCTGCGGAGTGCCGTGTAGACCACTCTTCGCCGCTGCATGCGCGCGACTTGCTGACTACAACATACGATGTCGTCAAGATACCCAACATTACCGTCCTTGCCCGATCTGCGCCAAATGAGACGGCAATAACGAAGCATGACATTTTTGCCATGTCGAAGATCTCCAGGTACAACTCAGAGACCAGCTCTATAGAAGACATTTATGAGATGTCGAACTTCTTGGAACCTGAATCATACATGCCAGCTTCTGCCGGGTGGAAGACAATCACAAATGTCGCTTGCTCAGGCGGTGCCTCGGCAAATCCGATAGACTACCACCAGATCTCCTCAGTATCGCCTGGCGCCTTTAGCAATTACATAGTTGCCTCAAAATCCTTGGATGCCGTTTTCTCTCTCGCCCACGACGGTTCTGGCAAACAGTGGACCCTTTCGCCAGATGAAACTATCTCCGATTTCACTTTCGTTTCAGATGCTGACAAATTCTTTTCCCCATTAGACGTCACTCAACTCCCGAATGGTAATATCCTTATGATCGATGGTGGTTCCAATCGTCCGGGTTGCACACTCTCGACTCAAAGGGGGTGTTTCTCCCGCGCCATCATGTATAAGCTCGATCCCTTGGCTTCAATTGTTTCTGTAGCCTGGCAATTTGAATTTCCGTTTGGTCTTCAGAATCCATCGTCACACCTTGAGTCCAAGGCCGATGTGTGGAAACATGCTATGACGCACGATGCATTTTCTGTTGATGGTGGTTCTGCACGAAAGCTTTCTAATGGGCGCTTCCTCCTCGCCTTCCCATCTCTAGAGAAGACCCGTGATTGGGATCCCTCGGGTGCAGGATATGCGTATGAGGTTGACATGGATGCCCACGATGTGATTGTTTCCAAACTCACCTTTCCTACTGACGAGGGCCTGTCATTTGCTGAAGGAAATTTCCGCCTCGTCCCCTGGGGACAAGTTCACCGCGAGTCATCTACATGCCCCTTCTCTGTCGAAGAAGACTCACTGCAGGGTCGACCAACAGCAGGACCATAGTCTCCAGCCCAAAGGACATGCGCATGCCTCGCACGCCGCCGGAGCTCTGTAGGTACTTGGTGAGAGCAGTGCTCATTGGCCCGCCCTGAGGCGAGACATTGTCGCGCGCGCCTATTGCTGGTCGCGACCTACGTCCCCGGGTGTACTGCGATGGCGAACTGCACCTCGCCATAGATTTGCGGTTGTACGCAGCGTCGGGAGCAGGGTTACTAACTACCAGCGGCGTCCTGCTCGATTACGAAAGTCGCCTTCGAGCCAGTAAACCAAAATTGTTGCAGTATTAAGTCATTCTGAGCCAGCGTCATCGGAGAAAAGAAAAAAAATTTTGTATCATGGGAAAATCATGCCACGGCCGATATTAAAGTAACTTAATACTTTTTCCGGTGTTCAGCCCTCTATGTATGTAGCCTACTGCGGCAGCACTCCGCGGCTGGCGCGTCGGACGGCCCTCTGTGCTCGCTGATTCGGACGACCACAAAACAGGTTTGTAAAGGGACTCATGTACCAAAGTGGACGCAATTTTATTTAAAGACGGGGGGGCAACACCATTCAAACACACATCTTATGTCCGAGAGCGCCTGGGGCAAGGCTTCCTGGCCACCCAATTTTCTTTGCAGCATCTTTGATGCATTTTTGGATATGGGGCGACGCCCCACGGCCACCCATTCATTCAGAGCTGTGCAAAGGAAATCTGGAGCCATTCGGACAAAAGCTCGTTCCAACTTCGACCTTGAATGGTATTGCCCCCCGGTCAAAAGCGCAGATGGTTGTCGTGCACCAGCGCCCATTGACTAATGGCGCGTACACCTCCATCCCAAAAATCAGGTCGGCCGCACAGCACAAAAGAGCCACGAGCATGCCTAGAAGTCCAACTTTTAAGGCAGAGGTCAATTTAATTTATGACTTCTTCAAGAGCAAGGCGAACTTCAAAGAACGAAGTGATTAGTATCGTGCCTGTGTGTGTGTAAGACATCAGGACTCGTCAGATATCGCGTACCCCACACAGGTGATCTGTTGGACGTCCGTCTTGTGACGTGAGCAATATTTCCTCATGATCCCCCGCCTAATTAGTGCCGATCAGTGGGACAATTAGTGCTTCTGGCCAAATATTATCGGCACGCAGCTGCTTCGCACATCAAGTTTACTCAAACAAGCAATGGCCTATCGGATGAAACAATCAGAGGAATATGTTTGAAATCAAAACCTTACATGCCCGCTGTCTGTGATTGCAAACCCATGGCTATTAGCTTGCTCAAAGACATACTCGCCAAACAGCGCAAGCAGGTAGCGCCCCCCAGTATCTTGCCAGTACGCGCAGCCACCTAATTAGGGAGTTTAAAAAAGAAATGATGATAATTGAAGAACGTTTAAATAGAGTGGAGCTCAAAAGGAGCATAACGTGAAATAGGCGACCAGCACCAAATTCGCTCGTGATGTGATCCTCCAAGGCATCTCCGCAGAGGTACGCGCTGTCGAGTTCATCAAATGCTCGGCCAGACAGCATGTCACACAACGCAAAGATCGACGGGGGTCTAGTCAGCAACTCCAAAAGGAGGGCATGGAGCTCTCTTGAGTACCTGAACACAGTTTCAAAGTTTCAAGGGGTTGTTTGCATGGTCTCGTATCTGAAAAACGTGCCCTAACACTGCTTTCCAGCATAGTGCGAACTTGTTGAAGACGCTGCGTCCATAAGGTAACTGATACCTGATGAATAATGTGCCGATTTTTGGTGGCCTCTGATGGTTTAAGCAATGCATAATTGCATGGCGAGCAGAGTACTGGCGGACCAGCGTGGAATCTGCAGTTGGTCTTGTTGCGAGCGCTAGAATCACATGTCCGAGAGCGAGGATATCGTCCCGCTGTCCATCTGCAACACTTTTGCCTGGACGGACCCACTAATTTAACCAAAAAAATTATTAGCACTGGCCAGGACAGGCGTCATACTCAAGCACGTCAGTTACTCCGACGCCACCAAGACGAATACGTCCACAGCTGCTAGTGATTAGAATACGCGAAAGCCCGATACCTCGGCATGCCTGACAATGTCCGCATGATTCTAACTTGCGTTGGAGGACATTGGTCGACCATCGTGGCCGCATGTATGGTTCGTGTTGCAGTAACTAGTTGCAAGAGATAACTCCAAAGACATGATTCGTCAATAAGTGAAGTGCCATCTGTGCATGTCGGTACTTCGAGGTGAGTTATTGCCAGAACACATACCCTGGGTTGATGGTGCAAAATGATATTGAAGCAGTGATTGCGCGCATGGCCAATACTGATGAACAAAATAGGTTGCTCCGCCATGAACAAATATACGACGAAGAGATATGATATTGGAATGACAGACTGCACGCCAACGCGATTGAACGGAAGCGGTGACCTATAGAACCATAGTTGTGACAATTCAATTGTCGCCGTTTACCTTTTGGGAAACGCGAGCGCCGTCAACGCGACGCAGGGCATAGGGCAGGCCAGAGCGACGGTCTATGACCTTGTATATCGAGCTGAGGTAACCAAATGAGCCGGCAACTTGCGTGGCATGAATTCCATAGTCCAGGGGAAATGCGGCGCAATACTCGGGAGGTATCTCATTATAACGTTCATCATCTGGCTCCAGTTGTTTAAGAGTATCATGCGCTTGAGTCTCGAGGTGCTGTCGCAGCGCATAGGGGAAACCAACTGCCGAAGCGGCGCACGAATTCCGCCACCTTAGTAGACAGGCCCTGTGTAATACAAACACGCATATTTGCCTGCGCTGCCATGGATGCCGGGGCATGACTGTTGTCGTAGCATTTGGTGAGTTCCCATTCAATATTTCCCACCTCCTGATCGAACTTAGCTCCGAAAAGCTTGGCCTGACCAGATCTTGTACGGGCCTCGTTGCCTGTATCATCGACACTCATTAGGTCATGCTGTACTAAGTTCTGCTTTTACGTGTGACTCCGTCAAGAAAAAAATGCAACCGTTTCGGGTTATTTCGATCATTTTGCTATCAGACGAATGTCGAGCTTCAGCGCTATTCGCAAATTCGCGCCCGCTCGGTGCATTGTTGGCCCCTATAAATGATGTACCAGGAATCTCTGGAGACGAACCTATTCGATCAAGGGGGCTACTCTCCCTACTAGCCGTTACATCACAGCCAATATCTTAATGCGGAGCGACACACCTTTGATTGGGCACCCACTCAGGCGCAGAACCATTCATCTCAGTCCGCACACTACTTGCACGGCTGTATCCGGATGTTGGAAAATGGCGGGCGGACCGAAGATCACAGAAACGTGAGATTTCGTGGCTGGCTCGCTGCGGGGCTGCGCTCGTCGCGTTCCGGCATGGACTGACGCGGCGCGGCCGCGCATCCGCGCGTACTTGTCGAGCAGGCGCTGCATCACTTCGGCGACGGGCGGCTCCGCGCTGGACGTGGCGATGGCGGCCTTCATGTCCAGGTTCATGTCGTGGCTATGACCGCCGGCTAAAATTACCGAGAATATACTCAGGACGGTAATTCATAGGTAATTACTAGTAATTACCGCTGCTCCAAATCAGTTACCGAGGATTGCGACACCATGGGGCTACTCATGTCCATTGATTTTCGTTGCATATAAGCTGGACACCACTCGATTTCACAGAATAGTCGCAAGTTTTGGCTCTAGTGGGAGATACGAAAGGCCAAGTGGACGGAAATCCCCTGATCGTGGTGCTGGTATGTAATGGGATGCTAGCTAGTTACGCTGGACCTTTCTTAAGCTGGACGTCCACAGTCTAAGAGTCGTACTCGGTCTGTTCCGGAGAAGCTGCTCGCTTGCTTCTCGCATGTTCCACCCCATCATAACAGTGACTCTAGCCTGCCTCACAACTCGCACTCACGCATCGTGTGTTAGCGACGCGCCCGGGTCGCTCGGGCGGTAAGGACCGGCGTCTCCTTCCGACGGTCCGCCACGCGGGAAAACCCCGACGGACCCCGCAAGACCGCAGGCGCGAGAAGCAGGAGCTCTGCGAGGGCGAGGCGCCAGGCGCGGCGGCGTGTGCGCGGGCGGCGCTGCGCCGCACGGGCGGCAGCGCGGGCCTGGGGCCGCGGGACGCAGTGGTGCTGTGCCGCGGCGCAGCGTGCGACGCGGGGCAGCGAGGGAATCCATAGTCACTTCGACTTAGTATCCGCGATGAATCGTCAAAGGAAACACCCACTCCTTGAGAACTCTCTGAAAGATGATCGCTGTCCAAAAACTAGCCGAAACGAGCGGAAAACGACCGAGATAGCAGCCGCCAGAGTTGGGAAATATCTCACCCTTGTGCTGCCCAGGTACGACGCGCCAGGCCGCTGCGCCGCGGCCGCGCCCCG
>NW_008705564.1:2972844-2973436 GCF_000186865.1 Aureococcus anophagefferens | reverse complement strand
GGCCGCAGGTGTTCGTCCGCGCGGCGGCGGCGGCGGCGCCGCCGCCGCGCTCCTCGCGCGCCGGGGCCATCGCGCCGCGCTCGGACGCCGCGGCGACGATGCGCGCCGCCTCCGCGGCGTCGACGAAGCCGGGCAGCACGAGGACGGCGCCGCGCGCCGCGTCCACGGCCGCCGCGAGCTCGCCGAGCGCCGGCGCGGTCGCGGGCGGCGCCGGCGCGGCGCGCGGGAGCGGGAGCTCGACCTTGCACGACCGGTCGACGACGCACGTCGCGCCGCAGCCGTCGAGCCAGCCGAGGAGCGCGGCGCGGCGCGGCGCCGGGAGCCGCGCCCAGGGCAGCGGCCGCGGCGGCGGCGGCGGCACGTCGAACGCCGCCGCGGCGAGCTCCTCGCCGCGCCGCGAGACGACGAGCCGGTGCGCGCCGGCCTCGAGCGGCCGCGCGCCGGCGGCGTGGAAGGGCCTGCGGCGGGCGGCGCGGGCGTCCGCGGACGCGCGTCTCGCCGCGGGCGACGGGGCGGGCGCCGGCGTCGCCACGGCGCGTAGTCGCCGTCGGGCTCGAACCAGCCCGCCGACGCGCGGTCCGACCTGCGCCGA
>NW_008705564.1:2971763-2972794 GCF_000186865.1 Aureococcus anophagefferens | reverse complement strand
GCGCCGACGTCGCCGCCGCCGCGCGACGGCGCGCGAGTCGCGGCGAGCGCGCGAGCCGTCGGCGCGCCGACGTCGCAGCCGCCGCCGCGCGACGGCGCGCGGCCGCGTGTCGTGCTGCGCTGCAGGGCGCCCTTTGGCGTCGCCGCTGCCGACGACGCGGGGAGCCGCCGGTCGTCGTCGTCCGACGCCTCGTCGTCCTGGCCGTACGCGAGCGCATTGAGCCGCGCGAGCTGGCGAGGGTCGTTTTGCTCGCCGCGACGCGTCGCGCGCGGTGGAGGCATGCTCCCGCGCTGGTCGTCACATGCAGGCAGCCCCCAATGCAGAACTCTTGGAGATCATGTGCCGCGGGCCGACAAATAAATTTGGATATTGAACCAAAACGCTCGGCCGCCCCCAGAGGAGGACTCAGAGGGGGCCGACCACCAGGCATACACCAGCCGGGCATACACCGGCATAGCAGCCGCATAGCAGCCGCATAGCGGACGCATAGCGGACGCATAGCGGACGCATAGCAGCCGCATACCACCCGCATAGCAGGCGCATAGCAGGCGCATAGTAGACGCATAGCAGGCGCATAGTAGACGCATAGTAGACGCATAGTAGACGCATAGTAGACGCATAGTAGGCGCATAGCAGACGCATAGCAGGCGCATAAGACCAGCATAGCAGGCGCATACCACCAGCATAGCAGCCCGGCGACCGCTGTCGACGACCCCAGGCGACGGCCGCCGGAGGTCGCCGCATAGCACTCAGGCTGGCAGGCGCATACCACCAGCATAGCAGCCGCATACAACCCGCATACGACCCGCATAAAACCCGCATACCACCCGCATACCACCCGCATACCACCCGCATACCACCCGCATACCACCCGCATACCACCCGCATACCACCCGCATACCACCCGCATACGACCAGCATAGCAGTTAGACCGCCGCCTGCGACTTTTCTCATACATACATATCTTGTATCTCTGGCACACGAAAATTTTAAGACAGCCAAAAATTTAACGCGCCCCCTGCCAACTCGAA
>NW_008705564.1:2970776-2971713 GCF_000186865.1 Aureococcus anophagefferens | reverse complement strand
AACTTAAACTTAGTGTTCAACACTATCTTGACACTATGGCCATGTCATTGTAGTAGTAGGAAGTAGCGCGTGACCATGGCCGGCGCGGGCCCCACATTTTGTGTCCACACGGTCACGGCGACCGGCGCGCCGTCGTCCGTCGCACCCACGGCGCTGTCGGCGCTCGACGCCTTCGAGGCGCGCTTCGGCGGCCCCCACATGTGCTACGAGTTCGACGCGCCCCTGGACCCGGCGCGGCTCGAGCGGGGCTTCGCGAAGCTGCTGCGCGAGTGCCCCTGGCTCGGCGGCGCCGTCGCGCCGCTGCCGGGGGACCCGCCCGCCGCGCTCGCGATCGTCGGCGCGCCGGCGGTCGAGCGCGTCGCCGCGCGCCGACCAAACTTCTGAGCTCTCGAGGTCGATCGAATCGAAGCCGGCGTCGCTGATGTTTGGACGCGTCGTGTTGTCTCGTCGAGTGCTCCGCGGAGCGCGCGCGCGCGCGCGCTCGACGCCGCTCGACGGCGCGCGCGTCGACGTCGGGTCGAGGATCCGAGCGCCGCGCAGGTTCGTCGTCAACGCGCGGCCCGTGGAGCCGCCGACGGCGGCGGAGTGGGACGCGAACGCCGTGCCCGCGCGCCTTCACGCGGTCCGCGTCTCCGGCGCGCGCGCCGCCGTCGCCGACGGCCCGCGCGCGCGCCGCGTCGCGACGGTCCCGCCGCGCTCGGACCCGCCCCCCCCAGGCTCTTCCGCGCGCGCGTCGCAGCCCTCCGGGGCGGCGGCGGCTGGCTCGCGGTGACGCTCGGCCACGGCGCCGCGGACGCCGTCGCGCGCGACGCGGTCATGCGGCGCTGGGCGGCGCTCTGCGACGGCGCCGACGACGACTGGAGCGCCGCCTGGGCCGCCGCGCGCGCGTCCCTCGCGGCGCCGGCGCCGGCGCCGCGGCTCTCGCGGCGGCGGCTCC
>NW_008705564.1:2965019-2970018 GCF_000186865.1 Aureococcus anophagefferens | reverse complement strand
GGCCGAGCCGCGGCCGGGCGACGCGCGCGGCGCCGCGCTCGCGGCCCGGGGCCGCGTCGGCGCCGCGGCGCCGCGCGCGGGCGCCGGCGGGGGCCCCGTGGACCTCCGCGCGGCGCCGGCGGTCTACGTAAACCTCGACCGGCGGCCCGACCGCCGCGCGGCCGCCAGGGCAGGACAGGGGTGCGAACTTCCCCACTTCAAAGGCTCCGATCTCGGTCGTTTTCCGCTCGTTTTGGCCGACTTTTGGACGAGGATCATCTCTCGGAATGGTCTCGACGCGTGGACGCGAGTTCCGGAACGCGCGCGCGCGGAACGCTCACGTTGAAGCGACGTCGAATCACCCGTGTCCTGCCCAGGCGGCCGCCGAGGCGCACTTCGCGGCCGTCGGCCTCGGCCGCGCGGCCCGCGTCGCCGCCGTCGACGGCCGCTCGCTCGCGTGGGACCCGGCGCGCCACGGCCCGCGGCGGCCGTGGTGGAACGAGGCCGCGCTCGGCTGCCTCCGGTCCCAGAGGCGCGCGCTGCGCGACGCGGCCGCGCGCGGCGACGGCGCGCTCCTCCTGCTCGAGGACGACGCGATCCTCGACGCGAACGTCGTCGCCAAGGTGCGGGCCTGGACGGCGCACCGCGCCTTCGCGCGCGTCCCCTGGCACCTCCTCTACCTCGGCGGGAACCACGACCTCCCGCCCGCGGAGCTCAGCGACGACGACGACGACGACGACGACGACGGCGGCGGCGGCGCGCCGTGCCGCCTCGTCCGCGCGCGGCGCACCGTCGCGCTCCACGCCGTCCTCGTCCACCGCCGCGCCTTCGCGGGCGTCAGGGCCGACAAAGGGTGATTCAGCTTCGCTTCGACGTGAGTGTTCCGCGCGACCGTTCCAGAGAGAGGATCCACGCTTCGAGAGCGCTTCGAGAGATGATCGCTCGTCCAAAAGGCAGCCGAAACGAGTGGGGACTGGCCGAGATAGAAGCCCTCAAAGTTGGAAATTTCGCACCCCTCTGCTGCCCAGGCGGGCGTGCTCGCGCTCCTCGACACCGAGGCCGCGCCCTCCGACATCCTCCTCGCGCGCGACTACCAGCCGCGCTTCCCGTGCTTCGTGCTCGAGCCCCGCCTCGCGACGCAGCGCCGGGGCCACAGCGACATCCGCGGCGAGATCGTCGACTACGCCGCGCTCCTGGGGGGCGCGCCGACCGGCGACACCTGAGTCATCGGGACGTTACATTGTGGGTCCTTCACGCGCGAGGTCGCCTTCGAATTCCCGACCCATTCGGAGAGCTCGGAAGAACTCGGCCAGCGCCGCCGGAGGGGCTCCAGAGGACTCAGAAAAAGCAAAATGGGCCGCCCCGCTACCGCCCTTGGGGAGAGCTCACAATACAGTTGCGGTAACGCCAACCTTGGTGTCGATAGTTCCCTGGAGTTACTCGAAGCGCAGCGCAGCATGGCTGAGCAGCAGCCCGAGCCGCCTTGGGGGGCGATTTGGATAAACGACAACTTGCTCGACACCTGCGTCCGCAAGGACGAGTTGGAGCTGTTCGTCGCGCAGCAGCGGGCGCGCACGGACTACGTCGAGGCGATCGCGAAAATCCCATACAATGACATTGTCATGCTCTTGTAGATAGTTCCGGGGGATACGGGGAACCCCGGAGGACGCGTGGGCACACGCGTGGTGTTCCTGTGCCGCGCGGGTGGTGCAGTGCGCGACGGCAGGTTGACGACGGTGCCACGTGTATTCGCTTTCGCCTGGGCGTGGGGTTATCGATGTTTCGGTGTTATAGGAGCTCGTATGTAATGATGGTTGCGGAAATTGGACGCTGGTCTTTGCAAGTAGATCCTGACACGAGGATGGCAACTCAGTACGAGTCGCACAGCTGCGGATTTGAATTGGAACGCCCGTTTTGTTTTGCGCCCTCCGCCGCTTCTACTGCTCACTGTTCAAAGAATGTTGTTGTAAGATGCGCTAATTTTTTTTTTGGGGGGGGGGGGATTTCTTGGTGTGCTCGGTTTGGTGTCGCGACAGGCTGAGTTCGCTCACTTTGGGCGTGGAGTTGTTTTCTTGTTTTCTTTCGTGGTGCGGGGGTGGTAGTGGGTCGGGCAGGTCGGGGGAGCTGTGGAGTTATCGTGTCAGCGTTCGTGGGGGGTGGGTATGTGGCCGTTGCGTGCGTGTCCGTCCGTCCCTCCGTGCGCCCCCTCCCCTCCCATTCTTCGAGTTGGGAGGGGGCGCGTTAAATTTTTGGTTGTCTTAAAATTTTCGTGTGCCAGAGATACAAGATATGTATGTATGTGAAAAGTCGCACTATCGTACGCTCGGCCGGCCACACGTGCGACGGTGCCGCGATGACGCCGTGCGATGCGACCAAGCACGTCGACGGCAACGAGTGCAGGGGCTTGCCCGGCCGGCCACACGTGCGACGGCACCGCGGCGACCAAGTGCGACGCGCCCAACTACGTCTGAAG
Organism: Aureococcus anophagefferens; assembly: GCF_000186865.1. NCBI lineage: Eukaryota > Pelagophyceae > Pelagomonadales > Pelagomonadaceae > Aureococcus > Aureococcus anophagefferens. The sequence goes on along the minus strand of NW_008705564.1, from coordinate 2,967,566 downwards.
GTGTGGTAGAGTCGGGTACGGTAGTCCCTGTGGATGGGGATGGTTGCGCAGTCAGGCTTACCCCTCAGTCTGCCAGCTCGGGGCCGGTGCAGCTGTTTTAGATGTCCTTCAGGCAAAACCTTGAGGCGTTCGCGGTTGGCTTGGCTATTAGTCGCACTTGCTCAGGCTCTCCCTTAGTAGATTCGCGTCGCTAAGCATCCGAATCCGTTTTTTTTTTGTATCTCACATGGCCGCGGCGTCGGCTAGCAAAGGGGATGGCTGCCCTGGTGTTAACCAGGCAGCGAGAGCGGACCGTAACTTGAACATCTGCGTGTTAAATTGTTGGGAGCCGTAGCGTCCCTACCGCGTGCGATTAGCCTGTGACTTTAGGTGCTGTTAGGGGGGGGATGGCGGGAGGGAGTCGCGGACGGTCGACCACGCGTAGCGACGGGTGGTGCCGTCGCGGAGCCGGACTGGGTACTGGCCACTACCGTCCGCTACCGTGGATACAAGTGGCGGGGGGGGTGGATTTCCCCGGACATGACCTGCGGCTTACCGCCACCTTGTATGGTTGGACCCACATCCTTCTCCACCGCATGGGGTGGAGCGTTAGCACTCTCGATGAGTGCCGAGATATGCTTGCGATTCTTCCATTTCTTGCGCGGCAGTCTGCGCATTATATCCGCCTCATGAGGTCCGAATATATCGCGCGGTCTTGTAACGCAATGCACAAAGGGCGGCATCCTCGGTCGACCGGGTCCTTTCTTAAACGCCATGACGCCACGCCGCCGACGATTGCAACAGCCGGGGACATGCAATGAACGCCCCGCCGAGGCGCGTAGACGCCCCCTAGACCCCCCGGAGGCGTGTGGAAGGCGCGTGCGACGGGTGGTATTATACTAGTAGTCCCCCCCCTAGACGGGGTTGCCCTGGGATGTGGCCTCATCCGTCGGTGCTGGTAGTGCCGGTGCTGGTCGAACGAGGTGGGTGGACCCCTTGGTTCCACGCGGGAGAGTGGGACCGTTTCGACGGCACCGGTTGTGTCATCCTGCGCACTCGGGTTCCGGTGGTCCGGGCCGGTGGCAGGTGTAATCGCTTCGACCTGCGCGGGTAGACTGTTTGGGATGGCCCTTGTTAGTATTGAATTCTCGTCTGCGCGGGGACTGGCTGCACGCCCTTGACACGTGGGTCGGGACCTATGTTCCGTTGGCGACGCATGTCCCCGGTTGGCCAATACCGGTGGGCGCGTGCCCGTGCAGCTCACAGATTTTTTTGAGATGATGTAAGTTTTGGACTTGTAGTGTTACGCGTAGTAGGAGGTGTGTAAGTGATTGGCTTGATCTGAGATCAGCCCCCCCAGGCTTTGCTCGTTTTGTCAGATCTGGGCTAAAACGCGTCTTTCGCTAGCCGATGCAGCGGTTCCAGGACTTGGCGCGGCGCTCGGTCTGTGGACCTTGCCGCGCCTCGGGCCCGGGTGCGAGTCGCTCGGGAAAGACCATCGGTCGAAGGCGAGCAACTTAGTTCGCGTCGGGGCAGCCCGTGGATGACGAGAACGGCCGTTAATGGTGGGGGGCGACCGACGAGAGGCCCAACTTAGTTCCAGGGCTCGAGCGGGCCGCGGCATCTCGAGTAAACACCGCCTGGAATGTCCCTCCCGAGTGGCCTGTCAAGGTTGCCGCGGCCCGAACGCCGCATGCATTGCGCAGTGAGCGCCGTGTCACCCGCGGCGCCGCGCGCCTCCCGGAGCCGGTGAGGTGATCTCGATCAAATCGGCTCGAGCCGAAGGGCTGCCGCGAGGGCATCTGATCGCCCTCATGACGAACGATTCCCGACGCTCTGTGACTCGAAGGCGACCGAAATTCGGGTCGGGGGAAGCTGCCGCGCCCCATTCCACCCCCTGAGGCTGCCCGTTTGCGCCACCTCGCAATCGTCCGGATGTCGCGTCTTTTCATGTGCCTCACCCACATGTTTGCGGACCTCAAAGCCGCTGGGATCGTTGCACGTCGCTGCATATTCGAGGAGCACGGGGCCCTCTAAGGTGGAGATTCCATCAGCTGCCATAGCAGCTTCGAGCGCCTAACTAATCCAGGTACTCGACGTCCTGCCGGGGATAAACGATGGTTCGACCGTAGAGCGGCAGGACGAGTACGGGACACGAAGCAAAAAAACGGGACAAACGCACGGAGCGACTCCTCAGACCCCCGGGGGTCGCGCCCTACCGGTGGGGTGCGTCCCAGGAGCCGCGGGGCCCGGAACTGACGCGCCTGGGGGGGTCGATTTCAAATCGAGCCGATTCGACAGTCTTTGTGGTGGGTTTGTGCATTGATCCGCTGCCCGCATTTTGAAGTAGGCTGGAGCGGTTATTGTTCCCGGGGACGCCGGCTTCGTCCGGATGGGGTGCGTCGACATGGGTTGTCGTTGCGCGTGGTGGTGAGTGAGATGGGGGTGGCGTGCCGGTGGCGGTCGGGACCTCGACCCTCTCTCGCACCGCCACGCGCAACGACAACCCATGTCGACGCACCCCATCCGGACGAAGCCGGCGTGCCCGGGAACAATAACCGCTCGAGC
>NW_008705564.1:2955411-2964969 GCF_000186865.1 Aureococcus anophagefferens | reverse complement strand
CTTTCCCCCGCCCCCTCACCTCCCTCGGGGGTGGGGGGGCGGTGGGAAATTTTTCAATATTTAGGCACACCAGGATTTGGCGGATACTCGGATACTTTGATGGGTTGGGTGGAGTAACTTTGGGGCCGGGTGGTGGCGCAAGCGACCGAGATGGCGGATCTGAACTCGATCGTCTTCGGCAGCGATGGTGAAACGGCATCCGACGACGAAGTCTACGAGTACGCGGAGGACGACTCGGGGGAGCTCCTCACCGACGAAGTTGCTCTGCGACGGGCCGTTGACGCGTCGCTCCTGGACACGGGGTCCGCCCCGGTGGGTGGCGATGGGGCCGTGTTGCCCGGGACGGAAGCTGCCGCGCCGCTGGTTTCTTTGTCCGCGGTGCCCGTGGCCGTGGCGCCTGCTCATCCCGCGACGCCCGTGGTCCCGGAGCCGGTGTCCGTGGAGGAAGGGGGTGCACTCGGCGCGGAGTTCGGTGGGCTCTTGTGTGCCCCGGATGACGACGCGGACGACGAAGCCGCGGCGGGAGGGTCTGTGCCGCCTCTGCACGTGGTGGCGCCGGGGCAGGCGGTGCCGCTTGTGCCGCCGTCCGGGGCGCCGCCGGAGTACGCGCACGCGGGGCACGCGCCGCCGGAGCACGCACCGTGGAACTTGCTGGACGCGGTGCTCGACGCGTTCGCGAGAGGGGTGGAGCTCGACGTCGGGTTCATGCTCTCGCTCGTGTTGAAGGCTCGCGCGGCCGCGGCGCGCCTGGGCGCGGTCGCGGTCGTAGCGTTTCAGCGCGTCCTCGTCCCCGGCCTCGACGGCGCGGTTCTAGACGCCGCGCGGGCGCGGGCCCTGGCGTCGCGCGCCGAGAACGACGACGGGCTCTTCGATGCGTTCGTCCGCGCGAGGTACGGCGCGCCCGAGGACCTCCGGGCGCTCGCGACCCTGGGGCGCGCCGCGAAGCTCGGCGCGTGCCTCGAGGCCGAGCTCCTGGGGCCCGCGCTCGCCGGGGCCTGGGACCGCGAGTCGGAGCTGCTATTCACGTTCTGGACCGCGGCGACGCGCGGCCGCCGCGCCGACGCGCCGTCCGCGGCGTTGTATGTCTGGCCCGCGCTCCACGCGCTCGCCATCAAGGACGTCGCCTGGCTCGACGCGTGCATGTCGCGCCAGCGGTTCGACGAGCTCGCGCGGCTCGCGGTGGACGCGGCGAGCGCGCCCGAGGTCCTTGCTTTGCTCGAAGAGGTTGAAGCGCGCTACGACGCCGCGAGCGACGCCGCGCGCGAGCGTCGTGCGCGGTTCGCGGATGTCGCCGTCAGGCTGGCAAAGGAACTCGTGTTCGCTGCGGACGCTAGAGGCCGGGTCGTGGTGCTGCGCGTTTTCAAGCGTGCGGTGTCGCATGGTGTGGATCCGGCGGAGCTCGCATCGGTGTTCGTGGCCGCCGCGGGGTCTTCGTCCGCGATCGCCTCTGCCGGTCCAGAGGTGTCGGATTATGAGAGGGCCAGGAACATCAAGACTGAACAGAACCGTGTCGTTCTCCAACTTCTCGATATCGTTCCAATCGACGTGAGCGTGCCGGAGGAGGAGACAAAGCAACCAAGTCGGAAGATTACGCACTCACGCGATAATGTTGCGCCGACGCGGCGTTCCGCGCGTCTGCGCAGGCAAAAGGAAGTGCGCGAGAAGGACGCCTTGGCGGTCGCGGGCGCCAGCGACGAGGAAGCCCCGGTCACTGTGGCCGGCGATGGCGAGGCGAGGACCGAGGAGGCGAAGGAGCGGCTGGACCGCTTGAGAGCGTGGGAGATGGGGAGTCGAAAGGGTGTCACTCACGATGACAGTGGGGAAGCCCCCGTGAAGTCGGCTGTTGTTGAAAAATTTAAAACAAAAAGGGAGGGAATCAAGACGAGCACTATTGGTGGTGTGGGTCTTTTCAAGCATGAGTATCGTTTTCTGCTGCCCTACGTGCGCGAACTCGGTGGGTCATACGGCGCTACTCGTTGGCTGGTAAGCCACCTGGTGGAGTTCGGCATTCGCTCCTGCGTGGATGCGCGTGTTTTATGTTTTAAGTCGGCAGCCGCGAAATTGATAGCGGGGAAGCCGCTGTTACGAGACGATCATGATGGCGATGTCGACGGCTTGACGGGGCGGCCGGCGGCGGGCTGCCGCGTATTTCACGGTTCAAAAACTGACAGAGGTAATTGGTGGTCATCGCTATATCGCCAGGTGTGGAAGCTTGTCATGATTAGATTCAGCACAGAGAGCACTAATCCTAGCAAGAAGAGCGCGATGAATCCGAAGATGGTCGAATTTATCGGCGCCTTCCTTGACGCAGGGAAATTCGACGAGTCATGGGAGTTTGTTTATAAGGAATGCGAATTTGTCCAGAGGGAACGAGGGGGTTTGCTTCTTTCGAAAGATCCCAAGCTGCTGCCGAGCTTTCATGCGTTGTTGTCCGAAGATATGCGAAGCATGGCGAATGCTGTTTCGAAGATCGGTCGTGATTTTGCGTCGCGCGCAGCGCGAGTTTGCTTTGCTGAGCTGAAGCCGTGCTGGAAAGAAAAAATTGATCTAGATGCTGCCAAGCAAGAGGTCCTCGAGTTTGTTGGGGATCGCAATCGCGAGCTAGGCTACATCGACCACCTTAACCTGCGACTTGTCGACTTGTCCTCGAGGACGCTCAGGCGAATGGGCCCCGCATCGGGCTCCAGGGGGGGAGGCATGGCGAGGGAGAGCGGCTGCCGGTTGGACATGGCGCGGCCTCGTCTCGCAGGCTGCGCGGCTCGCCGCCTCGCGCTCGTCCTGCTGGCGTTTCGCGCGTCCTGCTACGACCGCCCGCGCGTCGTACGCCTCCACCCCGGTCCGCGTCTCGCGGCGCACGCCGAGTACGAGGTGTCGTGGACGGCGACGGACCTCGGCACGGCCGACGAGGCGTGGATCGAGTTCGACCTGAAGCACTACCAGTCCATGGTCAACGACGGCCCGCGCACGGCGCTCTTCCTGGACGAGCTCGAGCGGCGCCTCGCCGCCTACCCGCCGGGCACGGCGACGGTCCTCGACCTCGGCACGGGGCCCTTCGCGCTCTTCGCCAAGGCCGCCGCGCGGCTCGGCGCGCGCAAGGTCTACGCGATCGAGGCCGTGCCCGCGAGCGCGGCGCGCGCGCGCAAGGAGGTGAGCGACGCCGCCAAGTACGGCCGCGAGTTCGCCGAGAGCGTCGTCGAGGTCCTCGAGGGCTTCAGCACGGACGTCGCGCTGCCCGAGAAGGTCGACCTCGTCATCTTCGAGATCGCGGGGTCCATCGCGAGCGAGGAGGGCTGCTACGCGACGATGCGCGACGCGCGGGACCGCTTCCTCGCCCGGCCCGACGACGCGTCGAGCTACATCCCGCACGCGTACCAGACCCTGGGCGCGCCCGCGACGGACCTGTGCCACCACGGCGGCGGCGTCGAGGACCCCGGCGCGCCCGTGCTCCGGGTCCAGTCCGACGACGCGACGCTCCGGCTGCTCGCGGACCCGCTGCTCGTCGAGGACATCGTCTTCTCGGCGCCGCTCCCCGCGCGCGGCGCCGTGCCGCCCGCGTCCGAGCTCGCGTGGGCCGTCGACGGCGCGCGCGTCGACGCCAACGAGGCGCACTTCGCGGGGCTCCTCGAGCCGGACCGCGCGGCCGTCGAGGCCAACGGGTACGACGTCGCGGACCTCGCGCGCGACGTCGCGACGACGCTGACGGGCGTCGCGCTCTGGCCGCGGCTCGTCTTCGACGCGGGCGGCGAGCGGACCTACGAGACGCGGGGGCCGCGCGGCGAGATGCGGCGGAGCCACTGGCCCACGGTGCTCCCGCCGCTCGCGCCGGCGCCGGGCGTCCGCGTCCGGCCCGGCGACGTCCTCACCGCGGCCTGGGAGGCGGACCTCCGCGACGGCGCCGTCGACACGCCCATCGTCTACTCGCTCGCCTGCGACGTCGCGGCGCCGGGCGGCGCCGGCGCGCCCGCGCCGGCGGGCGGCGCCCAGCCCTACGCGGCCTGGGCCGCCGCGACCGACGCCGGCTCCGGCCGCACCTACTACTACAACGCCGAGACTGGGGCGACGTCCTGGGACTGGCCGCCGCGCGAGCCGTGACGCCGGCCGAGTAAGGCGAGCTCGCCCCCGCCGCCTCGCGCGCCGGGCGCCGCGGCCGGGCGCGGGCGCGGCCGGACGCGCGCGCGCGAGGAAGTGCGAGGAAGTGCGACCTCGGGTGTCACGCCGACGGGAATATTTGTAAATTTTAAGTAGTTCAACAAAAGTTGACCAATTTATTGGAGGGGATGCGCGCCCGTCTGCGTCGTCCGGGGAGAAACTTTCGACGACTCGTCTTTGCGCCGCTCGCCCGACTCAGGGTTGCAGCAGACCGCGACCGTGCTCGCCGCCATGGTTTCGGTGCACCGCCGGCTCGTCGCGCTGTGCGTCGTTGGCGTCGTGGGCGTCGCGCGCGGGCGGGAGACGCGCCTGGCGAAGGCGTCGGGACCGCCGTCCTTCTTCCTGCAGGACGCGGCCGCCGACGGCCTCTGCCTCGGCGACGGCGCCTTCAAGCGCTGCGGCATCGACACGCTCTGGTACGTCACGGGCAGCGCGGGCGCCTACAGCATCCACAAGCGCAAGGTCGACGACGTCGACGAGGACCTGTGCCTCGACCGCGCGAGCTGCGACCTGCCCGAGTCCGCGCTGCGGCTCGGCAACTGCAAGCACTGCGGCGCGACGCGGTGGAACATCGTCGGCGACGCGGAGGCGGGCTACGCGCTCAGCGAGGACGGCGGCGAGAACTGCGTCGTCCGCGAGGGGCTCCGGGCCCGCGTCGCGCGGTGCGCGCTCAAGACGCACGTCGCGCTGTCGCTCCAGTTCGCGACGGCGGCCGACGTCGAGGCCATGGGCGGCGACGGCGCGAAGCTCGTCGGCGCGGCCGGCGACGGCGACGAGCGGCGCGTCCGCGAGCTGCTCCGGGACGGCGTCGCCGTCGACGCGCGGGACTGGGACGGCCTCACCGCGCTCGTCGCGGCGGCCGCCAAGGGCCGCGCGGCGCTCGTCGGCGAGCTCCTCGGCGCCGGCGCGGACCCGGCGGCCGGCGACAAGGACAACATCACGGCGCTCATGGAGGCGGCGATCGGCGGCCACGCCGACGTCGCCGCGCGGCTCCTCGAGGCCGCGCCGGCGTCGCTCGACGCGGCGGCGGCGAGCGGCGTGACCGCGCTCTGGCTCGCGGCGGGCGAGGGCCGGCTCGCCGTCGCCGAGCTCCTCCTGGGGCGCGGCGCCGACGCGTCGAACGCGCGGAGCGACGGCATCACGGCGCTCATGGCCGCGGCGACGGGCGGCCACGCGGCCGTCGTCGCCGCGCTCGTCCGCGGCGGCGCCGACGTCGCCGCCGCCGACCGCGACGGCCTCACGGCGCTCATGAACGCGGCGGAGAACGGCACGGCGGCGGCGGCGGCGGCGCTCCTCGCGGCCGGCGCGGACGTCGACGCGACGTCGGCGACGGGCTTCACGCCGCTCATCGTCGCGGCCGCGGGCGGCCACGACGCCGTCTGCGCCGCGCTCCTCGACGCGGGCGCGGACGTCGGCAGGCGCCACGACGAGGGCGTCGACGCGCTCATGTACGCGGCCGCCGGCGGCCACGCGTCCACGGCGGCGCTGCTCGTCGCGCGCGGCGCGGACGTCGCGGCGACGCGCCGCCCCGCGCGGAACTCGACCGCCGGTTCGGGACGTCCCGACCAAACTTTGCGATGCTCGAGCTCGGTCGAATCGGAGTCGCTTCGGCTGATGCTTGGACGAATCGATCGCTCTCGTCGAGTTCTCGAAGCGCAGCCGAAGAGTCTGGTCCAAACCGTTCGACGACGCGCGCGTCGAAGTCGGCTCGAAGATTCGAGTTCCGCCCAGGCACCACCACGAGGGCACGGCGCTCCTCGAGGCCGCGACGGCGGGCAGCGTCGAGGTCATGGAGCTGCTCATGGCGCACGGCGCGGACCCCCTCGTCGTCGACGACGACGGCGTCACGGCGCTCATGTCCGCGGCGTCGCAGGGCATGCGCGACGCGACGGCGTTCCTGCTCGCCGTCCCTGGCGCCGAGCTCGACCGCGCGGCGCACAGCGGCGGCACGCCGCTCATGTTCGCCGCCGCCGGCGGCCACCTCGAGACGCTGCGGCTCCTCATCGACGCCGGCGGCGACGTCAACGCCCGGGTCGCCGGCGCGCCGGGCTACGTCGCGTCCGTCGCCGCGCGCCTCGCCGCTCCCGGCGCGGGACGAGCGCGCGAACGCGCCGACTTCGGAGGCTCCGATCTCCGCCGGCGTCCGCTCGCCTCGGCCGATGCTTGGACGAGCGATCGTCCCCCGGAGCGGCCTCGGCGCGCGCGCGCGCCTTCCGGACCGCGCGCGCGCGCGACGCGTCGAAGCGACGTCGCGTCACCCCGTCCCCGCCCAGGCCGCGGGCGACGCCGACGTCGAGCCGCACAAGGACGACGTCACAGCGCTGCAGGTCGCGGCCCAGGGCGGCCACCTCGCCTGCGTGTCGCTCCTCCTCGACGCCGGCGCCGACGTGCGCGCCGTCGACGAGGAGGGCATGTCCGCGCTCGCGAACGCCGCGCAGAAGAACCACGGCGACGTCGCCTACGAGCTCGTCGCGCGCGGCGCGGACCCCGACGACGCGGGCTTCGTCGACGACGACGCCGTGGCGCACAACCTCCTCTGGGACGCCGTCGCCGCGGGCAACGAGGCCTTCGCGGCGCTGCTCGTCGCCAAGGGCGCGGCCTGCGGCGCCGCCGACGCGCGCGGCTCGACGGCGCTCGTCAACGCCGCGCACAAGGGCCTCAACGCGACGGTCGACGCGCTCCTCGCCGGCGGCGCGGACCCGGCCGCGCGCAACGACGAGGGCGTCGACGCGCTCATCGCCGCCGCGTCCGAGGGCCACGGCGCCGTCGTCGACTCGCTCGTCGCGGCGCTCGCCGCGGCCGGCGCGGGCCTCGACGGCGCGGACAAGGACGGCACGACGGCGCTCATGGCCGCCGCCGTCCGCGGCCATGGCGCCGTCCTCGACGCGCTCCTCGCGGGCCGCGCGGCCGTCGACGCGCGCAACGGCGACGGCCACACGGCGCTCATGTTCGCGTACAACGGCAAGAACCAGGTCAAGACGCTCGAGGCCAAGTACCTCAAGGCCGTCGGCGGCGCGCCCGGCGGCGGGTCCGCCGTCGCGGCCGACTCGAACCTCGAGGTCATCGCGGCCGCGCTCGCGGGCCACGAGGCCATCGTCGCCAAGCTCCTCGCCGCGGGCGCGGACCCCGCGCTCGCGGACAACGAGGGCCACGTCGCCGCGGACTTCGACTACAAGGCCCCCGACGACGAGCCCGCGGCCGGGGCCGGGGGAGAGCTCTAGAGCAAGCCGAGGCCCGCACGCGTAAGCGACGGCGCGCGCGCTAGGGCCGCGGCGGCGGCGGCCGCTTCTTCTTGCCGCGCTTCGCGGCGAGCTTGGCGAAGAGCTCGCCGCCCTTCTTCGGCGACCGGGGCCCCCGGAGGGACGCGAGCGCGGCGAGCTCCGCCTGGCCGTCGAACGCCGCGGCCGCGGGCGGCGGCGCCGGCGGCGCGGCGGCCGGCGGCGCGGCGGCCGGCGGCGCGGCGGCCGGCGGCGGCGCGGCGGCGTCCCGCGGCGGCGCGGCGGCCGCGCGGCGGATGAAGTCGGACATGCGGCTCGTCCGCGGCGCCGCGGCGCCGCGGCCGTCGCCGCGGCGGCGCCGGGGCCCCTGGAGCTTGGCGAGCACGTCCTCGGCGGCCGTCGCCGCCTTGAGCGAGTCGAGCGCGGCGGCCCGACGCGCGGCGCGCGGCCGCGCGGCCGTCGCCCGCGCGCTCGCGGCGCCGCCGCCGCTCGGCGTCGCGGTCGCGCGCGGCGTTGTCGCGGGCGGCGGCGGCGAGGCCGTCGACGAGCGCGCGCACGTCGCCGAAGAACGCCGCGGGCCCGCGCGCCGCCGCGTCGTCGCCGAAGGACGCCGAGAGCGCGGCGAAGCGGCCGTCCGTCGCCGCGCGGCGCCGCCGGAGGTCGTCGAGCGCGCGCGCCGCGCGGTCGCGGAAGGGCCCCAGGGACTCGACGAGGGCACAGCCCGGCGCGGGGTCCGCCGCGCGCGCGGCGAGCTGGCCGCCGAGCGCGGCGACGCGCGCGGCGAGGTCCGCGAGGTCGCCGTCCCAGGACTCGAGGCCCGCGCGGCCCGCGGGCTCGAGGCCCGGGAGGTCCGCGGCGAGCCGCGCGACGTCGCCGGGGCCGCCCCAGGCCGCGAGGTGGTGCAGGAGCGTGGCGTCCGCGCGGTCCGCGGAGCTCTTGACCTGCGCGAGCTTGGGCAGCGCGTCGAGCCGGAAGCCGAGGGCGCCGCCGCGGCGCGTGCCGCCGTTGAGGTAGTTGCCGAGGCGGAGCACGCGCTCGAGCCACCGCGCGAGCGCCTCGGACCGCGACACCTCCTCGCAGGCGACGGTCACGGCCCGGAGCCGGCCGTCGAGGGCCTCGGCGGCGGCGTCGAAGCGGTGCGCGAGGACGAGGCCCTCGAGGCGGGCCCGGAGGTCCGGCACGGCGCCGAGCGCGCGGAAGAACGCCTCGCAGGGCTCGAGCCGCGACTCGTCGCCCCGGAACTCGGCGCAGGCCGCCGCGTCTTCGGCCGACGGCGCCGCGCCGAGCACGAGCTCCATCTTGTGCGGCGGCAGCACCTCGAAGTCGCACGCGAGGACGGCCGCGCGGACGGCCGCGGGCGCGACGCGGAGCTTCGCGAGCGCGATGGCGACGTTCTGCGCCGTCCGCGCGTCGACGAGGCCCACGCGCTTGCCGGCCGCGGCGCCGTCGCCCGACGGCGCCTCGGAGGCCCGCCGCGCGGCGCGCTCCTTGCGGAAGTCGCGCTCGAGCGCGTCGACGTCGACGTCGAGGCCCGCGTCGCTCAGGTTCCGCCACACCGTCGCCGACGCCGCGGCCGCGTCGATCTTCGACCAGAAGAGCGCGCGCATGGGCACGCGAGGCGCCGGGTTCGGCCGCGCGGGCGCCGCGGGCGCCGCGGGCGCCGCGGGCGCCGCGGGCGCGGCGCCGCCGAAGAGGGCCGCGGGGTCGAGGCCGTCGGCGCGCGCGCCTGGGTGGGAATCGACCGCCGATCCGGGGAGCCCCGACCAAACTTCGAAACTCTCGAGCTCGGTCGCGGGTCGACGTGGCTGAGTTTCGGACGAGTCGTCGCCTCTCGTCACGTTCTCGGCGTGGAGCGCGCGCGCGAAGCGGCGCCGCCGCGTCTCGTCCGAGTCGTAGGCGCTCCTCCGGAACTCCGAGTGCTTCGGGCGCTCCGCACATGGCTCGCCCGCGACGACGGAGCACGTGCCCGCGTCGCACTCGTACCAGCGAGACGGCCGAACGCGCGCGCGTCGACGTCGCGTCGAGGGTTCCGTTTCGGCGCGGGCGCGCGCGCGCCTCGACGGCGCCGCGGGGCACGTGCATCGCGAGCATCTTGACGTACTTGGCGTAGCGGGGGTCCCCGGCCGGCGGCGCGGCGGCGGCGGGAGGGGAGACCGCGGCGGGCGCGGCGACCGCGGCGGCGGGCGCGGCG
>NW_008705564.1:2953017-2955361 GCF_000186865.1 Aureococcus anophagefferens | reverse complement strand
GCCGCGACGCGCGCGTTCGCCGCCGCGGGCGCGGCGTCGGAGCTCCTCGCGCTCCTCCGGAGCCCGGCCGCCCCGCCGCTGTCGCGCGCCGCCGCGCGCGCCACGGCCCCGAAGGCCGCGCGGCCGGCGGCGCGCGACAGCGGGCAGGCCGCGAGGCTCCGGAGGAGCGCGAGGAGCTCCGACGCCGCGCCCGCGGCGGCGAACGCGCGCGTCGCGGCTTCGAACACGGAGGCGGCGTCGTCGAGCCCCACGGCGCCCGCGGGCCCGGCCCGCGCGCAGGCCGCGCGGTCGTTGTCGAAGACGGCGTCGAAGACCTGGAGTTGCACGTCGAGCTCGACGGCATCGTCCGCGCCGCCGTCGCCCGCGCCCTCGGCGACGACGGCGTCCTTGAGCGCGGCCGTCGCGGCGAGCACCCCCGCGGCCACGAGGTCCGCGCGGACGGCGACGCGCCGCTCGAGGCTCGGCGCGCCGTTGACGAGCGTGTTCACGAAGAGCATGACGTCGCGGCGGAACGCGAGCCCCCGCGCGCCGGCGCCGAGGAGCTCGACGACGGCCTCGAGCGGCGCGCCGTCGCCCCGCGCCGCGGCGAGGTCCTCGAGCGCGCCGAGCGCGGCGTCGTAGCCCGCGTCGCCGGACACGGCGAGCACGGCGAGGAGCTCGAGGGCCTGCGTGCACGCGCCCGCGTCCGTCCCGCCGAGGCACGCGGCGACGGCCGCGACGCGGCGCGGCGACGCCGCGACGAGCGCGAGGCCGCCCGCCGCGCCCGCGAGCGCCTTGCAGCAGCGCAGGTAGCAGGACAGGGCCGCGACCTCGTCGGCGCTCAGCCCGCCGCCGAGCACGTCCGCCGCGTCGTGGCGCGCGAGGTCCCCGACGAGCCGGAAGAGGTCGTCGGCGACGCTCCCGGCGAAGCACGCCTCGACGCCCGCGCCGTCCAGCGCCTTGAACGGCGCCACGAGGGCCTCGGCCTCGCTCGCCGAGAGCGTGTCGCGCCGCAGCACCACGCCGAGCCCGTCGACATCCATCACGTCGTGACTTTGCGATGCCGAGATGATGCCGGACATGTTTGGCTCCCCGTCACTAAAATTTTGGCTCCAGCGCCACTACCCACGACCACCTCCGCCGCGACGGCGAGGGGGCGGCCTCCGGCCGCCGCCTGGCTCGGTTCGCCGAGGTACCCCGCGAACCCCCCTGGATAAGCGCACCCACTGAGGGGTGGGCCGGGCTGCCCCGCTCCCGAGTCTCGGCCGACGGCCCGTGTGCCCGGGTCTTGCCGCTGCCCATTTTGGCCGTCTTGCCGCGACCCTTGCCGCTACCCGTGCCGATGGCGGACGCATTCGCCCACGCATCGGGTATGGCCCAGAGCCACGCGAGCCACAGCGTGAGCGGTCGCGAGGAGGCGGCGCGCTACATCAAGGCGCAGCCGAAGCCGGCCTACGAGGTGCTCTACCCGCCTCGGTCGCGTGTGCTTCTCCACCGGGAACAAAAAATGCACGTCGCCGGCGGCGTCCACCGCGTCGACTACGCGCTCGTCGAGGACTCGGCGTCCGGGGTCCTCGTCGCGAGCCCCTACGACACGTCGCAGCGGCGGCCGCTCCGGGCCATCTTCCTCTCGCTGCCGCGGCTCTACGAGGCCCTGGACGCCCTCGACGAGAAGCCGTGGACGCGGCACGCCGGGGCCGAGGCCCGCGATAGGACCGTGTGCAAGTTCGTCGTCGGCCGCCGGGCGGGAAACGGCACTGTTCAAGACGACTTCAATATTACATGTATTCGAGCAGGTTCGACATGAGTTTTCGACTGTCTGACGACGAGAGAAAAGGACTCGTCCAAATCCAGCCGACGCGACTTCGATTCGACCGAGATGGAGACGTTTGAAGTCTCGCCGGGCAAAGCCATCCTCACTGGTTGTGCGCCACGCAGGTCGGCCGGCTCCAGTACGCGAGCGAGGTTGCTTGGCCGGTGCTCGAGGGGTCTCACCCGGCCGCGGCGGCACTGCCGCCGGGACCCGGCGCGCGCTTCGTGCCGCGGTCCGGCCCGGACGGCGCGGCCGACGGCGCGCTCGAGGTGCCGCAGCCGGACGACTTTGACGCCGGAGACCTCGCCGTCTTCCCGGAGAAACCGCTGCTCCTCGCCGCCGCCGCGGCCGCCGCGGGCCTCGCGCCGGCGCCCGCGGAGCCCGCAGAGCCCGCAGAGCCCGCGGAGCCGCCGGCCGCCGCCGCGGAGCCCCCCGCGGAGCCGCCCGCGCCGGCGGCGACCTCCCCGGCGCCGGAGCCGGCCGCGGAGCCGGCCCCGGCGCGACCCGCCAAGACCAAGGGCGGCCGCGTCGCGCCCGCGGGCGGCGCGAGGA
>NW_008705564.1:2950734-2952086 GCF_000186865.1 Aureococcus anophagefferens | reverse complement strand
GAGCCCGGATCCCCCCCCCCCCCGCCGCCCGTCGCCCGCAGCGCGCCGGGGACGCGCGCTGTAGTAGGCCTTGTGCTTCGGGTCGTAGTAGAAGCCGCTCGTGGGCTCGTAGAAGTAGCCGGAGGCCGCGTCGAAGGCGTAGGCCGTGGGGTCGAGGTCGAAGGGCGGCGGCCACTCGCGCGCGGCCCCCGGGGCCGCGCCGTCGCGGCGGTCGCGGCGGTCGCGGCTCCGGCTCCGGCTCCGCGACCGCTCCTCGCCGAGCTCCCGGGGCCGGCTCGGCCGCCGCCGCGGCGGCCCACCCTCGGGCGGCGGCCGCCGGCGGCTCGCGGCGGCCTCGAGGACCTCGGCGGCGGCCGCGCCGCGCGTGTACGCGCAGCGCCTGTGTGCAAATCAACCGCTGGTTTGGGACGTCCCGACCAAACTTTGAAATTCTCTAGCTCGGTCAAATCCAAGTCGATTCGGCTGATTTTTGGACGGATCGATTGCTCTCATCGAGTTCTCGAAGCACAGCGGATGTGTCAAAACATTCGAATACGCTCACATTGAAGTCGAGTTGAAGATTTGATTCGCACGCAGCGCGGCGCGACGCGACGCCGTCGATGGTCACGCGGCCCCGGGACGCGCGGAAGACGTGGGTCGAGGCCTCGAGGGAGAAGAAGGTCACCTGCGGGCGCCCGCGCGCGTCGGGGGCGGACCGCGGCCCGCGGCGCGGCGCGACGCGCGAAGCCGACGCCCCGCGTCTGGCCTGCGCGGAAGCGGACCGGTGAGCCGAACTCCGGAACGCTCGAGCCCGGTCGCGTCGACGCCGACGTGGCCGATTGCTCGACGAACCGTCGCCTCTCGGCGAGCGCTCCGCGGAGCGACCGCGGACGCGCGTCGAAGCGACCGCGGAGCGCGCGCGGCGAAGTCGCGTCGAGAGGCCCGCGCCGCGCCCGGCCGATGTCGTCGCGCATGAGCCGCACGTCCTTGACGGGCGCGTAGGCGCGCATGGCCGCCGCGATCTCGCCCTCGCCGCTGTACTTGCTCAGCCCGTAGAGCACCTGCGCGGGCCGCGTCCGCGCGGCGCGGCGGCGCGCGGCGCCGGCGGCGCGCGAGCGTCACGGACGGCTCGCGCGAGTCGTAGCGGCCGTCGACGTCGCCGCGGACCGGCGCGGGCGTGAGCAGGGACGTGCCCATGCCCTCGCCGACGATGCGCGGGTGCCTGGGGAGCCGGCCGCGCCGTCGCGGAGCCCGAGGGGCCGGGGCGGACGGGGCGCCGGGCGCGCGCGGCGGCTTCTCCTCGGCGCACTGGTAGCAGCGCGCGCGCCGCGCGAAGTTGACGGCGTTGCAGCGGTCGCACTGCCAGTCGCTGG
>NW_008705564.1:2944791-2946281 GCF_000186865.1 Aureococcus anophagefferens | reverse complement strand
GCGGAGCGCCGCGGCGGCGGCGGCATAGCGGCGCGGCGGCGGCGGTACGGCGCGTCGCTGCCTTTGGCCCGGCGCGCCGCCGACGCGCCCGCGGCGCCGCCGCGAAGCCGCGTGGAACCGCGTGGGCAAATGCCCCTCTCGACGATGCCGCGGGACGCGGCCGCGCACGCTGCTGGGACGATGGGCGGCGACAGAGATCGCCGAGACGCTCGCCGGGAGGACAGCGGGAGGCCGACGGTGAAGCGTCTGGGCCGCCGGCCCGGGCTAATTATTATTATTATTATGGCCATGCATGGGTGCTTTAACGTGGGACTAGGTCGGTCGCCCGTATTATCATTATGGGTGCTTTAAGGTGGGACTTTGACGGCCGGCCGTAGGCAACTGTCCCGGCCGCCGCCGCGCGGGCATCCCCGGCACCTGGACGCGGCCTCCAGGGTCGCCTGGACGGGCCCGGCCGCGCGGCCGGCGTTGGGACTCTGGCGCGTCCGAGTCCCCGGGCCGACTCAGGCTCGGAGTCGCGTCCCTGCGTCGGCGACGGCGTCGCCCCCGGATTCCGGGTCCGGGATCCCCGGCGTCCGAGCCGCGGCGCGCGCTTATTCGGCGCCGCGGCGCCGGGCGGCTAGGCGCGCGCGCGCGCGCCTAGCCGCGCGCGCGGCGCCCGCCCGGGCGCGGCCGCGGCCGCGGCCGCGAGCTTGTCGTGGCGGAGCTTCTCGTTGACGAGGTCCATCATGCGCGCGGCGCGGGACGCGCGGCGCGGCGGGCCCGCGGCCTTGGTCTCGGACGCGCGCGCGGCGGTGGCGACGGCGGCGACGCGGCGCGGCGGCGAGAGCGCGGCGTCGACGGCCGCCCAGCGGGGCGGCGACGCGGCGACGAAGCGCGTCTCCGCGACGCCCGGGCTCGGCTCGCCGCGGAGGGCCGCGACGCGCTTCGGCGACGGCGGGTGCCGGCGCGCGGCCGGTGGCGCCGCGGGCGCCGGGGGCGCCGCGGCGCGGGCCGCGGCCGCGGCGCCGAGGCGGCGCCGCTCCGCGTCCGCGGCGCGGCGCGCGGCGTCCGTGCGCCGCGCCGACTCGAGCTTGGCCCGGCGGATGACCTCGAGCACGTGCGCCTCCTTCGCGCCTGCGGGCGCGCGGGGCGTCGCCGGCGCCGCGGCGGTCGTCCGTCCGGGCGCGGGCGCCTCGCGGATCGCCTCGACGACCTCCGCGCGGCTCCGCGCCTCCGCGGCGGCGGCGCCCGCGCGCCGCGCGGCCGCGCGGCGGGCGTCGAGGAGCGCGTCGACGGACTGGCGCCGCGGGTCGGGGGCGCGCGGCGGCGCGGCGCGCGCGGCGCGCGGCGCGGCGCCGCCGGCGAGGCGGCGGCGCGCGTCGAGGACGTCGTCGACGGAGTAGGGCCCGAGGGCAGCGCCGCGGCGCGGCGCCGCGGCGCGCGGCGGCGGCGGGCCCATCGTCGCGGCGGCGCGGCGCGCGGGGCGGGGCGCCGGCGGCCGGGGCGGC
>NW_008705564.1:2943922-2944741 GCF_000186865.1 Aureococcus anophagefferens | reverse complement strand
CGGCGGCGCGCCGCCGCCCGCGCGGCGGAGCTCGCGCGCGAGGTCGCTCGCGAGGAATCGGTCGAGGTACGCGCGGTCCGCGGCGGCGCGCGCGCGGTCCGCGCGGCGCCGCGCGGCCGCGGCCGCCGCGCGCGCCTCGGGCGAGGCCGAGAGGACCCTCTCCGAGACCCACCCGGCGACGCGGCCGACGACGCGGCGCCGCGACACGACGGCGCTCGACCCGCCGGGCACGCGCCGCACCTCCGGGGCGACGTGGACGCGGGACCCGTAGGGGAGGTGGCCGACGCGGGCGCTGTCGAGGAGCGGGCCGGCGCGGACGAGGGCGCCCCGGCGGCACGCGACCGACGACCGGACGAGCTCCGGCGCCATGGGCGCCGGGCGCTTCGACGAGGAGGACGACGACGAGGACCCGCTGGCGAGCGGCGGCTGGTCGCGGCCCCGGCCGCCGCGCGACGACGACGACGACGACGACGACGGCCACGACGCGTCGCAACTCGTGAGAATATCGTCGTCGTTGATTTTGGACGATGGCTGCCGCGGGCTCCGTGATCTCGCCCGCCGGGCAGCCCGTCGGCGTCGCCGGCGGCGGCGCCCCTCCCGCGGCCGGGCGGCCCGGGCGCGTCGACGAGGCGCTGCTCGTCGACGCCGAGGCGGCCGTGGCGGCGGCGGCGGCGGTCCTCGCCGCCGACGGCCGGGGCGCCCCGGCCGTCGGCGGCGGTGCGCCGTTTCGCGCGCCCGGTGGCGCCCTCGAGCCCATGCGCTGCGCGAACCGCGCGGGCGCGACGCTGCGCGCCGCCGCGGCCATGGAGTCGCCCGTCG
>NW_008705564.1:2938181-2943453 GCF_000186865.1 Aureococcus anophagefferens | reverse complement strand
CGTCGCGCCGCCCGCGCCCCGAGCAGGCGCGCGCGCGCGCTCCACCGGCTCGCGGAGGACCTCGACGCGCCGGGCGGGGCAGGACAAGAGTGATTCAACGTCGCTTCAACGTGAGTGTTCCGCGCGCGCGCGTTCTGGAAAAAGCATCCACGCTTCGAGACCGTTCCGAGAGATGATCGCTCGTCCAAAAGTCAGCCGAAACGAGTGGAAACCGGCCGAGAGAGGAGCCTTTGAAGTTGGGAATTTCGCACCCTTGTCCTGCCCAGGCGCCGGGCGCCGCCGCCGCGGACGCGACGCTCGCGGCGAGCCTCCGGGTCTTCGCCGTGCGCGACGCCGAGGCCGCCGTGGCCCGCGCGCAGCGCGAGGGCCCGCCGGGGAGCGACGCGTACGTCGCGGCCCGCGCGGGACGCGCGCGACGCGACCTCGCCGGACGCGCCGCGCGACGCGCGCGCGCCGAGAGACGACGGTCCGATCCGTCCCCGAGCTCGGCCGAGGCGACGTCGGCGCGGCCGAGCTCGAGCGGTCCGACGCGTCGCCGGACGGGGCCGGTCGTCCCCCGCGCAGGCCGCGGACCTCGCCGACGAGAACCGGCCCTGCCACGCGCTCCTCGCGACGCTCGGTGTGGATTCCACCCACCGGTTTGGGGGGTCCCCACCGAACTTCGGAACTCTCGAGCTCGGTCACATCGAAGTCGATTCGGCTGATGTTTGGACGGATCGATTGCTCTCGTCGAGTTCTCGAAGCACAGCGAAAGAGTCTGGTCCGAATCGTTCGATGACGCGCACATTGAAGTCGGTTTGAAGATTCGAGTTCCGCGCAGGCGACGCTCGGCCACGTCGCGCTCCTCGAGGCGGACCTCGGCGACCGCGTCGCCGTCAAGCACAGCGTCGTCTGCGCCGGCCTCGGCGCCTTCGCGACGGCGCGCGTCCCCCGCGACGCGTTCGTCGGCGCCCGCGCGGGACTCCGGGCCGACGTCGACGCGCGCGCCGTCGAGCGGCGCGCGCCGGGCCCGCGCGGTCGCGCGCCGAGCGCGCGGCGCGCGCGCGCGGCCCGCCCGGACGCCGGCCGCGTCGACGGCGGCCGCGCGGCCGCGCGCCGCGGCTTGGCCGGCGCGCCCCCCGCACCGGCGGCCGGGTCCCGCGCAGGTCGGCGTCTACGAGGGCGAGGCGCTCGACGCCGCGGCCTTCTCGGCGCGCTACGCGGACGCGCGGCCCGCCGTGCCGAAATCGACCGCTGGGTGGGCTCGTCCAACCGAGCTTCAGACCTGTCTCGCTCGGTCACGTCGAAGTCGTTTCGGCTGATGTTTGGACGGATCGCTGTCTCTCGGCGGGTTCTTCGGAGACGGCGAAACGACGACGTCACGACCGCGCGACTCCTCGCACGTCGACGTCGTGTTGCACATGTGTGTCTCCCGCTCAGGCGGCCCGACTGCGTCTTCCAGGTCCACGGCGACCTCTTCGTCGACGCGGCGCGGTCCGCGCACTTCTCGCGGTTCCTGAACCACGCGGACCGCGGCACGCGGCCCGCGAACCTCGCCGCGCACGCGACGGCGCCCCACGGCGGCTTCCGGGGCGCGGCGCTCGTCGTCTGCTTCTACGCGACGCGCGACGTCGCGCCGGGCTGCGCCGAAGTCAACCGCTGGTTTGGGCGGTCCCGACCAAACTTCAGCATTCTCCAGCTCGGTCACATCGAAGTCGATTCGGCTGATTTGTGGACGAATCGATCGCTCTCGTCGAGTTCTCGAAGCCCAGCCGAAGAGGCTGCGTCGACACTGTCGCGTACGCTCACATTGAAGTCGAGTTGAAGATCTGAATTCGGCACAGGCGCCGGGCGAGGAGCTCCTCTTCGACTACGGGCCCGCGTTCTGGGAGGGCCGCGACGACGACCCGCCCAACGTCGCCGGCGACGACGCCGCCGCGGCCGGGCGGGGGGGGGCCTAGGGCGCGCGCGCTGGTTCGGACGGGCCAGGCCCGAGGCCTTGCCCGAGGGAGGGCGAGCGGACTGCGAGCGGCCGCGGCCACCGCGCTCCTCGGATCCCCGGCGAGCGAGGCGAGGCGACCGGAGAGCTCGTCTCGGGGTGACCGCAGCTCGACATCGTCCGCGCGGCGGCCCCGATGTGGCGGCGCCTGCGCCTCGCCGGGTCCGCTGTCTCGCCGGCCCGGCGCGTCGCGACCTACCCGCGGCTCGCCGTCGCGGCGCGGGCCGAGGGCGACGCCGGGTCCGCGGCGTCGCGGCGCCTGCGCGCCGCCGGGCGCGTGCCCTGCGCGGTCTACGGCGTCGGGTCCGACGGCCGCCGCGACCGCGTGCTCGGCAGCGTCTGCGCGCGCGACCTCTGGCGCGAGCTCCGGGCGCGGCGCGAGACCGTCGAGAACACGGTCTACGAGGTGTCCGTCGACGGCGGCGCGCCCGAGCTCGCGCTCCCGCGCCAGGTCCAGCTCCGCGCGGCGTCCGACGACGTGCTCTCCGTCAACTTCCTCCGCTTCGCCCCGGGCGCGCGCGTGACGGTCCCGCTCCGCTTCGTCGGCGCGTCGTCGAACCCGCTCCTCAAGCGCGGCGGCTACCTCCACCGCGTCGCGCACGGCCTGCGCTGCGTCTGCGGCAGCGCCGACATCCCGAGCCACGTCGACGTCTCCGTCGCCGCCGGGGGCAAGAACCACGTCTTCCGCGCGCGCGACGCCGACCTCCCGCCGGGCCTCGAGTTCCGCGGCGACGGCGACGCGCCCCTCGCGGTCATCAAGACGAAGTAGGCGCGCGCGACCGGCCGCGTTAGGCAAGCCCGGGGGGGTCAGGCACCGGCCCGGCCGTCGTCGCCGCCGCGGCGGCCGCGGCGCCGCGGCGCCGCGACGGGCTGCCAGGCCTCGTGCAGGGGCGGCGCGACGTCCGGGTCCGCGATGTCCGCGAGGTCGACGCCGTCGACGTAGGTCCGGCCGTCGTCGCCGACGCCGTCGGCGACGGGCGCGGGCGCCGCGGGCGCGGGCGCGGCGCCCGCCGCGGCCGCGGGCGCCGCGGCCGCGGGCGCCGCGGGCGCCGCTCCGGCGTCGCCCGGCGCCTCGCGGCCGGCCGCGCGCGGCGGCGTCGGCGCCTTCTTCTTCCGCCTGGCGCCGCCGCTCGGCGCCTTCTCGGGCTTGCCGCGCCGCCGCCGCGCCGCCGCGGGCGCGCGCGACGCCTGCGCGCCGTACGTCACCGCGGCGGCGGTGAGGAAGACGACGAAGACGCCGAGGCAGAGCTTCTCCAGCGGCTCGGAGAACGTCACGCCCATGCTTTCGGAGGGACGGGAGCGCCGCGGAGCCGTCCGAGGGCGAACGCGCGCGGGCCTCGACGTCGCCCGCGCGGCGGAGGCGCCGGCAGACGACGGAGCTCAGGGACCGGGACCGGAGGCGACGCGGGGCACGCCCGCGAGGGCGACGGGTGCGTGACCGGTCGCCGCGGCGTGCGGCGCGCGTCGACAGGCGTCGTCGCGGCGTCGTACGGGTAGATGCTGCCGTTCACTTGAACTCAAGCCCTACGCGCTCCAATCGCAGCCCGGGGGGCCACCTCGTCCGCGTACGTCGCGATGGGCGCCTACGACGACGACGACGGCGCGGTGAAGATTTCCAAGAGCCAGTTATTCATCGGCGGCATCTCCATCGTGCTCTGCTCCCTCCTCGTGCTGAGCCGAAGCAACGGCACGCTCGCCTGCAGCAACCCCGGCGACTTCGACATCGGCGCCTACCGGGAAGCGGCCCTCGCGAACACGCCGCCGAACATCATCGAGTGCGCGGGCGCCGAGGCCGGCGGGTCCCAGGAGCTCTGCCACCTCCCGCGGGACGAGCGCTACGGCGCCATCGGCCAGAAGGGCATCACGCTCTGGATGACGGGCCTCAGCGGCTCGGGCAAGTCGACGATCGCGGGCGCGCTCGAGGAGCGGCTCGTCCTGGAGCACGGCAAGGTCGTCCAGATGCTCGACGGGGACAACGTGCGCACGGGCCTCAACCGCGACCTCGGCTTCTCGCCGTCGGACCGCGCGGAGAGCGTCCGCCGCGTCGGCGAGCTCGCGTGCCTCTTCAACGCCGGCGGCGTCATCACGCTCGTGACCCTCGTGTCGCCCTACCGCGCGGACCGCGACGCGGCCAAGGCGCGCCACGGCGACATGGGCCTCAAGTTCCTCGAGGTCTACATGAACGTGGACATCGACGTCGTCCAGGCGCGGGACCCCAAGGGCCTCTACGCCAAGGTCAAGGCCGGCGAGATCACGTCCTTCACGGGCATGTCCGAGGACGCGCCCTACGAGATGCCCCTCCACCCGGACATCGACCTCCCGAACAACGAGATGACCATCGACGAGTCCGTCGACATGCTCATGGAGATCCTCACGCTCGAGGGCGTCCTCGTCGGCAACTAGCGCGCGCGCCGCTAGGCCCGGCCTCGGGCGCGCGGGGAGGGGCGGGGGGCGGGTGGGGGACGCGAGCGGGCGCGGCGTCACGGCGACGAGGGCCGCTCCTCCGTGATGTCCTCGGGGATGTCGACCTTCGTCGCCGTGTCCGTGCGGCAGACCGCGCGCGTCGGCGTCACGGGCCCGCACCTGCGACCCCGGCGCGTCGCCCGAGGCCCCGCGGGGAGGGGGAAAAACCCGAGGCGCGTCGTTTCCTCCCCCCCCGTCCGGCAAAAACTTCAAACCTCTCGAGCTCGGTCACGTCGAAGTCGATTCGGCTGATGTTTGGACGAACCGATCGCTCTCATCTGTCGACTACGCTCACGTTGAAGTCGTGTCGACTATTTCGGTTCCCCCCGCCCGGCGGCGCGCTGGGGGAACGCGGTCTGCGACTTCGCGTGCAGGATCTCCGCCGCGTGGCTCTTCGTGTCCGTGGAGAAGGCGAAGCCGAGCTCGTGGTCGTGGCGGCTGTCCTCCTTGCGCACGGAGGGGCGCGAGTCGCGGTAGTCGGACTCGGACCTGCGCGGCGCCGCGTCCCCGCGCGCGCGCGGCGTCCCGCGGGGGGGGGCGCGGGCGGCGGACGCGCCGTCGCCGCCGCGCGCGGGCGTCGCCGGCGGCGCGCTGCCCATGGGCGACAGCTCGAGGCCCGGCGCGCCCGGCGGCGGCGCGGGCGCGCGCCGCGGCGGCGACGCGCCTGTGGCGGAGGGCTCGCCGGTCATGGGGTTGCGCTGGGTATCGCTTTCGGCTGCGCGCGGGCGCGGGAGCGCGCGTGAGCCGGGCGCGTGGGCGCGCGCCCCCCCCCCCCCGCGCGGCGCGCGGCTTCGCCGGGCGCGGGGCGACGCGCGCGGCGCGAGGCCCTCG
>NW_008705564.1:2933483-2938131 GCF_000186865.1 Aureococcus anophagefferens | reverse complement strand
ACCCGACGTCGTCGACGGGAGCGCGCGCGACCGTTCCGACGCGAGGCGGTCCGTCGCGCGTCGAGCGCGCTCGGCGAGCGCCGTCGACGCGTCCCCCGAGGGAGCCCCGTCGACGTCGGCCGAGAGGCGTCGCGCGCGGTCGGGACCCCCCGAACCGGCGGCGTTTTGCCGCGCGGGGCGCGACGGCGCGCGCATGTGGACGTAGGCCTTCCACCCGAAGTCGCGCGCGAAGACGATGATGATGGCCAGCGCCGCCGAGAGCCAGTACATGGGCTGCGACAGGAGCCGCGGGAAGACGTAGTACCACTCCCACTCGGGGTAGCCGCCGTACGCGCCCGGGCTCACGAGGCCGTAGACGGTCGCGACGGCGAACCAGAGGCCGATGGAGAGGAAGTACCAGAGCGCGTCGAGGCGCGTGAACCGGTACTGGTTGAGCATGAGCTTCGTGTTCGCGACGACGACGATGACCTGGGCGCCGCGCGCGCGCGCCGCGTCGCGCACCGCGGCCGCGTCGCGCCGCGCGCGGGGGCGCCGCCGCGCGCCGTGAACGCCGTCGCGCCCATCTCCCAGAGCCCCCACTCGCCGCCGTCGGCGTTGCCGCTCTGGAGCGACGCGTTGAGCGCGAGCGCGGGCACGTAGATGGCGAGGAACGCCTCGCAGATGGCCTGGAACACCTGCGCCGGAGACGGCCGGTGGAACGCCCCGTCCGGCGAACACGTCGCGCCCCTCGATCGCGGTCGCGTCGACGTCGGTTCGGCCGATGTTGGGACGGATCGTCGTCTCTCGGCGGGTTCTTTGGAGACGGCGAACACGAGAGGACACACCCGTGCACGAACTCGCATCTATGAAGTCGCGTGGAATATCTTTGTGTCCCGCCCGGTGTTCCAACCCACGACGCGAAGATGGGCCGCGTGAAGAACTCGTCGCGGGGCCCCGCGCGGTAGAGCGCCGGGTTCGCGAGCGCCGTCTCCGCGGACACGTCCTGGTCGAACGTGCCGAGCAGGATCACGGGCCACGCGGTGTAGAAGACCTGCGCGGGCGGCGCGGCGTCGCGTCGACGCGAGCGCCGCGCGCGCGCGCGCGCCGGAACGAACGTCCCCCCGCGCCGAGGGACGCTCGCTCGTCGAGCCATCGGCCGAAACGCGCGGACGACGGCCGAGGGCGGCGCCTTTTGGAGTCGCGCGCGCGTCGCGCTCGTCCCGCGCGGGAGGAGGCCGCGAAGACCGTCGACGCCGCGTACTCGACGACGTTCTTCGTGCCCGACATCTGGTTCAGCGACGCGTACCAGAACGTGAGCATGGCCTGGAGCACGTTCTTGTAGAAGATGTGGCAGACGAGCTTCGACGTGCGGCGGTAGTTCCAGCGGCCGTGGACGAGGAGGAGCCGCTGGAGGAACGCGAACTGGGCGATGGCGTAGTCGCTGTTGTTCACGGCCTGCATGCCCTCCTGGCCGCTGATGCCGACGCCGACGTGGGCGCCCTGGATCATGGGCACGTCGTTCGCGCCGTCGCCGATCGCGAGCGTCCGCGTCGCGGCCGCCGCGGCCGCGCCGGGGTCGCTCGCGTGGCGCCCGCCGAAGCGGACGAGCTCGACCATCTGGCGCTTCTGGATGGGGCTCACGCGGCAGCCGACGACGGCCTTGCAGTGCCGCGCGAGCTGGAGGAGCGCCGCGCGGCACGGCGGGATCGCCGGCGGCGCCGGCGTGTCGCCGGGCGCGCCGCCGGCGGGCTCCGCGGCGTCGGCCGTGCGCCGCCCGCCGGAGCCCAGGCCCAGGGAGATGTCGCAGATCGACGCCGCGCGCGCCTCGGGGCCGCCGCCGCCGCGCGGCGCCGCCGCGAGCGCCTCGAGCTCCTCGGCCTCGAGCGCGTAGATGAGGCTCTCGCCGTCGATGACGAGCGCGCGGGGCTTCACGGGCGTCCCGTCCTTTCGGAAGGCCGCGACCTCGTGCGCGAGGCGCAGCGCCTCGCGCTCGAAGACGGCCGCGAGCCTGTGTGGACATCCACCGCCGGTTCGGGGGGCCCCCGCCGAACTTCGGAACGCTCGAGCTCGGTCGCGTCGACGTCGATTCGGCCGATTTTTGGACGACTCGATCGCTCTCGTCGAGTTCTCGAGGCGCGGTGGGAAGCCTCGCGTCGAAACGGTCGCATGCGCGCCCATGGGAGTCGGGTCGAAGACGCGAGTTCCGCGCGGCCGCGAGCGCGAGCTGCGCCGCGTGCTTTCGCGCCTCCTCCTTGAGCTTGGAGGCGGAGAAGCCCGCCGTCGACGCGCGCTTCACGCCCGTGGCCGCGCGCGCCATCTGGTCCGCGTAGAGGCCGCCGTGGACGATGATCTGCTCCATGGTCTCCGTGGGCTCGATGAGCTGGCACGCGACGCCGATGTTGATCGCCGTCTCCTGCTTGTCGCCCGTGAGCACCCAGACCTTGATGCCCGCGTCGAGCATCTTGTGCACCGTCTCGGGCACGCCGTCCTGGAGCCGGTCCTCGATGGCCGTCGCGCCGAGGAGCTCGAGGCCGTCGCCGAACGCCGTCTCCGCCTCGTCCATGAGGTCGTCGATGGCGTTGGGCAGGAAGTTCTGCCGCTTCTGGATCTCGCCGAGGTCCGACGTCGCGGCGCGGTACCGCGTGAGCCACGCCTCGAACGCCGGGCCCGGCAGGTCCGCGCGGCCGCAGACGAGCGTCCGCAGGCCCTCGGAGCTGAAGCCGACCATGGCCTCGAAGGTCGCCTTCACCATGGCCTCCTGGCCGGCCCTGAGCCGCGACTCCATGACCGTGTCCGCGCCCTTGGTGTAGATGACGACGCCCCGGGGCTCGCCGCCGACGACGCGGCGGCAGATGACGGACATGCGCTTCCGGTCCGAGTTGAAGTCGAGGAGCTCGACGACCTCGTAGGTCTCCTCCTCGACGACGCCGGGCACGGCGGCGTTGCGCAGCGTCATGAGGCCCGTCGTCCGCGACTCGAAGGAGAGGCCGAAGTACTTGGCGCCGCAGACGAGCGCCTCGTCGTCGGGCGACGACGCGGAGAAGCGCGTCTTCCGCGGGCCCCGGGGCCCGGGCTTCTCCGGGGGCGCCGGCGGCTCCAGGGACCGGCTGAGGCGCCGGCCGAGGCCCGGGCTCAGGCGGTCCAGGAAGGTCCGCTTCCGCGCGCTCTCCGTCGGCGCGGGCGGCGGCGGGCTCCGGCCCCGCGCGGCCTTGGCCGGCGGCGCGTCGGCCTCGTCGCCGACGTCCTCGACGAGCACCGTGTGGCACACGGCGAGGAGCCGGAAGAACTCGACGAGCCGGTCCCGCTGGGGCCCCGGCGCCGCGAGGTCCTCCGCGAGCCGCGGGTCGTGGAACGTGACGTGCGGCTGGCTCGACGCGCGCGCGAGCTCGTTGGCCTCGAGGGCCGCGGCGGGGATGGGCTCGCCGAGGCGCGCGAGGGACGCGGCGCCGATGGCCGTGATGCCCTCGCCGTAGGACCGCCCGCCGACGGCGCACTTGCGGAAGTCCATGACGTTGCACGTCAGCGTGCCCGTCTTGTCGGAGAAGACGTGGGAGATCTGGCCGAGCTCCTCGTTGAGGGCCATGGACTTGACGGCGCAGGGCGTGTCGCTCGCCTCGTGGTACATGCCCAGGTCCCACTCGAGGAACCGCGCCTGGAAGTTCTTCGTCATCGACATGGACACGTAGAGGCTCACGGGCACGAACTGGGCCATGAGCAGGAAGTAGTAGAAGAACTTGATGAACCAGGCCTCCTCGAGGTTGACGACGCGCGCCTGCGACGCCCGCCGGTCCGCGGCGCCCCAGATCGCGTCCGCGCGCGGGTAGCCGAGGTACCACGCGTCCTCGCCCGCGTTGCTGCTCATCCAGAGGTAGGAGCAGAGCCCCCCCGTGAGGCAGATCATCGTCAGCAGGCCGATGATGTACTTGAGCACGCGGTTGATCGCGAGGATGAGGCTGCTCTCCTTCATCGGCGGGTCCTTGTTCGACTTCATGATCTTCGTGTCCGGCCCCGTGTTCACGGCGACGCCGAGCACCCAGTCGACGCTCCGCACCGTCGTGCCCCGCATGTACACAAAGTCGAGGTTCACGGCCGCCTTCTCCGGCGGCGAGCCGCCGGCGGCCGCGAACGCGATCGTGCCCTCGAACTTGGCGATGACGTCGTTGGGGTGCTCCATCTCGACGACGGCGCCCGCGAGGCCGCCGCAGTCGAAGGCGCCGCCCGCGGCGTCGCGCGGCGCGACGCGGCCCCGCGCCTCCTTGACCGCGCGCCGCTGCTTCAGGTTCGTCTCGCCGTCGAGGGACTTGGTCTCGACGTAGCAGACGTCCGTGTACTCGCCGTCGCCCGCCGTCTGCGCGACGCCGAGCACGACGAGGTCCGCGGGCGCGACCTCGCGGTTCCGGACCTGGGCGGCGAGAGTCGCCGACGCGGACGTCGCGCCAGGGCGCGTCGACGACGGCGCCCGACGTCGGGTCCACGAGGCGCGTCGGCGAGTTGTTCGCCTCGTAGTCCGCGTTGTGCCGCGTCGCGTCCTCGAGCGCCTGGAAGATGGCGTCGACGGTGACGACGAAGCCGAGCGGGAGGAGCGTCGTCGGCGTGCCCATCTCGACGCCGAAGAGCGTGATGATCGCCGTGTAGGTGATGTAGGGCACGCACTGCATGGCGCAGACGA
>NW_008705564.1:2905718-2932726 GCF_000186865.1 Aureococcus anophagefferens | reverse complement strand
TCGTTCCGCGGCCACGAGTTCGTCGTCCGGCGCCTCGCGGCCCAGGAGCGGCTCGGCGAGCTGCCCCACGACGCGCGGCCCGGCGACGCCGTCCTGGTCGTCGGCGCGACGAACGACATCGTCGTCATCGACGACCAGCTGCGCGTCGTCAAGCACGACGCGGCCTACCGCCTGCGGCTCGCGCTGCGCCGCGCGAAGCGCGACTGCGGCGCGTCCGGCGGCGGCGGCGGCTGCGAGGCCGGCGCGCTCGAGGCCGCGCTCGCCGCGTGGCGCCGGGCCTGGGTCGAGGAGGCGAGGCTCCGCGAGGCCATGGCCGCGGACTTCGTCGCGCTCGGCGGCGAGGCGCCCGGCGCGCCCGTCGCGCCCGCGGGCGGCTGGCCCTCCGCGCGGCCGGACGCCGTCCGGGACGCGGCCGCGGCCGCGGCCGCGTGCGGAGCGCGGCCGCGGGAGCCCGGGCGGCCGCCGCGGGGCGCCGCGGCGCCGGCGGCGCTCGCCGCGCTCCTCGAGGCCTGGGGCGCGCCGGCCGACGACGCCTGCGCCGCGTCGCCCGACCGCCTCGAGGACGCGGCGGTCGCCTGGGCGGCGTGGCGCGACGCCGAGCCCGAGCTCTGCGGGCGGTGGGCCGCGCTGGGCGAGTGCGCGGCGAACCCGGGCTACATGCGCGCGCGCTGCGGCGCGAACTGCGCGCTCTTCGACGCCGCGGGGCCGCCGCCGGCCGCGGACGCCGCCGCGGTCCTCGCCGCGGGCCGGGCGGCCGACGCGTGGGACGCGTGCGCGCTCGCCGCGGCCGGCCCGCTCGCCGCGGCCTACGTCGGCGCCGCGTCGGCGGAGCAGAACGCGCGGTCCAAGTTCAGCGAGGACCTGCGGAACCGGACCTGCGCCGCGGACGGGCCCACGGCCGGCCCGCACCTCGGCGCGGCGCCGCGGACGACCTGGGCGCCGGCCGACGGCCACGCGTTCGGCGTCGTCCCGCTGTGGCGCGGCGCCGCCGTCGGCCTCCCGGCGGCGAACGTCACGCTCCTCGAGGGCTTCGCGACGGCGGACGAGTGCGCGCACGCCATGGCGGCGACGCGGCCGCACCTCCGGCCCGCGACGGTCAACGAGGAGGGCGACGCCGCGGCCAAGTCGCTGAGCCGCCGCGCGTACGCGGCGCACCTCGTGCCCGACCTCCGCGACCCGGACGACGTCCCCGCGCGCATCTGGCGCCGCGCCTTCGACATGGCCAACGGCCTCGCGGGCCTCGGCCTCGACGTCGAGGGCCAGGAGCCCTTCTCCGTGATCCACTACAACGGCACGGAGCGCGGCGGCTCCGCGCTGCCCGACGAGTACCGGCCCCACTGCGACGGCGGCTGCGACGGCGCGCCCCACCTCCACGGCGGCCGCGTCGCCACGCTCCTCCTCTACTGCGAGGCGCCGGCGGCCGGCGGCGCGACGACGTTCGCGAACGCGCGCGTATCCGTCAAGCCCCGGGCGCTCGACGCCGTCTTCTTCTCCTACTACGACGCGGCCTCGGGGACCATGGACACGGGCCACACGGTCCACAGCGGCTGCCCCGTGCTCGCGGGCGAGAAGTGGGTCATGACGCTCTGGATGCGCCGCGGCGTCCGCGCGGGCGACGCCTGGTCCAAGTACGACCCCACGGGCGCGCGCCACCTCTAACCGGGGCCGAGGAACCCCCCCGGGGAGCCCGCGCCGTCGAGGAGCGGCGACCGCCAGAGCGCGAGCGCGTCCCGCGCGAGGGCCGCGCCCGGCGGCGGCGGCGGCAGCTCGCTGTCGCGCCGCGGCCGCTTCGCGCGCCGCGGCGACGGCGCGCCGACGAGCTCGCCGGGCGGCTCGTAGGCGAGCTCCACCGCGGCCCAGTGCGTCCGCGGCCACCGCGTCGGCCGCGGCGGCCGCGGCGCGGCCGCGGCGCGGCGCGGCGCGGCGGCGGCCGCGGGTCGCCGCGCGAGGCCCGCGGGTCGCCGCGGGCGGCGCGGCGGCGGCGGCGCGGCCGCGTCGGCGTCCGCCGGGTCGAGGACCTGGACGAGCGCGCGGCCGAGGGCGAAGGTGCCGGCGCGCGACCCGTCGAGGAGCGAGAGCGCGCCCGACGCGTCGTCGAGGCGGAGCGCGCCGTCGCGCCACGTTTTCCGCCTCTTGTCGAAGCGCTCGAGCGTGTAGAGGCACGGCTCGCGCGGCACGAGGTCGACGCCGAATCCCGGGCTCGAGCACGCGACGGCGCCGAACGACGCGGGGAACGCCTCCGGATACCCGGGCGAGCTCGCGCGCCGCGCCGCGGCCGGGCTCGCGAGCGCTTCCGCCGCTTCCGCCGCTTCCGGCGAGTCGCGCCGGCTCCCGCGCCGCGCGGCGGCCTCGCGGGCCGCCCCGGCGGGCGACGCCGCGGCGGCCCGCGCCGCGACGGACCAGGGCGAGGTCGCGGGGCGCGTCGCGGCGCACGCGCGCGGGCTCACGAAGGAACCGGAAGAAGCTTCCCGAGGCTTGAAGTTCGCGAGACGCGCGGCGTCCGCCGCCGAGAACGTCTTCGAGGGCGTGCGCATGGTTCAAGGAATGGATCGTGGTACAACGAGCGTCGGGGGGGTGTCCGCACTTGAGGCGTCGCGCCGCGGTCGCCGGCGTGAGATGCGGTGTGGCCAGCCTGGCGCTTCACATTGAAGGCAACAACAGGAAATTGCCGCAGCGCTGACGCTGCCCGGCAGTATCACCTCGTCGACAGGCGATCAGGACGCGTCGTTTGGCCACATACTCTGTCAGTCTGAAAATTTAACGAGGTGCGCTGCCGCGCGCAAGCCCCGCCCCAGCCCGTCGCCGCCGCGCCGACCCTCGTCTGGCCGCGCCGCCGCGCGGCGCCGCCCGCGCGAGCGAGCCCGCTCGTTCGAATCTCCGCCTCCCCGCGCGCCGCTCCTGGCGCCCGCCCGCCGACGCGCCCCCGCCGCCCGCGCAGGCCCGCCATGGAGGACCCGACCGTCGTCGCCGCGTGCGTCGCGGGCGGCGTCGTCGCCGCGACGGGCTGCTACATGGCGTACCAGAAGTCCGCGGGCGTGACGCGCGACGCGTCCGGCGGCACGGGCGCGGCCTTCGAGGGCCAGCTCGCCGCGGGTGTGAACATGCTCAGCAACGGCGACAGCGTGCTCGCGCGCGAGAAGGTCGAGAACTCGATGGACGAGTACGCGGCGCTCTTCGAGGGCCAGACGGGCAAGCACAGCGCGAACGGCCTCACGGACGAGAAGGGCGCCGTGACGTCCGCGGAGTCCATCAAGAAGCGCCAGGAGGGCTACCGGACCATGGTCAACAACTTCTACGACCTCGTGACGGACTTCTACGAGTACGGCTGGTGCCAGTCGTTCCACTTCGCGCCGCGCTGGCAGGGCGAGACGTTCCTCGAGTCGATCAAGCGCGCCGAGTACCACCTCTGCAGCCGCCTGGGCATGAAGCCCGGCGTCAAGGCGCTCGACGTCGGCTGCGGCGTCGGCGGCCCCATGCGGAACATGGCCATCTTCTCCGGCGCGTCCATCGAGGGCATCACGATCAACGAGTACCAGGTCAAGGTCGGCAACAAGTACCACGCGCAGCAGGGCGTCGCGGACATCGCGCACACGACGCGCGGCGACTTCCAGAACCTGCCGGGCTTCACGAACGGCGAGCTCTGGGAGGGCATCGACTACGGCGACATGGACTGGACGGGCAAGTTCGACGTCGCCTACGAGATCGAGGCGACGTGCCACTCGCCGGACAAGACGCGGTGCTTCTCCGAGGTCGCGCGCTGCCTCAAGCCCGGCGGCCTCTTCGCGGGCTACGAGTGGGTCGTGCTCCCGGACCGCGGCTACGACGGCGCGAACCCGACGCACGTCGCCATCAAGGAGGGCATCGAGATCGGCAACGGCCTCCCGACGCTCGCGACGCCGGAGAAGGTCGTCGCGGCCCTCGAGGCCGCGGGCTTCGAGGTCCTCGAGCACTACGACGCGAACCGCAACGTCCACAGCCCCGTCGAGATCCCCTGGTACGACACGCTCAACGGCAAGTTCACGCTGAGCGGCTTCCGCATGACCAACCTCGGCCGCAACTGCACGCACGCCATGGTCACGGCCCTCGAGACCCTCCGCATCGCGCCCAAGGGCACGACCCACGTCTCCGCCATGCTCAACGCGACGGCCCTCGACCTCGTCGAGGGCGGCAAGCAGGAGCTCTTCACGCCCTCCTACTTCTTCGTCGCCCGCAAGAAGTAGGCCGCCGCGCGACACCGCAGCCACCGGCGAACCCCCCCCACCCCCAGGCGCCCCCTTAAGTTCGAAGTCGGGGCGACCGAGCGCGCACGCGTCGACTCCAGAAGTCTCCAGCTCGGACCCGGCCCGGCCGCGCGGGGCCCGGGGAAGCACGTGCACGCGGCGCCACGCGCCGCCGCTCCTAGCCCTGGGGTCAGCTTGGGACCCTTACGGGCGCGCGCGCGCGGCCGCGCGCCACGACGCGCCGCGCCGCCGGGCGCGCACGCGCCGGCGGCCCCGCGGGCGCAGCGCCGCCGCCGCCGGGCGCGCGCTCACCTGCCGCGGCCGCGGCCGCGGCCGCGGCCGCGCCCCCGGCCGCGCCCGACGGAGCGCGCGGCGCCGGCGGCCTTGACCTTCTGCTTGGGCGTGTCGTCGATGAGGAGCGTGTCGAGGTTGAGCGAGTCGGGGAGGATGTAGTAGCGCACGTTGCTCCCCCGGACGGACAGCGTGTCGTACTTGACGCCGTTCTTGCCCTTGGGCGTGAGGCTCGCGTTCTTGAGGAAGGTGTTCATGGAGATGTCGACGCCGCTGATCGTCCCCTGGACCACGGTCCCGTTCTTGAGCTCGATGGTCACCGTCTCGTTGTTCAGCTTCATGAGGAAGCGCACGAGCTTCATCGCGGCGGGCGGGCGGACCGCGGCGGCGGCGGGCGGGGACGGACGCGGGGGGCGGGCGGCGGCGAGGCGCGACCCGCTCCTGCGACCGGTGCGAAGCCGGCGGAGGCGACGACGGCGGCGACGCGAAGCCGGCGGAGGCGACGGCGCGCGAGCGAGGCTGCTTGCTGAGTGCTCCTAGGAGGCATCACCGCTGCACGGTCGGCCTCGACCACAAGAGCGTAATGGACCGCATATGCAGCCTATTTTAACGCCATGATCACCGCGCTGCGCCGCCTAGTCGTCGTCGCGCTCAGCGTCGTTCCGCGGACGACGCCGCTCGTCGCGCCGCGGCCGCGCGCGCGCTGCGGCACGGCCCTCGGCGCCGGTCGGGCGCCGCCGCCGGACCTGGCAAATTGCGTGGGCGTGGGCGAGTTCAACGCGGCCCTGCGGGCCCGCGCGCGGTCGCGCGACGTCGCCGGCACGGCGCGGGCCTGGGCGGCGCTCGTGGAGCACTGCGCGCCCAACGACCGGTCCTACGGGATCTTGATCGACGGCCACGCGCGCGTCGGCGACGCGGACGCGGCGCTCGCGGCGCTCGCGGCCGTGCCCGGCGGCGGCAACGTCGTCCACCACGCGTCGTGCATGCAGGCCCTGTCGCGCGCCGGGCGCGACGCCGAGGCCGCGGCGCTCCACGAGCGCATGGTCGCCGGCGAGGGGGCTAGGCCCAACCAAAGGTCCTACCACGGCTACCTCCGCGCGCTCGGCGCGCTTTCGAGGGCCGGCGACGACGACGATGCGCCGCGCAAGGCCGCGGCCGCGCTCGACGAGCTCCGGCGGAGCGTCGGCGTCGACGCGCGCGCCTACCAGACCGCCTTGTACGTCTGCCGCGAGGCGAAGGACTGGCCCCGGCTCCTGGCCATCTTCGAGGCCCACGCGCGCGACGGCGACGTCGCCGCGCCCGACGGCCTCGCGCGCACGGCGGCGCTCCAGGCCTGCCGGGGCCTCGGCGACGACGCCGCGGCGAAGGGGGTCTGGGAGGGGTGGCGCGCGGACCTCGCGGCGGCGAGGACGCGCGACGCGCCCGACGCGTTCGCGTACTCCGCGTTCGCGGCGGCCCGCGCGCCCTCCGGCGCCGTGGACCTCGCGTTCGCGCGGGCGCTCCTCGCGGACGCGCGGCGCGCGGGCGCGCTGCCCCCCGCGGAATCGAGCCGCGCGGCCGTCGCCGCGAGCTCGACGCGCGAGGTCGACGCGATGCGCGGCGTCTTCGCGTCGCTGCTCGAGGGCCTGGCGGCCCGGGGCCGCGTCGGCGACGCGGTGGGGCTGCTCGGAGAGTGCGAGGACTGCGGCCTCGCGGGCGCCGCGGCCTACGACGCCGCGGCCGCGGCCGCGGCCGTCGCGGGGGACGCCGACGCGGCGATCGCGGTCCTCCGGCGGTCCGGCGGCGCCGCGACGCGGCGCGGCTGGGACGCGGCGCTCCGCGCGTGCGCATCGGCGACCCCGGCGAGGCCCGGTTCCGCGGCCGCGCTCCTGGACGAGCTCGGAGGACGCGCGGGCCGGCGGAGTTTCCGCGCGGCGCTCGCGGCGGCGGACCGCGGCGCCGACGGCGCCGCGGCATCGCGGGTGTACGCCGCGGCGCACCGCGCGGGCCTCGCCGACGGCGCGCTCGTCGGAGGGTACGTCCGCGCGCTCCGGCGCGCGGCCGACGCCGCGGCGCCGGGCCTCGGCGCGCCCCGGGGCCGGGCCTGCGCCGAGGCGGCGCGCGCGCCCCGCGCGCTCCTCGACGCGCTGGGTGCCGCGGAGACCGTCCCCGACGCGGCGTTCCGGGACGCCGTCCTCGCGGCGCGCTTCGGGGGAGGAAACGCGGCGCGCGACGCGCGCGCGGTCCTCGACGCCGCGGAGGCCCGCGGCGTCGACGTCGGCCAGCCTGCGGCCGACGCCGTCGCCGCGGCGCTCGCCGCCGCGGGCGACTGGCGGGGCGCCGCGGCCGTCGCCGAGGGCCGGCGTCGCCGCGGCCTCGTGCCGCCGTCCGCCGCGACGCAGACGCTCGTCGTCCGCGCGGCGGAGCGCGCGGGCGAGTGGCGCGCGGCGCTCCGGCTCATGGAGGACATGAGAAAGGACGAGGTGCGGTTCTACGAGAACCCGATCTTCGACTCGCTCTTCAAGACAGGGGTGATGGTGTGGAACGCCGGCGCCGGCGTCGAGGTCCACGGGGAAGAAGAGGGGGGGGGGGGTAACGGCCGCGCGTAGTGTCACAGGCTGGTGCAAGCCTTTAAGCGAACCAGGCGACGCGTGTACGCCAAGTCCCATCATGATTGAAGTGAATGGCGCCGACAACTTGTACGAGCTGCCCTCCAGTCGATGGTCTGAGTGGAAGTCCAGCGTCGCCATGCCGCGGAAGAGCTCGAAGAAGGTTAGAGGGAAGGCTGGCCTCAAGGCCTGGCGAGGCAACGAACGTCTTGCGAAGCTGCAGCGACTCTCCAACAAGTCTCGACTCGGGCACGCGCGCTCGGCGGCCTGCGGGTCCTACATGGTCGAGTGGCGGTCGACAGCCGATTCGACCTCGGGACCAAATGGGGGCTGGAAGCTGTTGGGCCGTCAGGACGTGGGCTCGGTGGCCATGAGCGGGCAAGGGACGCCGATGTTGAGAATTCGGTGGCATGACCCGGAGTCCCCGGGGGAGGCTTTCGCGGAGGCGGACTACGCGAACGACAACCCCGAGGGAGCGCGTGGCACGGTCATGTGCGAATACTGGGATCCGGCGACACTGGCGATGGAGTTGCACATCATCGCTTCGAAGCAGTGCGTCGACGATTTTAGGATGCTCGACGGGTCCCTCATCTACATGATGGGCCAGCCGAGCTTGTTCTGGAGCGCGGTGCTCCACTTCCGCGCGCATGGGACCTGCTGCCCGACCTTGGCGAAGAAAGCGACCTGGGGTGACACGGCCTTCTGGTCGGAGATGCGCGCGCTTATGGATCGACTCCCGGCGCGGGGGGACTTTCGGGCCCGGCCGCCGCCGGACCTGGGCTCGCGGAACATGGCCATCGTCGCGTTCCTCCAGAACAAAACATCGGCCGACAAGGTCATTCCCTGGTACGGCTACCACGAGAACGACGCACTGCCCACGGCGCAAGACGACGCGCCCGACTGGTGGCGGCTGGCGGCCGAGCCTTGGGACCGCGCCTTGTCCGAGATGTTCAAACGCGGCGAGAAGCTGGGGCCGGCGGAGCTGCCCTGTCAATTCTTTGCGACCATCGCCGCCACGGGCGGCTTTGGCTGCGCTTGTCCGGGCGGCCTCGGTTACTCGAGCGCGCCCTCTGGCGTCTCCGCGTGCCCGTTCCGCCACGACGACTGGTGGCTCGCCATGTGTCGCGACCGCCGAGCGCACCCGCGGGTCTGCTTTGGCTGCGGTCGCTACGCTAGCACGAGCTGCACCGCCTGCGATTCGGTCTTCATCTGCCGCGACTGCCCGGCCACGATAGGCATGGAGCGCTGCAACTCCTGCACGTCGGCGGACCGGCCGAGCGTCCGAGCGGTCGCCGCGCCGGCGACGGCGCGCGACGAGTCGCGGGCTCGCTACGCGCCGGTGGCGGGCGGCCGCACGAACATCGACGACGTCAACGAGACCCTGGGGACGCGAGTCGCGGTGGGCGGCCTCGATACCTGCGGCCACTGCGCCAGCACCGAGGGGCCCTTCAAAAAATGCGGCCGGTGTAGGAACACCGTCTACTGCAGCGTGGACTGCCAGAAGAAAGCGTGGCCGGCGCACAAGCGGCACTGCGAAGCCCTCCGCGACCGGCGCAAGGAGGTCCGCGCCGCGGGGGACGAGCCCGGGGTCAAGATGGTCTCCGACGCGTCGGGCGTGGGCTTCGTCGGCGTCCTCATTGCGAGCCCGCCAGTCATGTCCCACGCGCATTTTAGCAACCTCGCCGGCGCGACTGAAGCGATGGTCCATTTCTCGAAGCTCGACGAGTGCGAACCCTGGATCCGGTTTTTGCTCGCGTGCGGCCCGTGCGACGACATCGAAGCGGCGAAGGGAGCCCTCGACGTTCTCTGCGAGCGGACCGCCGACCCGGCCGCCCGCGCGCCGGGCGTCGGTTTCACGGCCTTGGAGTGGGCCGCGCGCAAGGGCAACTTCGAGGTCGCGGAGTGGCTCGCCACGGACCCACGGAGCCGGCGGCTCGTCAAAGTCGGAGCCCCGGTCGGCTGGGCGCTCTACACGAACCGCGTCAAGCTCGCTCGCATGCTCGTCGCCAAGGGCGCCGACGCGACCGCGACGGACGCCGTCCTCTTCGGATGCCGACCGCCTCTCCTGGTCGCCGCCGGCAACGGCCAGCTCCTCGCGCTCCAGTTCCTCGTGGAAGAACTCGGCTTCGACATACACGAGACCGACCGGCTCGGCCGCGGAATTCTCGAGACCATCGCCTCGGAGACCGCGGGCGGCAACGCCGACGTCGCCGCCTCCATTCGCGCTTGGATGCAGGGCCAGCCTGCCGCCGGCGCCGAGCTCGATCCCCACCCCGACGGAAGCCTGAACCTCACGCCCGCGCAAGCGGCCTGCGCCACCTGGGCCCGCAATCGCGGAGCTACGCGCTAAGGCCGCCGTCATCACGATCGAACGCGGCGCGCGTCCACGAAACAAAAGTCGCTCTGTGGCTCCCGGACCCACGCTAAAAGAAATACCCCGACAGCTGGACAGTTTATTGTCGCCCCTCCTCGCCGGCGGCCCGAGCGTCACCGCGACGCGACGAGGACCGGCTCCGCGGCGCACTCATCTTCTCCCTCGATGAAGCACTCGTCGCCGACGACGACGCAGGGTCGCGTGGGCTCCGGCGCGCCCGCCGCGTCGCCGCCGAGGTCGTCGAACTGGACCAGGTTGCAGAGCGTCTTCCAGTGCTCCTTCTCGTCGTCGCGGATGTTGACGAAGACGTCGTAGAGCGACTCGAGCGGCGGCCGCGATCGCGACGTGAATCCGCCGTCGGTCTCCTTGACCGTCAAGAACTGGTCGCGGAGGTAGGGGTCGTCGCGCTCGTAGTACTTGCGCGCGATGTCGGGCACGGGCATCCCCTTGAGCTTGGGCCCGTGGTCCTTGATGAAGTCGTCGTATGTGTTGAACGCGTGGTCCTCGATGAGCTCGGACAGGTGGTACGCCGCGGGCTCCGAGAACGAGTAGACGACCGTCACGTACCAGAAGTAGAAGAACGCCATGCTCTGCGCCAGGGTCCGGTCCACGGCCGACGAGTTGCCGCCCAGCGACTCCATGATCAGCAGGTGGTGCAGCTCGTTGTCCGCCTCGGCGTAGTGCGTCCGCATGCGCTCCGAGTCGCCCGGTCTGCGATCGCCGAAGGTCTCGCGCAGGTGCATCACCGACAGATAGGCGAAATACGGCACGCGCGCGAGCGTCTCGAGCACGTAGAAGCGCGCGAAGTCGCGGCCCTCGTAGAGCGCGTCGATGGCGCCCTTGGTCGCGCCGACGAGGCCTTCGTTCAAGGCGAAGATGCGCTCGTCCATGCCGTCGCCGGCGGGCGACGCGCAGTCGCGGGGCCCGTAGACCGCGGCGTACTCGGCCGCCGACGCGCCGGGGACGCGGGCCCAAAGCGCGCCGGCGGGCGCCCCGGGGCGGACCGGGGGCGCCAGGGCCCCGCAGGACGCAACGACGAGGAGCGCCGCGGCACGGCTTGTCGAGCTTCGCATGCTGCTGCGACTTGGACGCAGTTGAACTGCGAGCGGGCCGTTGTTGACCTCAACACGCCTCACGAGCTCGAGCTGGGACAGGTTTCGACGACGGCCGACAACTGGCGCAGACGGCCCGCTCGAGGCCCCGAGCCGCCCGTAGGAGAACGCGGGGGGCGGAGGATCAGTTGGAATGCGTGGCGTGCCACGTCTCCGCGCGACACTCACCCATCCCGCCGCGCCCCCTCTCTACCCTCCCCCGGAAGGCGCGCGAGGGACCTTACCGCGCCGCCCCGCTACTTGTCGTCCCCGCCGCCGTCGCCGACGGGCTTGACGGCCGCGACGAGGCCCGACTCCTTCATCTGCGAACAGTAATTTTCGGCGACCTCGAACTGGTAGACGCCCACGACGGCCATGCCCATCTGGTGTGCCTGCGGTCGACGTCGCTTCAAGCTCGAGCGTTCCGCGCGTGCCCGTTCCGGAAGGCGCGTCGCAGGGGGTTCGGGGGACGATGGGTCGTCGGAAAGAGAGTAGGAGCGAGAGGAGACCCCACCGAGGGAGCCTCGGAGGGGAACGCCGGCGCGCGCCTGCATCATGCAGTCGTAGGCCTCGCCCTCCGTGAGCGCGACCTTCGTGCACAACACGCGGCTCACGTACTCGCGCGTGTTCACCTGGGAAACCGAGGTCGCCCGCCGGACCGTAGTGGGTGAGAAGGGGACGCGGCCGCCGCGCCGGGTCGTCGAAGAGGAGCAGCTCGTGCTTGCCCTTGCCCCCGCCGGATTTCTCCTTGTTCTTCGGGTCGCCGCCCGTCGTCCGCGGCGTCGTGACCTGCGTGCCGGTGGCGTCGGCCGGGGCCGGCGAAGGAGGAGGCGCGGCGGGCGCGCGGGCTTGTCGATGGTCGTCGAGAAGCGGCGCGATGGCGCGCTTTCCCCTCGCGCCGCAAATGGCCGAGGCGCGAAGGCGACGGCGCTGGCGCAGGATAGCGCTGCCACCACGAAGGAGAAGCACTTCGGCATCGCAGCTTGCCAGTCTGTGCTCAGGCCTCAACATGCCTCAAAGTTGGCCTTTCGCGGCGCCGTGGGTTTCGCGCTGCTGAGCCTCGACTCGGTCAGCCTCCTCCTGCTCCAGCGCGACGGCGGCCTGCGGCGCGCGCGGCGGCGCCGGGACCTCCGCGCTGGGACGCGAGGCGCCAGGTCCGCGCGCGCGTCAACCCGCGTTACCCGGACCCGCGCCACTGCGGCGCCCAGAGCCCGGAGATGCCGCTCCTCTAGTGGGGCGGCGCGGCTTAAGACGGCCGCGTGCCCGGACATTCCTCGGCCTGGGCCTCCTCGATCCTCAACTTTCCCTAGGCCTTTCCCTTCAATGACTAGTCCAACATCCCGCGTTGCCTCACTGGGGTCCTCAATCTGGCAGACTGACTCGGTGTGTGCGCCGGGTTGCCCGCACGCCGCCGCCGCGTAGGTCCGCGACTCGTACCCACTGCTCGCGTCGTCGCCTCCGTCGCGTCGATGCCGCGCCGCGCGCTCGCCGCGCTGGTCGTCGCCGTCGCGTCGGCGCTGGCGCCCGTGCGGCGCCGCGCGCTGTTCGGCGGCGCCGCCGCCGCGGCGGCGCCGGCGCTCGCTCCGGCGCCGTCCTGGGCGGCGGACCTCGCGCCCGCGGCCAAGCTCAAGAAGGGCTTCGACGGCATCGACTACCTGCTGAACAACTGGGACAAGGAGACGATCAAGTCGTGCCCGACGGGCCAAGTCACGCTCAAGGACGAGTGCGACATGGACGCGAACAAGGTGCCCGCGGTGCTGGGCCTCAAGTCCACGGACGCGCCCCTCTTCAAGATCGAGCGGTCCTTCAAGGCCGTGCTCCTCGGCGGCGACGTCGACGACATCGACCGGTGGACCGCGGCGACGGAGGCCTTCGTCCAGCACGCGACGTCGGCGCAGGAGTACGCCTACACGGCCTCCTTCGGCGAGTACAACCCGTCCGGCGGCAAGGACCAGGTCGCCAAGTACATGGGCTACTCGAAGAACGAGCTCAAGCTCGCGCGGGACGCGCTCAAGGACATACTCAACCAAGCCGGCTACAAGCTGTAGGGGGATAACAACAGCGGGCGCGCCTAGCCGAAGGGGTGCGCCGCGGCGGCGGGCGGCGCGTGGGGGTAGTCGTCGTGCGCGCGCGCGGCCGCGTCGAACTCGCGCGTCGCGGCGTCGAGGCCCCTGCCGCGCGTCGCCTCGCGGCGGGGGGGCGGGGCCGCGCCGGGCGGCGGGAGGCGGAAGCCGAGGAGCTCCGCGGCGTCGCGGTCGCTCTTGCCGAGCCTCGCGTGGCTCGCGACGCAGTAGAAGACGAGCGAGTAGCGCGGGCCGCCCGAGAACGGGAGCGTCGCGTGGTAGTCGCGGCCGTCGAAGGACTGGAACGCGTCCGCGGCGTCGAGCTCGTCGCCCTCGACCCAGAGCTCGCCTCCCTCGAACTCGCCGAAGGCGATGATCCACGACGGGCCGAGGTTGTTGCGGTCGACGTGCGGCGTCGCGCTGTCGCGCCACGAGTCGTAGCGGTTCACCTGTATCGACGACACGAACGCGTCCCGCGCCTCCCGGGGCGCCCGGGCGCGGAAGTAGGCGTTGAGCGCCTGGGGGAGGAGGCTGTCGAGGAGGTCCGTCGCGTTCGCGAGGACGCACGTGCCGTCGCCTGGGCAGCACAAGAGTGATTCAACGTCGCTTCAACGTGAGTGTTCCGCGCGCGCGCGTTCCGGAAAACACATCCACGCTTCGAGACCGTTCCGAGAGATGATCGCTCGTCCAAAAATCAGCCGAAACGAGTGGAAAATGGCCGAGATCGGAGCCTTTGAAGTTGGGAATTTCGCTCTCTTGTGCT
This sequence comes from Aureococcus anophagefferens, assembly GCF_000186865.1. Lineage (NCBI taxonomy): Eukaryota > Pelagophyceae > Pelagomonadales > Pelagomonadaceae > Aureococcus > Aureococcus anophagefferens. Next base: position 2,919,336 of record NW_008705564.1, on the reverse strand, counting down.
GCCCTGGCCGTCGCGCTTCGACGTCACCCCCAGCGTGCAGCCCCGGGGCTTGCCGCCGCTCCGGATGAGCTTGTGCCGCTGCGACGGCGGCAGCTCGAGCTCGTCGAGGATCGCCTGGAGCCCCGCGGCGCCGAGGAGCAGGCTCGCGGCGCCCTCGTCGCCGATGGCCTCCGCGACGGCGCGCTCGAGCGCCGCGTCGGCGCCGCGGGAGGGCCGGGGCGCCTTGGCGGAGCGCACGGCCTTGTTCGACACGCGGCGCGCGGCGCGCGTCGCCTCCTCGTCCGTCGCGCCGGCGGCCTTGCGCTCGCGCTCCTCGGCGTCGAAGACGACGCGCGATATCGCCTTGATAGCAGCAATCGAGAGGGGCTTGTCCCGCCGGAGCCCCGCGAGCCGGCGCCCGCGGATGACGACGCGCCGCCCGTCGCCGAGGCCGTCGTCGTCGTCGTCGACGACGGCGGCCGGAGGAGAGCGGCGGGGAGGCGCCGCGGGCCGGAAAGGAGACGACGACCGCGACCCGCGCGCGTCGTCGTAGTCCTCGTCGTCGTCGGACGACGACGCCGCCGGCGCGCGCGCGGCGGCGCGGCCCGCGGCCGCCAGCGGCCGCCAGGGCCGGTCGGCCTCGCCGAGCACGTCGGGCGTGAAGCGTCCCGCGGCGTCGCGGCTCCACCTACTCCCGGCGACGTCCGCCTCTTCCATGTGGCGGAGGAAGTCGAGGAGGATCGCCGTCTTCTCTCCCTCGCCGAGGTCGCCGAAGACGAGGCCGTGCGCCACGCGCTCGTCCGTGCCCGCGTAGGTCACGACGAAGCCGCCCGCGTCGTGCGCCACGACGGCGGCCTCGGGCCAAAACTCCCGATCGGCCTCGTCCACCCAGCCCACCTCGACCGCGTCGCCGACCGCGGGCCGCGCGCTCCGCACCGTCTCGACCCCCGCCGCCGCCGGCGCGCCGCGGCCCCTCGGGGCGCCGCCGCTGGCGCGCTTTTTCGCGGGTCGCCCCGCGGGCGTCTCGTCCGTCCCCCGGCCCGCGCGCGCGCGCTTCGGCGGCGGCCCGCCGACGTCGCGCGCGCGCGGCGCCTGGTCGCCGCGGCACGTCGGCACGTGCTCGGCCCGGGCGGCCTCGTTCTCGAACCAGCGGCCGCAGAGGCGCGCGCAGGGCAGCGAGCCGCACGTCTCGCACGCGACGCTCGCGACGGCGTCGTGGTCCGTGACGACGGTTTCGTAGTCCTCGAACCAGCCCGCCGGCGCCGCGCGGAAGTCGGGGTGGTGCGCGTGGCAGCACTTGAACCGCTGTTCGAAGCGCTGGACGTCGGCCACGGGGATGGCGTTCTGGTCGCCGTTGTCCCACAATATCTCGTAGCAGCCGCGCGTCTCGCTGACCTCGCTGCAGACGCGCCCGAGGCACCATTCGTCGGCCCACTTGGCGCGCACCGAGTCGCCAAACGAGAGCATCCTCGACGCCTCAGGCCGCGCGAATTGAGCCGCTTTGCGAGAGCATCGTGAGATTTGGGGCTGCAACATTCGGGACCTTGCCGTGCGCGTGCGCCAGAAGCGTGCTTAGAACCGGGACCCTACGACCCGGGCCGTCACGTGCACTTGTAGGGCGACTCGCCGAGGAGGTCCTTGGCGTACATGAGCTCGCAGAGCTTCTTGAAGGCCGCCATGCCCAGGGGGATGGTGACGACCTGCCAGCCGATGATGCCGTCCTTGTGGAGGCGGAGCACGTTGTAGGTGAAGTGGAACGTCGCCGCGCTCAGCAGCGCGTGCGCCGCCGCCATGGCCCGGGCGAGGAGCCGGACGTTGGCCTCGCCGCCCGCCGCGGCGCGCGCGGCCGCGCGGAGGCCCGCGAGGGGTCCGACGGCCGGGCAGTAGGTCGCGACGAAGAGGCCCGCGACGAGCGCGAGCTGGACCGCGGCGAGGGACCTGCGGCGGCGCGGAGCCGTCGGGCGGCCGGCCGCGGCGGCCGCGCGCGCGGCGCGCGCGGGAGCCGCGCGGCGCGAACGTCGGCTTGATGGCCTCGTGGTGGAGCGCCTGGGCAGCAAAAGGGCGATTCAACGTCGCTTCAACGCGAGTGTTCCGCGCGCGCGCGTTCCGACAAAAGCATCCACGCTGCGAGACCGTCCCGAGAGATGATCGCTCGTCCAAAAATCAGCCGAAACGAGTGCAAAACGGCCGAGATATGAGCCTTTGAAGTTGGGAATTTCGCACCCTTTTGCTGCCCTGTGGAGCGCCGTCAGGCGGCTCCGCGCCTCCATCATGTCCTTCGCCGGCGGCTTGAAGGCGATGGCCAGCTCCCGCCGCTCGCCGCCCCGGGCGGCGACGATGGCCACGCCGGTCTCCGTGACCTCCGTCAGGCTCGCCCGCTGCGCCGCCGGCCACTCCATGCGCGCCATGGCCAGCACCGTGTGGACGTGGTCCACGTTCATGTGGTTGCAGATGCGGCCCGTGTGCGTGTTCAGGCGCGGGTCAGCGACCATGCTGGCCTTCTTCGGGTTTCGCGCGGGCGCCCAGACGGCATGCAGACCGCAGCCCCGGGTGCCGTATCCTCTCGCACACGGGGGGCAGCATCTGGCAGCCCGTGGTGCTTGGACGCCACAGTTCTTGCCCGTCGCCGGCGCGCCCACGTTCGGCCGCCGCGTCGCCGCCGTTCCGTCGCCGGGGCCGCCGCCGGCGGCGCGCTCGCGACCACCCCCGAGCGCCGCCCGTCGGACGCGGGGCGGCCCCGTCCCGCCGCGTTCGTCCGAGGCCATGCCGCCGGCGCCGGGCAAGCCCATCATGCCGGCCATCAGCGAGACGGACGAGTCCAAGGGGGAGATGAAGCAGGCCTACTACGGCGGCGAGAGCGAGTTCTCCCTCAAGGCGCGCAAGAACATCTCCAGCGACTCGCTCTCCGAGATGGCGCACCGCGCGCGGCGCCGCGTCCCCGTCCCCGGCCGCCCGGCGGCCGGCGGCCGATCGACGCGCGCCGGCCGCTCGACCCGCCGCGCGCGCGCGCGCGCCGACCGCGCGTCGCGCGCAGGTCGACAACCGGAGGGGGAGCCGGGACGACCGGGACATGCCCGAGGCGAAGCGGGGCGACTGACGCGCGCGGCTAACGCCGTCGCGGAGGCGCAGGGGAGCCGCCGCTTAGCCGGCGGGGGGGAGCGAGGGGCGGGGGTCAGGCGGGGACGTCGTCGACGATGGAGAGGACGGCGCCGCAGACGAGCTTGTGGTCGCCGCGGCGGGGCCGCGGGGGCGGCGCGTCGCGCGCGAGGCGGAGGAAGCGGAGGAGCGCGCCCTCGAGGTCGGGCTTGTCCCGGGCGAAGGCGACGCAGCCCCGGAGGTAGGCGTCGAGCGCGTCGCGGCGCTCCTCGAGCCCCGCCGCGTCGGCCGCGGCGTCGCCGCGGCGCGGCGGCGGGAGCTTCGGGAGCCCCCTGGCGTCGCAGGCCGCCGGCGCGCGGTCGAGGGCCGCGCGGAGCGTCGCGTGGAGCGTCGCGAAGTCGCCGTGGCGGAGGTCGAGCGCCGCGACGCGGAAGCCGCGGCGCGCGTCGACGGCGAAGAGCTCCGCGGAGCCCGCGGCGCGGCCGTCGACGACGGCGGCGGCGAGGCGCGGCGCGAAGGCGCGCGCGGCCGCGGCCGCGGCGAGCGCGCGGCGGTGGAGCGCGTGGTCGACGCCGATGGCGTCGAGGTCGCCGTCGTCGAGGCCGACGTCGAGGAGCAGGTCGAGGTCGTCGTAGCCCGCGGCGGCGAAGGCGTCCGCGTAGGGCAGGTTCAGCGCCGCGAGCCAGTCGGCGACGGACGCGCCGCCGCCCGGCACACCGCGGCGCGCCTCCGGCCCGCCGCGCGCGGCGGCGCCCTCGGCGGCCGCGGCGTCGACGGCGGCCTGGACCGCCGCGAGCCTGTGCCGAATTCAACCGCTGGTTTGGGTGGTCCCGACCAAACTTGAGAATTCTCTAGCTCGGTCACATCGAAGTCGATTCGGCTGATTTTTGGACGAATCGATTGCTCTCATCGAGTCCTCGAAGCCCAGCCGAAGAGTCCGGCGCAATCCGTTCAATAACGCTCACATTGAAGTCGGGTTGAAGATTTGAATTCGGCACCGCCGCGAGCCAGACGTCGCGGGCCGCCGCGTCGGGCGCCTCGGCGGCGAAGAGCGGCGCGCGCGCGCCGCCGGGCCGCCGGTCCGCGAGCGAGAAGCGCGCGGGCGCCGCGCCGGACGCCGCGAGCTCCGTCGCCGCGGACACGTCGACGGAGCCCTCGGGCGCGGCGGCGTCCGGCGACGCGTACCACGCGAGCGCGGCGCCCCGGAGCACGACCCAGCGGCGCGCGTAGACCGCGCGCCCGAAGGCGCCGGTCCGCCGCACCTGGAGGAAGCCCGCCGCGCGGTCCGTGTCGAGGCCCAGGTCGCGGAGCGCGTCGACGCGGCGGCTCTCGAGCGCCGCGGGCCGGTCCGGCGAGTCGAGCGCGCGCGCGCGCGCGGCCGCGGGCGCGGCCACGTAGGCGCCGGCCTCGTCGCCGTTGACCGTGCTCGACGGCGTGCACGCGGCGAGCGCGCGGCCCGGCGTGTAGGCGCCGGCCGCGGCGCCGTCGACCGTGCTCGGCGTCGCCGCGCCCGGCGACGGCGTCGCGACGGCGGCGACGGGCGACGGCGTCGCGGCCGCGGCGCGCGGCGGCGCCGCGGGCGACGCGGCCGCGGGCGCGGCGGCGGCGGCCGGCGGCGGCGGCGGCAGCACCGGCGCGGCGCCGTGCTCCGCGACGAGGTCCTCGAGCCAGGCCTCGGCGTCGTCCGCGGCCGGCCGCTCGTGGTCCTCGTAGCCGAGGCACTGGGCCGCGAGCTCGACGTAGGACCCCGGCGCGCCGCGCGCGCCGAGCCGCGACCGGAGGTCGTCGTCGTCGAGCGCGAAGAGGTCCCGCGGCGACCGCGGGAGCGCGGCCGCGGCCGCGGCCCGGAGGCCGAGCTCCGCGAGCACGCACCCAAAGGCGAAGACGTCGACGGCGGCGCCGTAGCCCTCGCCGCCGTCGAGGAGCAGCTCCGGCGCCATGTAGGCCTCCGTGCCGCAGAGCGTGGACGCGCGGCCGCCGTCGCCGCAGGCCGTCGCCATGCCGAAGTCGCCGAGCTTGACTCGGTAGTCGCCGTCGAGGAAGACGTTCGCGGCCTTGACGTCGCGGTGCAGGAGCTCGCGGCCGTGGAGGTACGCGAGCGCGCTCGCGAGCTCCTTGGCGACGCGGAGCCGGAGGCCCCAGTCCAGGTCGACGGCGGCGTCCTCGAGGAGCCGGAGCAGGTCGCCCCTTTCCGCGTACTCCGTGACCGTCCAGACGCCCGCGCCGGGGCCGACGCCGCCGTCGCCGACGGGGCGGTCCGGGTCCGCGCACGCGCCGACGTAGCGGAGCACGTGGGCGTGGTCGCAGGCCGCGAGCACGCGGAGCTCGCGCGCGAGGGCCACCGCGACCTGCGCCGCGTCGTCGACGTCGTCCTCCGCCGGCGCGACCTGCTTCTTCACGGCGACGGTCGCGCCGCGGAGCGTCCCGACGAAGACGGCCGCGAACTCGCCGCGGCCGATCTCCGCGCCGGCGACGACCTCGGACGCCTTGACCGTCGTCAGGTCCAGGGGCGGCAGGTCGTTCCAGGCCATCTCGTTGACGGCCACCGGCGAACCCGAGGCCATGCGGCGGCGCGCGGCGTCGAACGGGCGCGCGCGGCGGATGTGCGACGAGCGTGCGCGGCGGCGAGAGAGCCTTCGCGGCGGCGTCGAGGGCGTCGACCGGAGGCGCGACAAGGCGGCGGGCGCCGATGGAGCAACGACGAACTCAGGACTGCACCGAGACATCACTGTGCGCGCAATATTAAATTAATTAAAGCGCCGCGAGCCGAGCGGCGTCGCAGGACGGGAGGCCTGCCTTCAGGACGCCAGGCGTCGTCACTCTCGGGAGGTAGGGGGTCGTCTCTCCGGGTGCGTCGGCGGTCGTTCGAGGTCGGAGTCGTTCGGGGGAGGTATGGAGTCTCTCCCTCGGGCGTCGCGTTCGGCGGTCGTCCGCGATCGGCGGCGCCGGGCCGGGCCCGGCCCGGGCGGGGCGCCCTTCAGAGCGGGTAGCCCGGGCCGTCGTCGTCGTCGTCGTCGTCGTCGTCGGGCGGCGGCGTGTCGTAGCGCGAGAGTCGCGCGAGGAGCGACTCGTCGCTCCGGCTCCGGAACAGCGGGGCGGCCGCGGCGACGGGCGACCGCGGCAGGTAGAGGGCGCCCCGGGCGAGGTCCTCCCGGGAGCGGCTCCGCCGGTCCGCGGCGAGGCCCGGGACCGCGAGGAGATCGAGCGAGTGGTCGCTCGGCGGGCGCTCGAGGCCCCCGGCGGCGGCCCGCGCGGCGGGGCCGGGCGCGGCCCGCGGGCCCGGGGCCTCGGCGGCGAGCGAGTGGTCCGACAGGGTCCGGTAGAGGTTCGGGTCCGGGCGTTCCCCCGGGCGGTCGACCATGCCCGACAGCGCGATGGCCGCGGCGACGTCGGCGTCCTCGCCGCTCGACCAGGACCGCGCCGGCGAGCCGGCGTCCCCCGCCGGCGAGCCGCCGTCGCCGTCGGCGCGGCCCGCGGGGGGCGGCGGCGCGCGGAGGTCGCCCGAGGGGCGCGTCGGCGAGAGGAGGCGGGCGAAGGCCGCGACGGGCGCGCCGGCGAGGTCGAGCGCGTCGACGGCCCGCCGCGCGGCGCCCCCGGGCGCTCGCCCGCCCCGCGGCGCGGGCCCCGGCGGGAACGCGCCCGCGGCCCGCCGGCGGAGCCAGTCGAGGTGGCCGTCGAGGAGCCTCAGGACGCGGGCGCGGAGTTCCGGCGCGAGGCTCTCGAGGTCCTCGAGGTCCTCGGGCCCCTCGACCTGTGTTGTTTCCAACCGCCGGTTCGGGGGGTCCCCGCCAAACTTTGAAATTCTCGAGCACGGTCGCATCGACGTCGATTCGGCTGATTTTTGGACGAATCGATGGCTCTCGTCGAGTTCTCGAAGCGCGGCAGAAGAGCTCGCGTCGAAACGGTCGCACGCGCGCACATTGAAGTCGGGTTGAAGATGTGGAATCCGCGCGGCCCTCGACGGTCTTGCTCCGCCGAGCGAGGGTCCGCAGGGCGAGGAAGAAGCAATCGGCGTGGTGCCACTTGGGCTTGCCGTGCGCCGAGGGGGGCTCCCCGTCCCCGGCCGCGGCGGCGTCGCTCCCGCGCGGGAGCGCCGGCGCCGCGGACGTCGGCCGCAGGAGAGCGACGCGGACCTCGTCCTCCTCGATGACCTTGCCCGGGCGGCCGCACGGCTTGTAGCGGCACCGAGCCTCCTTGCCGCGCGCCCGCACCTGCGGCGCGCGGTCGCGGGCGCGCGGTCGGCGTCGAGCGGCGCGCACCAGGAAGCGGTTCTGCCCGATCGATCCCTTGATCGAACCGCCCAGCCGCCCATGCATGGCCTGCATGCGTCGGTGGCGGTCCTGCGCTGCTGCCTGCTCCGGCTGCGTGGCGTCGCTCGCGCCTTCGTCGCGAGCGCCGCCGGCCACGGCGGGCTCAGGCTCCATGCCTCGAGCGGCGGCTGCGGTCGCGAGAAGGAGCCTCGAACTGACGAGAGTTATGAAAAACTCGTGTGCCCTCTTTGAGCAGGCCGTTCCGTTATAGTGCAGTCAAACTACTTTTCGCTTGCAGTGCCTTCTAGGGGCTTTTTTATCCCGCGTGTCAGGCCCAGGGGCAGCCCTTGGGATCCGTTCTTCGTGGCCAATGTGCGCCTTCTACGAGTCGCCGGAGATGCTGCAGGTCGTGGCGTCGTGCCTGGACGCGACGAGCATCGCCATGTGCGCGTGTCGCGCGCGCGCGCGTTCCGGAGCCGAGCGCCCTCCTAGGCTGTCGCGCGTGTGCAAGTTCGTGCCGGGCCACCTGAGCAGCCCGGAGGCGCTGCGCTTCGTCGCGTCCCTGCGCGGGGCGCTCCGCCGCGACGTGTCGACGCTCGAGCAGTTCTCGCTCGCCGACTCCATCCTCGAGCTCCGCACGGACATCCGCTTCCGCTTCCGCGAGGCGCGGCCGCGGCGCCTCGCCGCCGCGTGCCGCGGCCCGGCGGCGACGTCGCCGCGCCGCAGGTCGCCCTCGAGGAGAGCTCGCTCGAGCCCCTGGCGCGCTTCGCGGGCCTCCTGCTCCGGCACCCGCGGCCGCCCGGCGCCGCGCGGGGCCGCGCGCGGCCGCGACCGCGCCGCGGCGACCCGCAGGTCCATGACCGTGTCCATCGAGGCGCACTGCGGCCTCGAGGCGCCGCGGGCCATGGGCTACTCCTTCGCGCGCGAGCGCGCGCGGTCCGTCCGCGCGGCCGTCGTCGCGCTGGGCGTGGGCGCGCCGCGGCTCCGCGTGCGGTCGTTCTCGAACGCGCGGCCCCTCGTCTGGGCCTTCGGGGACCCCGCGGGCTCCGCGAACCGGCGCGTCGAGCTCTACGTGTCCTGCGCGGGTCGCGCGCCCGGCGTCCCCGGCCGCGCGCGCGCGCGCGCGCCGGCGGGACGCGCGCCCCCCCCCCGCGCGCGCCAGGCTTCGAGGCGCCCGCGCGGCGCGGGCCCGACGACTACGCGCGGCCGCCGCCGGGCGTCGCGTGGTACGCGGACGACGGCGGCGACCCCGGCCGCGACGACGACAGCGGCGACGACGGCGCGGAGGCGCCGCCGCCGGCAGTGTGGATTCCAACCACTGGTTTGGGGTGTCCCAACCAAACTTCAGAACTCTCTATCTCGGCCAAATCGACGTCGATTCGGCTGATTTTTGGACGGATCGATTGCTCTCGTCGAGTTCTCGAAGCACAGCGAAAGAGTCTGGTCCGAACCGTTCGATTACGCTCACATTGAAGTCGGGTTGAAGATTTGGAATCCACACAGGCCGCCGGACGCGGCGCTCCGCGGCGCCGTGCTCCGCCAGGCCATGCGCGGCGTCCGCGTGCCCCGCCGCGTGCTCGAGACGTTCCTCGACGCCGCCGACGCCGACGACGACCGCCTCGACGACCTCGAGGCGCTCCTCCTCGCCGCGGGCGCGCTCGGCCGCGACGACGGCGACGACAGCGACCCCGACGACCGGTTCCCGCCCGACGACGACAGCGACGACGACGACGACGCGGAGGTCGAGCGCCTCCGCGCGCGGCTCGACATGCTCGCCGAGGACGACGCGCGCGGCGACGGCGCCGCCGCGGCCGACGGCGCGACGGAGTGACGCGCGCGCGCGCCCGACCCTCGCCGCGACCGACGGAAACGCGACGCTCCCGCAGCGCGCCAATCCACGCGCGAGGACTCCGGTCCTGCAGCGCACCAAGGACGCGCGAGGACTCCGGTCCTGCAGCGCACGACACTTGCACCTTATGCATGTATGTAGCTTGAAGGCTTCTTGAAGCCCGACTTCCGGAGACTGAAGGTTGGCTCTCGCGTCATAGTATGCTCTCCGCGCTCCGCCGCGTGGCGCGGCCGGCGGCGGCCCGGTCCTTCGCGGCCTACACGCCCGCCAGGACCTGGCAGGTCTACCTCAGCGGCGAGATCCACAGCGACTGGCGCGAGGTCATCGCCGCCGGCGTCGCGGACCGCGAGCTGCCCGTCGAGCTCGCGGCGCCCATCACGTCCCACGAGGACAGCGACGACTGCGGCGCCGTCATCCTCGGCGACGAGGCCTCGCGGCCCAACTACGACGGCAAGGGCGCGCGGCTCAACCTCATCCGCGCGCGGACGGGGCGGCAAGCGCGCGCGACGTTCCCGACGTCAGAGGCGCCGAGCTCGACCGTCGTCCGCTCGTTTCGGCCGATCCTCGGACGAGCGATCATCTCTCGGAGCGCTCTCGACGCGTGGATGTGTTTCTTGGAACGCGCGCGCGCGGAAAGCTCACGTTGAAGAGACGTTGAATCACCCGGCGCCCGCCAGGCACGCGGACGCTCATCGACGCGGCGGACGTCGTCGTCGTCCGCTTCGGCGACAAGTACCGCCAGTGGAACGCGGCCTTCGACGCGGGCTACGCGACGGCCCGGGGCAAGGCCCTCGTGACGCTCCACCCGCCGGGCGTGAGCCACATGCTCAAGGAGGCCGGCGGCCGTGCGCCGGAAGCGACCGGACCTTCGGACCTCCGGTCGACTCGAGGCCGGTTCGGCTCGTGTTCGAACGAGTCGTGGGCGCTCGCCGAGCGCTCGACGCCGAGCGACGCGCATCGATCCGCGCGCGTCCGCGCGCGTCGAAGTCGGGCCGGAGCGGTCCGCGTCCCCCCTAGGTCAACGCGGGCGCGCTCGCGGTCTGCGAGGACGCGGCGCAGGTCGTCGACGCGAGGCGCCGCGGCGTCCCCCGGTCTCGCGGGTCGCGACCGACGGCGCGCGCCCCTAGGTCCTCGACTACGTCGTCACCGGCGCGCTGCCGGCGCCGCGCGACGGCGACGCGTTCGTGCCCATGATGGAGCGCGCGGGGCCGGGCAACCCGAACCCGTGAGCGGCCGGCGCGGCGGGGACCGTAAGTCGCCGCCGCGGCGCGCGTCGTCGGGCTCGGAGCCCGGGCGAGAGTCGGTCACCTTGCAACGCCTCTTGCAGGACACTCGGGCTCAGCAATTGGCGATTGCCGAGGCCGGGCTATAGACGCTCGTTGCGCGCGCAGCACGACCCCGTCGACGCACCGCAGCCGCGCGCGCGCCGCGCCGCCGCCGGGACCACCATTAAGCGCAAGCTGAGCGGCGCCGGGGCCGCGATGCCCAAGCAGCGCGTGGGCCTGCGCCGCGAGCTCGCGGGCGCGCCGCGGACGCGCGAGGGCTTCTCGCGCACGTTCCTGCTGCGCTTCATCTGCGAGAAGCACACCCTGAGCTTCCGCTACGCCGAGCTCGACGCGCTCCTCGCGGCGCACGGCGTGGACCCGAGAGCGGCCTACGCGGCGCCGGCCGGCGGCGCGGCCGGCGCCGGCGCGGATCCCTACGTCGCCGTCGCGTTCCCGTCCGCGGCCTGCTGCGCGGAGGTCGTGTCCAAGGCGATCCTCGTGCGCGACGCGCTCGAGGTCTGGGGCGAGGGAGACGACCACGCGGCGTGCGCGGCCGCGGTCGCCGCGGCGCCGGCCGAGGGCGCGGCGCCGTTCTTCGCCGCCGACGTGTCGTGGTGCGTCCACGTCGAGGGCTTCGGCTACTCCTTCTCCGGCGCGGAGCAGGAGGCGCGGCGGGGCTTCTACAAGGACGCGCTCCCCTTCCGGGGCCGCGTCCGCCTCAAGGGCGCCGACGAGCAGTTCCGGATCCTCGAGGTCTACGGCGACGTCAACCGCGGCGGGCCCCGGCCGGCGCCGTCGAGGTGCTACTTCGGCCGCGTCGTCGCGTGCTCCGCGGCCCGGGACCTCGTGCACAAGTGCGACCTCAAGCGGCGCATCTACCTCGGCCCGACGGCGCTCGACAACGAGCTCGCGCTCGTCATGGCCAACTGCGCGCGCTGCGACGTCGGGTCGCTCGTGCTGGACCCCTTCGCGGGCACGGGCTCCATCCTGGTCGCCTGCGCGCTCTTCGGCGGGTTCTGCTACGGGTCCGACATCGACTGGAAGGTGCTCCGGGGCAAGGGCGAGCACGAGAACGACGGCGCGACGCGAAGGCGCGGCATGCGGCCGCGCAAGTCCGCGAGCCTGCCCGTGGACGCGCTGCAGCGGGAGGACGGCCACCAGAAGACGCTCTTCTCGAACTTCCGCCAGTACGGCCTCGCGCCGCCGGAGATTTTGCGCCTCGACGCGAGCCGCCTCTTCGACTCCTTCCGGGAACCCGCGCTCGCGGGGACCTTCGACTGCGTCGTCAGCGACCCGCCCTACGGCATCCGCGCGGGCGCGCGCTGCTCCGGCGCGGCCCGCGACGACGTCAAGGCCGTGCCGGACCACCTCCGCGCGGGCCACGTGCCCGCGACGCGGCCCTACCCCGTCGCCGACGTCCTCGCGGACCTCCTCGAGATCGCCGCGCGCTGCCTCAAGGTCGGCGGGCGCCTCGCCTACCTCCTCCCGGCGACGGCGGACTTCGACGCCGCGAACGACTGCCCCGCGCACCCGGCGCTGGCCTTCGTCGCCGCGTGCGCGCAGCCCGTCTCGGCCAAGTACGCGCGCCACCTCGTCGTCATGGCCAAGGCGCGGCCCTGGGGCGCGGCCGACTGGACGCCCGCGGCGCGCGCGCTCGTGAAGCAGTCCGTCGACGCGCCCTACGAGAACCTCCGCGCGAAACTCGCGGAGCCCGCGAAGCTCGCGGAGCCCGCGGCGCCGCCGCCGGCGCCCGCGCCGGCGCCGGGCCGCTGCGGCGTCATGTAACTGGCGGGCAACACGAGAGGGCCGTTATGACATCCTAGCTAGGGGGGAATTGCTCCGGCGCGGGGCCGTTGGCCGGGCGCCGGGCCGCGCGCGAGATCGCGCGCGCTTGGGGGGAGGTGTCGGGCTCGCCGGAGCGCGTCATGACGGCGCGGTTGCTGAGCTCGTCGCCCGCGCGCGCCGTCTAGGCGCGGGCCGCGACGTACTTGAGGCCGAGCGCGGTGCCGAGCGTCCAGGCGAGCGCCTCGGCGCTGCCCTTGTTGGCGCCGCCGCGCGCGAGGTCGAGGACGGCCGGGGCCGCGGAGAGGAGGAGGCAGGCCGCCGTCGCGGACGTGACCGTCGCGATGGTGCCGCCGAGCGAGGAGCCGTCGCCGCCCTCGAGGGGCACGATCGTCTTGTGCTTCCACTTCTTCACGGGGTCGAGGAGCATGCTCTGGACGGGGCCGCGGACCGCGTTGAGCATGTCGGCGATCTCCTTGGGGATCTTGACGCCGAGGACGGAGTCGGCCTTCGGGAGCGTGAGGAAGCCCTTGTGGTAGTCGCGGATGCTCTCGGCGGTCGAGAGGAAGAGGTTGATCGCGCAGAGCGCGACGTAGACGACGAAGACGATGCCGCTGATGTTGACGCTGAGGTCGACGAGCTTGTCGAGGGTCGCCTACGAGGGGCCGCGAAGGTGAGGGGTGCGAACACGAGTCGCGCGCGTTCGAGGACCGCGCCCCGAGTTGAAGAACAGAACACGCCGCTCTCGAATCTCGCGGCGCGCGAGGGGGAGAGGCGTTCGAGGCCGACGTCCCGGGGAGGCGGGGTTCGGAGGGTCGAGAAGGGCGTGGGACGCGGGCGCGTACGGAGTCGCCGGTGAGCACGTCGCGGATGAGCGCGGGCATGCCGAGGTTCAGGTCGATCCACCAGACCGCGGCGTCCGCGAGGCTCTGGGGCACGGCGAGCACCCACCCGGAGACCTCGGTGAGGGCGTCGACGCCCTTGGCGAAGACCTCCATGGCGGGGTCGATCACGATGGCGAGCGGCGAGGGAGCCGGGGCGGCGGCGGCGGCGGCCGAGGCGGTACCGAAGAGGGCGAGAAGCTTGTACATGATTTTATACCTGTGCGTGCGTGGTGTGAGTGCGTAGGCGCGCGTGGGCGGCGTGTGAAGGGGAGAGGATTGGGGTGGGAGGGCCGCGGCGAGTCGTGGGCGCGCATCTCACGAGTCGGGCTCCGAGTGTGCAGGATCACGGAACTGTATCGGCTTCGGCCGTGGGGGCCGAAGCGTACGCCGAAGTCTTCGCACCGCCGAACTAGACGTCCGGCGCGCGTGCCGGGTGGACATCAGTGGCCGCTATCTGCGCCGCTCGAGTTCTCGGCACTCACCTCCGTTACCGTGACGGCGCTCCGGACGTCC
>NW_008705564.1:2901162-2905668 GCF_000186865.1 Aureococcus anophagefferens | reverse complement strand
CTCTTCGCGGCGACGAAGCCCTCGAAGCGCTCCCCCACCGCGTTGCGGATGATCTGCTTCACGGAGCTGAGCGACAGCGTCTCGACCTGCTCCCGCGCGAGCTTCACGACGTAGACGCCGAGCTGCTCGCCGTCCGCGAGCGTGTCGCCCTCCACGGCGCAGCAGAGCTTGACCATGACCGCGCGCAGCGGGCGCGTCGCCGGCGACGTCGAGCGCCGCGGCGGCTCCGAGCGGTCGTGCGGCGGCGAGCGGCTGCGGCCGCGGTACGCGGAACCGTCGCGGCGCGGCGGCGCGCGCGAGCTCGAGCGGTAGGCGGCCGAGTCCCGCGACCGGCTGCGGCGCGGAGACCGGCTGTAGCGCGGCGACCGGCTGCGGCGCGGCGACCGGCTGCGGGGCGGCGACCGGCTGCGGCGCCGCGCCCAGGAGCGGTCGCGGTCGCGGCGGCGCGGCGGCGGTGGCGGCATTACGTCGGCGGAATTCGGAGCGCGGCGGCTGTCGCCGTCGCGCGCGCGCGACGGGGTGCGAGAGCCGCGCCCGCGACTAGCGGGTCGCCGCCGCCCGTCGCGCGCGCGCGGCGACGACGAACGGTCGCGGCCGACGTCGCGGTCGCGGCTTAGCGACCGCCGCGTAGAGCGCGACGACGAGCGACTGCGTGGCGCGGGGGTGCGGCTGCGCCCGCGCCCGCGCGAGTCGCTTCGCCCGCGGCGGGGGTCATGGTCATGGTGACGGCGCAGGTTGCCGGCCTGAGTGTGGTCCGGGCCTGACATCGTTCAAAGGCCGTGCCGGCGTCTCGCGTCCTGCGCGCGTCTCGCTCTCGAGGCGCCGCGTCCCCGGGGGGTCCGGCCGGCGTCCCGGCGAGGCTCCGGCCGGTCTCGGCCGCGTCCCAATACCCGCGTCCGGGCCGCGTCCGGGCCGCGTCCCGCGCGTCTTTGCTCCGTCCCACCCCGGGTCCCGCGTCCCGCGTCTCGGTCGGCGTCCCGGCCGAGTCCTGCATCCCGCGTCCCCCGCGTCCCGGCCGCGTCTCCGCGTCTCGGTCCGGGGAGGTCTCGGCCGGGTCCCGCGGCGTCCCGGACGCCGCGTCCCGGCGCCGTCCGGCCCGCGTCCCGCGTCCGGCCCGCGTCCCGTGGGTCCCGGCCCCGTCTCGGCCGACGTCCGGGCCGCGTCCCTCGCGTCCCTCGGCCGGCGTCCGGGCCGCGTCCCGGCCGCGTCCTGCGTCCCGGGCGCGTCCCGGGCCGGTCCGGGCGCGTCGGGCTCGCGTCCCGCCGCGTCCCGGATCCCGCGTCCCGGCGTCCCGGCGGCGTCCCCGGGACCGCGCGTTGCCTAGGGGCCCCTACTAGACGTCCGGCGCGCGTGCCGGGTGGACATCAGTGGCCGCTATCTGCGCCGCTCGAGTTCTCGGCACTCACCTCCGTTACCGTGACGACCGCTCCGGACGTCCAAACCTCGCGAGCAAAGCCGCGCGGCCCGGGCCGGTCGCGGCCCGGGGCCCCCGGCTCGCGCCGAGTCGCGCCGACTCCCATCACCGAACGCGTACGCACCCCCCACCAGCTGGGTCCGCGGCGTGCTTAGGGGGGCGGCGGGCGGGGGGGGGAGGGGCGGGCGGGGCCGCCGCGGCGCGCGCGCGCGCGGGCCTGGGGGCCCGCGCCGGGTCCAGCGGCGCGGCCTAGTAGGCGCCGCCCTGCATGGCCGTGTTGCCCTTGGCGCCGACGGAGGCGCAGGAGCCCGGGACGTAGGTGCCGACGGACGCCGCGACGAAGTTGGCCTTGGCGCGGTCGAGGAGCGCCTTCTGCGCGGCGGGCTCGTTCGCGGTCTTGCCCATCCAGGTGACGATGCACGTCTTCTGGAGGGCCTTGCCGAAGGAGAAGGAGAGGGCCCAGGGCAGGTTCTTGTGGCGCGCGTGCATGGCGTTGAGGTTGATCGTCGCCGTCTCCTCGTTGTCCTCGTCGAGCGCGGTCTCGCCCGAGAGGAAGAAGATGCCCGGCATGGCGGAGGGCACGGTGCGCTTGAGCACGGCGACGGTGAGGTCCGCGACCTCGGCGGGCGAGGCCTTGGGCCCGTCGATGCCGTTCTTGACCATGTTGGGCTTGAGCACCGCGCCCTCGAGGTAGACGTTGTGGAGCTTGAGCGCCGCGAACTGCTCGACGAGGACCTTCTCCGTGACGGCGGCGCAGACCTCGATGCCGTGCGTGCCGTTGGGCACGATCTCGGGCTCGACGATGGGCACGAGGCCCTGGCGCTGGCAGATCGCCGCGTACTCGGCGAGGTTGCGGACGCAGACGGAGATGGCGAGGTCGCTGGGGATGCCCGACGCCGGGTCGATCTGGAGCACGTTGCGCCACTTGGCGAAGCGCGCGCCCGCCGCGTAGGCGTCCGCGCAGCGCTGCTCGAGGTCGTCGATGCCCTTGCACCACGTCTCCTGGTGGCCGAGGGGGCCGACGGCCGTGCCCGGCAGGCCCAGCTTCTTGTCGTAGCCCTTGTCGAGCTTGATGCCGGGGATCATGCCGTTGCCCGTGATGAGGTCCACCATCTTCGCGCCCGTCGCGTCGCACTGGAAGAGCGTCTCCTTGTGGAGGATCACGCCTGCGGTCGGGAGCGGCGGCGTGCGCGTCGCGCGCGCCGCGATGGGATGGAGGGGTCTTTCGGGAGGCGCCCGGAGGCGGACGTCGCCGCGTCGGGGCGCGCGCGCCGGTCCGCGGCCGGAGGGCGACCCGCCCCGCGCGCGCGGCGCGCGCCGCGCCCCAAGTTGACGCGGCCCCCCGGAGGGCGACCCGCCCCGCGCGCGCGGCGCGCGCCGCGCCACGTTGACGCGGGGCCGCGCCCGACACGTACTCCGAGAGGCCGGGCGTCTTGTAGAGCATGGCCCGGTAGGCCGCGCGGTTCTCCGCCGTGTCCTCGATCTTCTTGGCGTCGACGTGGCCCGCGCGGAGCCAGGGGCCCGCGGACTCGTCGGAGGCGAGGAACCCCTTGCCGGGCGCGGACATGGCGTCGGCCGTCGCCTTGAGCGCGGCCATCTGTGCCTCGGAGAGGCCGCTGGTCGTGAAGGCTGCCATAACTGGATATTATTTCTCGAGGCGGCTGGCGTGGACGATTGACGCGACAGCGAGCCGCGCGAGGCTCGCTATCTGAAGCTTCGTGTTGCAGTCCACCTTGCAGTCCCCGTTTGCCGCGCGCCCCGGCGTTGCTTTAACTCCTCGGCAAGCCGGGCGTCGGCCGTCACGACCCCGACGACGACGACGACGACGACGACGAGGCGTCGTCGCCGTCCGCGGCGTCGGCCACGGGGACGCCGTCCTCGTCGACGAGCGGCCCGACGTAGCACGCGACGAGCATGGCGTGGCCGTTGACGTAGCGGTGCGCCGCGTCGAAGGCCGCGGTGCCGTCGCGGCCGCCGCAGCGGCGGATGATCTCCTCGCCGCCGGGGTGGTACGGGAGATACGGCGTCGCGTCGTAGACCCGTCCGCGGAGCGCGATCCAGCAGTCGCGCGGGGACGCGTGGCCCGCGAGCTCCGACCGCGCCACGCGCCTCTCGGGCCCGCCCGCGCGCGCGTCCCAGCCCGTCGCCGCGCCGGCGCGCCGGTTCCAGTCCATCAAGGAGAAGCCCGGTTTCACGCTGCGCTCGCCGCGGCGCCCGCGCCGCCGCGCCGCCGGCGCCGCGGCCGCCTTCGCGGGCGCCGCCGCCGCGGGCTCCGCGGGCGCCGCCGCCAGCGGCGGCGGCGGGGCGAAGCCGATCCGCGCCGCGCCGCCGCTCGGCGCGCTCGTCGTATCGTGTGTCGCTGCTGCCGGCGCGGTGGAGCCGACGCGCGCCGTCGCGCCGCCCCTCGGCGCGCTCATCGTGTCGCTTCTGGGAGTCACGGCGGAGCCGACGCGCGCCGTCGCGCCGCCGCTCGGCGCGCGCATCGTGTCACGTCTGCGAGTCACGGCGGAGCCGGCTCGCGCCGTCGCGCCGCCGCTCGGCGCAACTCATCGTGCCACTCTGTGAGATGCATCATCATGCGCCCGAGCGCGCTAACCCGCCGGGCTAAAAACTAAAAAAAGCAACTCGACCGATTCCTCGAAAAAGCAACTCAAACAATCAGGCTGCGAGCAGCCCTTTTGCAGCGTCGATGGACGAAGTTCTCGTCTTCTCCAGCCCGTAGCTCGACGCAGGCGCAGAGTTGCGCAACGATCCCCGCGGCTGCGAGGACCGGAACCCTGTCGCGGACACATTCCCCGCGGGATGTCACTCCCGAGGATTGCGTCGCATCGCGCGCGGGGCGTCCCAAGGGGTCGGAAGAGGGTTTTCGGCGTCCCCCGCACCCTTTTCGACCGTGTTCGAGCGCACGGAGCATCGGGAATCGTTCGTCTATGTACCGCGGGCGTCCCATTTGATCCGCTCGGCCATCGACGTCGAAAACATCGACCGCCAACTCGCGCATAGAAACGTGGCGCGGCAGCCCGAGCGGCCCCCACGTCCAGAAACGCGGTCTGGGCCGACACCACCGCCCGAGCCCCGTCCCCAGTATGTGT
>NW_008705564.1:2893420-2900900 GCF_000186865.1 Aureococcus anophagefferens | reverse complement strand
ACGCGCGGCGCGAGGCCCAGCGGGCGGCGGCCGCCGGGGGCCGCCGGCAGGCAGCCGCGGAGCCGCTCGAAGAGGCGCGCCGCGAGGTCCGGGTCCTCGACGACGCACGCGGCCGCGGTCCGCGACGCGCGGCACCCGCGCTCGCCGTTGAGCGGCGCGGCCTCGTGGCGGCCCTCCGTCGCGTCGATCAGCGCCCGCGCCTCGGCCGGCGACAGCACGCCGCGCACGGTGAGCGCGAAGGCGCCGCGCTTGTAGCGGCCGGGCGCGAGGTGGCAGGGCAGGGGCGCCATGCGCTATGCGCGAGGCTCGGCGGCGGCGCGCGCGGCGTCCGGTGCGCGCGGCGCCGCGGCGGGCCCGCCGCGCGCGGCGCCGGCGACGACGCGCCGGCGCCGGCGGCGCCGCGCGGCAACGGACGGCGGCAATGGGCTGCGGCAAGCGGGAATGCCGACGCGGAGGGGCAGCGTCCGCGCTCGCCTGCGCAGAAACCCAAAGCGCACGCTCAGAAGATTCGTAGTTCGGGCGCCGCGGCCGGCGCCGAGGGGGTTGACCGCCGGTATGCCTGGTAGTATGCGCCCGCTATGCGGGCTTTATGCGGGCTTTATGCGGGCTTTATGCGGGCTTTATGCGGGTGGTATGCGGGTGGTATGCGGGTGGTATGCTGGTGGTATGCTGGTGGTATGCGGGTGGTATGCGTCTGCTATGCCGGTGGTATGCGGCTGCTATGCCGGTGGTATGCGGCTGCTATGCCGGTGGTATGCGGCTGCTATGCTGGTGGTATGCGGCTGCTACGCTGGTGGTATGCTGGTGGGCTGCTATGCTGGTCTTATGCGCCTGCTATGCTGGTGGTATGCGGCTGCTATGCTGGTCTTATGCGGCTGCTATGCTGGTGGTATGCGCCTGCTATGCGCCTGCTATGCGTCTGCTATGCGCCTGCTATGCGCCTGCTATGCGTCTGCTATGCGCCCGCTATGCGTCTGCTATGCGGCTGCTATGCGGCTGCTATGCTGGTGTATGCCGTGGCTGGTGTATGCCTGGTGGTCGGCCCCCTCTGGGCCGGCGGGGTTGGGCATGCGCAGAGCTCTGTGGGTTGGGGTTGATGTCTCAGATGGCGTGGAATGCCCTCGGCCGAGCTGTTGAGCAATACGAGAAACTGTGCACGTACGACCTTATACCCGTCAATCTTGCAGGTGGCACCGTGACCGCGCCGCCCCGCAGGAGCTCGATGCCGGGCGCGCCGACGACCATGTAGAGGACGGCGTAGAACCGCAAGAAGCCCGTGCCCTCCGTGTCGCCCGACCAGATGCTGCGCCCGTAGTCGTAGATGCCGTTCAAGATCAGCACGGAGCGGAGCATCGTGAACATGATCATGGGCCTCACTAAGTCAGGGGCTTCACGCGCGCGCAGACGTCCTGCCACGCTCGGACCATCGACGCGCGCTTGCGCTGCGACGACGCAGCATAAAACCCCAACGACGCCCCGACGACGACACTCTGCAACCTCGCGGGCGTCTTAGCGACCCCCCGCGGGTCCCGGCCCGGCGCGCGGCCGCGGCGCGCGCGAGGTGCGTCGGGCCCCGGGCCCAGTTCGTGGTGCCCGGGGCCGTCATGGCCTCGGCGCGCGCGCGCGGCGGCGGGCGGGCCCGAACGGCGCCCTAGTCCTGCGCCTCCTCCGGGTCCTTGTCCTTCGACGGGCGCGCGCCGGACGCGCTGAAGTGCCAGTCGCCGTCGGCGTCGACGCCGTAGACGAGGCCGTTGAGCATGCCCGCGCCCTGGACGATGCGCGGCTTCTGCTGCACGAAGTCCGGCAGCGCGGCGACGGTCTTGGCCGCCGTGACGATGGATCAGCCGACGACCATGCGCGTCGTCCGGGAGCGCGGCGCCGGGCTCCGCGCGCAGGAGCGCAGCGGCAGCGACTTGGCGGGCACGAGCGCGAGGCCGCGCGCCAGGAGCATGGCTAACGTGGCGAGGCAGAGACGCATCAGAGAGGCTGGCGCGGGCTCAGAGAGAGTTGCCGCACGAGCTGAGCTGGCTCTCAGAGACTCAGTGGTGCAAGCTCCTTCCGTTCACCTCCGGCTTGCGCCGCGAAGCCACCAAACGAGAAGCATGCTGCTGCAGATCCGCGCGCCCATGCGCCGCGTCCTCGCGCCGCACATCCTCGGGGCCGTGCGTCCGCCGCCCGCGTGCCTCCGTCCGCACCGCGGCCTCGTCGTCGGCGCCGGGCCGACGCTGCCCGCGGGGCTGCCCCTCGGCGGGGCGGCCCGGGCAGCCCGCCCGCTCGGGCCCGCGTGCCTCCGTCCGCACCGCGGCCTCGTCGTCGGCGCCGGTCCGACGCTGCCCGCGGGGCTGCCCCTCGGCGGGGCGGCCCGGGCAGCCCGCCCGCTGCACCGCGGCCTCGTCCTCGGCGGCGCGGCGGCGCGGCCGGCCGCGCGGAGCCTCCTCGTCGGCGCGCGCGCGGGCCTCGGCGCGGCGCGGTCCGCGGCCCGGGCCGCCGCCGGCCGCGGCCGCTGTCGACGCCCGCGCGCGCGCCGCCGTCGGCGCTCGCGGGCGCGTCGCGCGCGGACCTCGTGCGCTACGCGACCTACGCCGCCGCGGGCGCCGGCGTCTACGTCGTCGCGTCCGGCGTCATGTCCGCCGTGTCGTCGATCATGCACGTGAACCCGGCGACGATGGCCAAGTACGGCTTCTACGCGGGCTTCCTTACGGCCGCGGTCGTCTTCGCCGCGCTCGTCGCGGGCTACCGCGCGATCCACATCCGGCCCGAGCCGGCGTACCGCGCCGCGCTCGACCTCATCCGCAAGTCCTACGCCGCCGACGCGACGCTCGGCGGCAACGTCCGCGCGGGCGGCCTCCGCGCCTACACGCTCGACGGCGGCAACGTCTTCCCGTCGCCGTCCGCGGCGCTCGGCGTCGAGTGGAAGCCGCCGCGCGTCATGATGCTCTTCTCCGTCCACGGCGACAAGCACGACGGCGTCGCGTCCCTCGAGGCCCTCAAGCGCCTCGACGGCTCCTTCGACTTCACCTACGTCGGCGTCGACGTCTGCAACAAGCACGAGGACCGGCTGCTCGTCCACGGCAGCGAGGGCCGCATGACGGAGAAGAAGGACAAGCTCCGCGAGCTCATCACGTTCAAGAACGAGCATCACCGGGCCTACGACTACTAGGGGCCGCTCTTTTTACACTGCGCGCCGCGCCGGCCGCGCGCTAGGGGGCCGGGGCCGCGCCGCGGCGGAGGCCCGGGACCGCGCGCGGCGGCGGCTGCGGCGGCTGCGGCGCGCGCGCGCGCGGCGCGTCGCCGCCGCGCGGCCCGCGCGCCGCCGCCTCCTGCTTGTTGCGGCCCTCGACGACGGCGCCGTCGTAGAGCTTCCGGTTCAGCGGCGACGTGAGGATCGCGTCCTCCAGGAGCGCGACAAAGTCCGCCACGGGGACGACGATGTCCTGGTTGATCCAGAACGTGTAGACCTCGGCGCCGCCCGACGGCGACCCGCGGTCGAGCACGGCCTGCTTGCCGTGGCGCAGCTCCTTCTCGCCCAGGAACTCCCAGTGGAACCGCGACAGCGACGAGTCCTCGAGCTTCCACTCGCGGTACTCGACGCCCGCGGCGACGGCGTTCGCCTGGAAGGAGCCCTTGTACTTGAGGCCGAAGGGCAGGAGCTGGATGAGGCAGGCGCCCTCGGGCATGAAGATGGCGTTGTTGAGGCCGCTGCCGTGGACGCCGACGAGGATCGTCGTCGACCGGAGCGCGGCGAGCTGCTCGTAGAGCGTCATGGCCTCGAAGGGCAGGAGCTGCACCTCGACGCCCAACGCCAGGGCCGCGTCGACGAGCTCCGCCTCGTTGAGCAGGAACCGCTTCCGCCGCCGGGACACGATGCCCACGCGGATCCGCGGCGGCGGCGGCTGCGCCTGCGGACGAATCGAATCTTCGACCCGACTTCGTAATCGACCGTGTCGACGCAATGCCTCGAGCACTCGAGGAGAGCCCTCGACGCGTCCAAAAATCAGCCGAATCGACGTCGATGTGACCGAGCTCGAGAGGTTTGAAGTGCGGTCGGGACGTCCCGGACCGGCGGTCGCTTTCCCGCGCCGGGCCGCGCCGCGAGGCCCAGCTTCTCGACGAGGAAGGCCATGGTCCGCCGGTCCGCGGACTTGTCCCGCCCGCTCGGCGCGCCGGCGGCGCCGCTGACGTCCCGGCCCGCCTCGGCCTCGGACGCGCAGAAGCACGTATTTTTGGGCACGTCGCGGTCGGACCGGCGCCAGCAGTTGTCGCTCAGGAGCCCGAAATAGTGGAAGAACTGCGTGTTCGGCGCGCGGGCGATGAGGTAGTGGCTCCGCCCGTCGACGGCGCCGTCGGGGCCGCGCCGCGCGGACGAGTGGAGGCCCTTGAAGTAGCGCCACCAGTGGTAGAACATCGCGCTCGGGTCGTCCTCGACGGACCTGTGTGGATTTCACATCTTCGACCCGACTTCGATGCGAGCGTATGCGACGGCTTCGACGCGAGCTCTTCGGCCGCGCTTCGAGAACTCGACGAGAGCGATCGATTGGTCCAAACATCAGCCGAATCGACGTCGACGTGACCGAGCTCGAGAGTTTGGCCGGACTCACCCAAACCAGCGGTCGAAATCCGCGCGGCGACGGGCTTGACGAAGGCCGGCTCGTGGACGAAGAGGGCGCAGGCCGAGTCGTTGACCGTCTTCCGCGCGTCGCCGCCCTTGCCCGGCCGTTTCACGAGCTGCTGCGGTATGGGCCGGTCGCCGCCGCAGGGCTCGAGGCCGCGGCGCCGCCGGTCGCTCCGCTTCTTCGCGGGGACGGCCTCGCCGCGCGCCGCGTACTTGGCCTCGAGCTTCGCGAGGCTTTTGGCGTCCCTGTCGTCGAGGCGGCCGCAGGCGCCGTCGGCCCAGCGGCAGAAGGAGTCGCGGCCGCACGAGTCCGCGGCGTGGACCGCGCACGCGTCGTCGAAGGTGTTGCAGGACGTGTAGTTCGTCAGCGGGCCGTGGTCGACGCCGTAGACGGCCCGGAGCCCGCTCTCGTCCCAGCGCGTGAGGTAGTCCGTGACCTTCTCCTCCTTCATGACGAGCGTGAGGAACTTGAACTTGTCGTCCCGGCTCTCGCCGTAGCGCTCCCAGAGCGACGCGTGCTGCGGGATGAGGTCGTGCCAGTCGACGTGGCCCTTGCGGAAGGCCTCGACGATGGGCGGCAGGGGGGCCCGCGGCGGCGGCGACGTGTAGACGCCGCGGTCCCAGACGTCGAGGCCGCCGCGGCCACCGGCGCCGTCGGGCGACCAGCCGCGGAGCTCCGCGCGGCGCCCGAGCTCGACGGCCTCGCGCGCGAGCAGGTCCAGGGGCCGCCGCAATTCCGGGCCGCCGCCGGCCCGCGCGGCCCGCGTGCGGTCCTCGACGCTCCGCAGGAACGCGGCGATGGAGTGCTCCAGCGGCAGCACGCGGCCGACGCCGAAGGTGCGCCGCGACAGGAGCTCGGGCCCCGACGACACGTGGGCGGCGAGCGTCGACTCGTGGACGACGAGCTGCACGAGGAGCAGCAGCAGGAAGCAGCCCGCGAGGGCCTGCGTCACCGACGGCGGGGCAGCCATGCTCGAGGATGTCGCTCCGCCGCGCTTCGCGTCGCCGCCCGGGGGTCCGACCGAGTCCCGCGAGGCCTCCCGCGCCGTCCGGTCCGGGCGAAATCGGAAATGTTAGGCGGCCGCGGCGCCCCGGGCGGTCGGCCGGCGCCCTAGTCCGCCTCCTCGGCGAGGCCCTCCTTCGCGTCGAGGTCCGCGTTGAACTGCTCCGCGAGCTGCTTCGCGCGGATCTTCTTCGCGCGCTTGGCGACGTAGTTGAGCTCCTCGATGATCCCGTCGTCGAAGTCGATCTTCTGGGCCTGGCCGAAGTCCGCGGCGGCCTCGCCGTAGTCGCCGAGCTTGCGGCGGGCCTTGGCGCGGAGCTTGTAGGCCTTCGCGCTATCCGGGTTGATGCCGAGGGCGACGGTCGCGTCGGCGACGCAGGCCGCGGGCCGGCCGCCCTTGAGGAGCACCTCGGCGCGCTTGCAGCACATGGCCGCGGACACGCCGCCGAGCGCGAGCGCCTCCGTGAGCTTGTCGCACGCGCCCGCGTAGTCGCCCGCGGCCTTGAGCTCCTCCGCGGCGTTCTTGAGCGCCGCCTGCTCTTCCCACTGCGCGCAGACCTCGCCGTCGACGGTGATGGGCGGGGGCGGGTCCAGCGCCTCGGCGCCCGTGCAGCCCTCGTCGTCCGACACCTCCTCGACGACCTTGCGCGTGTCGGGCATCTTGATCTTCAGCTCGAGGACGACCTTCTCGTTCGTGATGTCCTTGAGCTTCGCCAGGGGGTCGAGGACGGCGTCGCGGTCCCGCGGGTGGTAGACGAACTGGTGCTTCGGGTGCGCGCCGACCATGAGGCCGATGCGGTTGCTGAGCATGCCCACCGTCGCGTGGGGCTCGATGGTCACGGCGACGACGTCGCCGACCTTGTACTGGGACTTGACGTCCATGCCGCCGCGGTCCAGCGCCACGCACCTGACGCGCACGGACCACTGGTCCTTGAGCTTGCCTTCCGCCGCGAGCTTCGCGTCCTCCTCGGCCGTCCGCCGCGCGGCCTCCTCGGCCTCCTTGGCGCGCTCCAGCGCCTCCTTCTCCTCGAGGGCCGCCGCCGTGCCCGGCGGCGGGCCCTTGTACTTGACGGCGCCCTCGACGCAGAAGACGTCGCAGTAGTCGGACAGCGCGGAGTCGACGTGGTCGTCGGGGAAGAGCGTACTCCCGAGGGGCCGCTCGAGGTGCCAGCCGCCCGCGTCGATGGCGCCGTCGGGGAACTTCTTGTTGTGCGTGTCCACGAAGAGCTTCAGCACCTCGAGGAGGGGCTTGGAGCCCCAGGACTTGGGGAGCTTCATGGACTGCTTCAGGTACCCGGGCGTCCCCTCCGTGCCCTTGATGCAGTAGATCTTCATGATCGGCGCGACCCGCGGCGCGTCGCGCGACGCGGACGCGGCGGCGACGCGGACTCCGGGGACGGGACGCGGACGCGACGAAGGCGCGGCGACGGCGGCAGGACCGGCGAGCTCGATGGATGCGGCGGATGGCCACGCCGGACGCGCCGATGGTGGCGTCAACACCGGCTCCTTTGCCTGGGTTTTACGGTTGTCGGGCGGTCTGAATCGCGCGCTCGTCGGGCTGCCCCTGCCGTTCGCGGGTCATGGCGGCGCCCGACGCCTGGCGGTGCGAGTGGAAGAAGCTGGACCCGCGGGGCCGCGGGTCCATCCCCTTCGAAGACCTGCCGCAGCTCCTCGACGGGTTGGGCGTCGACCTGAGCGACGACGAGCTCGAGGACGCCGCGACGCGCATCCAGCGCTGGCAGGCGAGCCGCCTGCTCCTCCAGGGCTTCCTGCGCTGGTTCGCGGGCGACGGCGGGTCGGCGAGGATCCTCGGCGACGGCGACCTGCGCGCGGCGCGCGACGGCCTCCGGGAGCTCAACGCGAAA
>NW_008705564.1:2890414-2893370 GCF_000186865.1 Aureococcus anophagefferens | reverse complement strand
CCTCGCCCGCGAAGCCGCCGTCTCCCCTCGCCGAGGTGGCTCCCGTCAATCCGCCCTCGCCGGTCAAGGCGCCTCCGAAGCCCGCGGCGGCCGTCCTGGACTGCGTCGAGGCCGCGGACGCGCCAGACGGCGCCCCGTCGTCCGCGGCGTCGCCGGCGAAGCCGGCGTCGCCCGTCAAGGCGCTGTCGCCCATCAAGGCGCTGTCGCCCGTCAAGGCGGCGTCGCCCGCGGCGTCGCCCGCGGCGTCTCCCGTGAAACTGTCCTCGCCCGCCAAGGCTCTTCCCGAGCCCGCCGCGGCCGTTTTGGACTGTGTCGAAGCCGCGGACGCGCCGGACGGCCCTTCGTCGCCCGTCAAGACGCCGTCGCCCGCGGCGTCGCCCGTCAAGGCGCCGTCGCCCGTCAAGGCGCCCGTCAAGGCGCCGTCGCCCGCGCCCTCGCCCGTCAAGGCGCCTCCGAAGCCCGCGGCGGCCGTCCTGGATTGCGTCGAGGCCGCGGACGCGCCGGACGGCGCTCCGTCGCCCGCGGCGTCGCCCGCGAAGCCGGCGTCGCCCGCGGCGTCGCCCGTCAAGGCGCCGTCGCCCGTCAAGGCGCCGTCGCCCGTCGAGCCGCCGTCGCCCGCGGCCGCGGTGCTGGACGTGACCGAGGCGGCCGAGGAGCCCGCGGCGGCCGAGGAGCCCGCGGCGGTCGCGGCGGCGGCCGAGGACGACGACGCGTCCTTCGACGAGGCGAGCGTGGAGTCGTTCGAGGAGAGCCTGAGCGACGACGACGCCGCCGCCGCGGCCGCGCCGCCGCCGCCGCCGCCGCCGGACCTCGCCAAGTACGCGGCGATGGTCGCGACGGGCTTGCCCCGCGCCGAGGTCGAGGCCATCATGGTGCGCGAGGGCGCGGCCGGCGCCGGCGCCGAGGCCGCGGCGCGCCTCGCGTCGGTCGCGCCGCCGTCGCCGCCGAAGCCGCCGGCCCTCGAGGTCGACGTCGACGACGGCGACGCCTACGCCGACGACGACGACCGCCTCTACGACTTCGACGGCGGCGACGGCGGCTTCGGCGACACGGACTGGGACCACGCGGAGGCCGCGGCGCCGCGGTCGCCGGGCGCGCGGCCGCCCGCGGGCATCCTGAAGCGGGACCACGACCCGCGGAACCGCGGGCCCGGCGCGCGGCGCGTGTCCATCGGCGGCGAGCGCACGTCGTCCGCTGTGTGCAAATCAAATCTTCAACCCGACTTCAATGTGCGCGTATTCGAATGTTTTGACACGAGCACTTCCGCCGTACTTCGAGAACTCGCTGAGAGCAATCGATTCGTCCAAAAATCAGCCGAATCGACTTCGATTTGACCGAGCTAGAGAATTCTGAAGTTTGGCCCCGACGTCCCAGCTCACTGGTTGATTTGCACACAGGTCGTCCGCCGAGGGCTCGACGCCGCTCCGCGTCAAGTGCTTCTACGTCGACGACCCGCCGAACCTCGTCGGCGAGACGCCCGAGGAGTCGCAGGCCGACAGCCTCTACGACGACGCGTTCCCGGCGCCGGGCCGCGGCGCGCCGCCGCCGCGCTGGGGCGCGGGCCTCGCCGTGCCGCCGTTCATGGCGGGCCTCCCGCCGGCCAACCGGCCGACGCTCGACCGCACGGTCCTCGACGACGACATCGCCGAGTTCGAGCGGAACAACGACCTCGCGGATTTCGAGCGCGACGACGCCATGGACTCGCTCACGGACTTCTCCAAGACCGCGACCTTCGCGCCGGGCTTCGCCGCCGCCGCCGCCGGCGGCGACGACGACGACGACGACGACCTCTACGCCTTCGACGACGACGACGACGTCGGCGGCCTCCTGCGCGAGACGGAGCGCGCCTTCGAGCCCCGGGCCGGCGGCCCCTACGAGCCGCGGCCGGACATCACCATGGACGACATGCTCGCGCCGTCGCCCGGCGAGAACGACGTCGACTTCTTCGAGGACGCGCCCGACGCCGACGACGGCGGCGACTACTCCGACTCCTTCGAGGACTCCGAGGAGGCCTAGGCGCGCCCGCGGCGCCCCGCCCTCCCCCCCCCGCCCCGCCGCCGGCCCGCGCGAACGCGCCCCGCCCGGCGGGGCCCTCGGGGTGCGCACCCCCTTCAACCACTCGGTCGACGTGGCCCCGGGCATGTCTCTGGCCGCGCGCCTCTCCCGGCGGGTGCTCCCTTCAACAACCGTAGCAACGAGTCCAACGTGACGGCACAAGTGCCTGCACGACGATATCATCGGCGCTGAAGAAACGCCCAGACGATAGAGCTCCTCGGAGGCGCAGCCGTGCGCGACCATGGCGGCGCCGGCGAGCGGCGACGCGGCGCCCGAGGGCAAGTTCATCCCCTTCTCGCCCATCCGCCCCTTCGTGCCGCGCATCCCGCGGCGGGCCCGGCGGCCGGAGGCGTCGAAGCCGCGGGAGCCGGCCGACGCGCGGCCCTACGCCCTGGGCCGCGGCTGGACCAAGGAGTCCTTCGTGAGCCTCGACGCGGCGAGCGTGGCGACGCTGGCGACGGCCGACGCCGCGCGCGGGTCCCACTTCGCCGGCGCGGCCGCGCGGCCGCGGAAGCTGAGCCCGGACGCGGGCGCGCGCGCGCGGCCCCGGCGCGGCCGCGCGCGGACGCCCGGCCCGCGGCCCGGCCCGCGCCTCGGCGGCCTCGACATCGCGGGCCTGGCGCACCGGCCCGAGACGTCGCCCGCGCCATCGCGGTCCGCCGCGCCCGCGGGCCGGAGGCGCGACCGCGCGGAGCTCAAGCCGCCGCGGAAGGCGCTCTTCCTGGACCTCCTGAGCTTCACGGAGCACATCGGGACGACGCGCCACTTCCGCGTGCCCGGCGGCCGCGGCGGGCTCAGCATCCCGCCGAGCTCCTTCCTCAAGGGCGGCCACATGCACCGGAGATGAGAGCCCCCCCCCGCCCCCCCCGGGGGCGCCGTCGCGCGCTAGCAGATCGCGCCG
>NW_008705564.1:2884672-2889605 GCF_000186865.1 Aureococcus anophagefferens | reverse complement strand
AGCTGGCTCACCTTGAGCTTGCCGCTCGTCTTGAGGTACGGCTTGTTGAGGGCGCCCATGGGCGCCGCCTAGCTGTCGGCGAACCGCGCGTCGGGGCACGACCTTGAAGCTCACCTCCGCGTCGACGACGTCCGCGGCCGGCGGCGGCGGCGGCGCCCGCGGCGCGGCCGCGGGCGGCGGCGGCGGCGGCGCCGCCGCCGCCCCCGCGTCCGCGAGGCGCAGCTTCTTCCGCGCGGCGCGGTCCCGCCGGTCCCGCTGGCTCAGCTCCGGGAAGATCTTGTCGACGAGCGACCTGTGCCGGAAACGACCGGTGGAACGCCCCGTCCGGCAAACACTTCTCTATCTCGGTCGAATCGAAGTCGAATCGGCCGATTTTCGGACGGATCGTTTTCTCTCGGCGGATTCTTTTTAGAAAAAGCTCCATGTCACACGCGTGCTCATACTTGACCATTGAAGTCGTGTTGAGAATATGTTCGTTTCCCGCCCGGCGAGCGACTGCATCGTCCGGTCGTGGAGGATGCCCTGCATCGGGTGGGGGCCCAGGCCCGCGTTGCAGTGGGGGCAGACGGGCGCCGGCGCCGTCTCCAGGTGCCGCAGCAGGCACCCCTTGCAGAAGGTGTGGAGGCACTCGGTGATCGTGTGCGCGTCCCGGTAGTAGCCGTCGCACAACCGGCAGACGAGGTGCGCGTTGACGTCGCGGACGGCGAAGGTGATCTCCTTGAAGTCGGCGTCGGGGTCGTCGCAGGGCACGCGCGGCGGGCTCCGGCGCCGCTCGCCGCGGCGCCCGCGCTTCCGGATCGACGACGGGGGAACGAACTCGCCGTCCGCGGCGTCGACGTCCGGCGCCGCGCCGTCGTCGTCGTCGTCCGCCGAGTCCTCGAGGTCGTCCTTGTAGACCACGCCCGCGGGCGCGTCCTCGCCCTCGCCCGCCGCCGCCGGGGCGTCGGCCTCGCCGGGCGCCTCCGGCGTCGCGGCGCGCGGAGCGCCGCCGTCGCCGCCGGGCTCGGGCGCGCCGGCCTCGGCGCGGTCCTCCTCCACCTCGGGCGGCGGCGCGGCGTCCATGGCGCGCACCCGCGGGTGGGCGGGCGAGGGCGTCGGCTCGGCGCCTTGGGTGCTCTCCCTCGCTTCGGGACGTGCTTCGGGTCGGTCTCGTTGCGGACCGCGGCGAGCCGCTCGGGCCGCGGTCGACGGGGTCGGACTCTTGACAAGACTTAGTGGAGGGCCGGCGCGAAGCTCTTAGTCCCCCCCCCCGGGTCGACATGGGCCGGGCCGCCCTCTGGGCGCTCGTCGCCTGCGCCTGGGCGACGGCGTCGACGCCGCCCCCCCAGTCCATCGACGTCCTCGAGGTGGCCGACGCCGGCCGCATCACGGGCCGCGCCGTCGCCCCGGAGAGCGGCGACGACGTCGAGGTCGTCTTCGACCTGCGGGGGGCGTCCGAGGACGAGGACGGGTCCCCCGTCTTCGCCGACGTCTCCTGGCGCCGGCGCCGCGCGCCGCACGCGATGCGCGCCGAGGCGCCGGTCGCGTGCGTTCGCCTCGAGGAGCCGTTCGCGGTGCGGACGCGCGTGGACCACGAGCTGCTCGTGCGCCGGCGGGACACGGGCGGCGTCCTCGCCCACGTCGACGTGCGGGCCGCGCGCGCGGGCAGCGCCGGCGACGCGACGCGCGGAGTCTGGGACGGCGGAAGGAACGCGTCCGAGGGCCGCGTCCGCCTCCGCGGCGGCGAAGTCGCGCGCGCGCGGCGGTCCCGGCGGCCGCGGGCCTTCGTCGGGCCCGTCGAGCACCCGCCCCTGCGGGTCGGCGAGGACTGCGAGGAGAAGAGCGCGGACCAGCGTGGATTTCAAACGGCGAGCCGGGTGATCCCGACCAAACCTCGGAACTCTCTCGCTCGGTCACGTCGACGTCGGTGCGGCCGATGTTTGGACGAATCGATCGCTCTCGTCGAGTCCTCGAAGCACAGCAGAAAGCGTCTGGTCCAAACCGTTCGATTACGCGCACATTGAAGTCGGGTGGAAGATGTGGCATCCGCGCAGGCTCGGACCGCGCGTGCGCGCGCGCGAAGCTGTTAGACAAGCGGCTCCACGCGATGAAGATCGCGGAGATCGAGGACCGCGTCGCGTTCACGGACGCCCAGCTCGCGCGGGCGGCGCAGGAGAAGGACGCCCTCGAGGCCGAGCGGCGGCTTTCCGCCGCCGCGGCGCGGTGGGACCGCGTCGCCGCGTACGGGCCGTCGCGCGCCGCGAGGACATCACATCTTCCACCCGACTTCAATGTGAACGGACGGCGCCGGAATCTTCGGCCATGCTTCGAGCACTCGACGAGAGCGATCGATTCGTCCGAAGATCGGCCGCGTCGACGTCGACGCGACCGAACTCGAGAGTTGCGAAGTCCGGCGGGGACCACCCGGCTCACTGGTTGATTTCCACGCAGGTCGCCCGCGGGGCTCCGCGCGTTCCTGGGAGCGCTCGGCGGCACGTTCCTGCTCATCGGGTGCTGGCTGACCTTCGCGAGCGACGCGCGGCGGCTCGCGGCGTTCCGGCGTCGAGTCGCGAAGCCGCTCCGGGCCCGGTGGCGCGCCGCGCGGCGCAGGGCCGCGGCGTGGGCCGAGCGCGCCGCCGCGCGCTTCGTTCGGAAGCGGCCGCCGCCGCGGCACAAGCGGCCCGTGGCCTTCGTCGAGGACAGCGACGGCGCGCCGAGCGCCGCGGCGACGCCCGCGGCGAGCGCGTCGGGCTCGAGCCCCCTGAGCCCCGGCGCGCCGAGCCCGGCGTCGTCGAGGACGGCGACGTCGCCCGAGTCCGCGGCGAGCCCGAGCGACGTGACGCGCGCCAAGGCGCTCCTGGGTAAGCTGCGGGCCGCCGCGCGGCTCCGCTGCGTCGACGGCTGCGAGCTGTGTGGAAATCGAACAGTGAGCTGGGACGTCGGGGCCAAACTTCAGAATTCTCTAGCTCGGTCAAATCGAAGTCGATTCGGCTGATTTTTGGACGAATCGATTACTCTCAGCGAGTTCTCGAAGCATGGCGAAAATGCTCGTGTCAAAACATTCGAATACGCGCGCATTGAAGTCGGGTTGAAGATTTGATTTCCACACAGGCTGCGAGCTCGCCTGCGCGGAGATCGACTTCCTCCTCGCCGAGGTCGCGGCGAAGCGCGTCGCGGCGCGCGCGGGCCGCCGGGGCTGGCAGCACGCGCTCCTCGAGGACGAGGCGCGGGCCGTCGCGGCGGCGCTGCCGGCCTGGGCCGCCGTCGAGGCCCGCGTCGACGCCGCGGCCGACGTCGAGAGCCTCGAGGCCGCGATGGCCGCGGCCGCGGCCGCGGGCTTCTCGTCGAAGACGACGGCCATGAAGCGGGCGAAGAAGCGCCTCAAGGGGCTCCTCGACGACCTGCGCGGCGAGGTCGACGCCGGCGGCGGCTCCGACGACTCGGACGACGACGACGCGCGCGGCGCGCCGGCGCCCCGGGCGCCCGAGGCGCCCGAGGCGCCCGAGGCGCCCCCGGCGCCCCGGGCGCCGACGCCCAAGGCGCCGACGCCCGCGGCGTCGCCGCCCGCGGCGTCGCCGCCCGGGGCGCCCGCGTCGCCGCCCGGCCTCGGCGGCCCCGCGCCGCCGGGCCTCGGCCCCGCGCACGCGCCGCCGGGCCTCGGCGCGGCGCCGCCGGGCCTCGCGCCGTCGGCGCCGGCGCGGCGGCCGTCGGCCGAGGCGCGCGCGGGCCGCGCGGCGACGGAGCTCGCCGAGGACCTGCGGCGGCGCGCGGCGCGCGGCGACGCGGACGCGGCGTTCCACCTCCGATCGTCTCGGGCGGGGCCTCGGCGTCGCCCAGGACCAGGACGAGTCGCGGCGCCTCCTCGAGCAGGCCGC
The DNA here is from genome assembly GCF_000186865.1 of Aureococcus anophagefferens. NCBI lineage: Eukaryota > Pelagophyceae > Pelagomonadales > Pelagomonadaceae > Aureococcus > Aureococcus anophagefferens. The sequence goes on along the minus strand of NW_008705564.1, from coordinate 2,885,751 downwards.
CGCCGCGGGCCACGGCGACGCGCGGTCGCTCCTCGAGATCGCCGCGGGCGGCCTCGAGGACGACGCCGAGCCGGAGGCGCCGGAGGCGCCGCGGCCGCCGAGCCCCGCGGGCCTGCCCGAGCCGCCGCCGCCGCCGCCGCGCCGCGCCCACGTGCGCCGGCCGTCGAACCACGACATCGAGGTGTCCATGTCGCTCTTCGCGTCGCCCTTCGGCTGGGACCAGGCCGGCGCGGGGGGCACGGCGAAGAGCGCCGCGGAGCGGGGCTCGCCCTGGGACGGGCCCGAGCTCGCGACGCCGTCGGCGCTGCTCGCGCGGCGCGAGCGGCCCGACGCGGGCGAGCGCGCGCGCGACGCGGCGGAAGCCCGCGCGCGCGACGCGGCCGTCGCCGACTTCTTCGGCGAGCGGTCCGAGTCGGGCTTCGCGTCCTTCCTCGCGGAGCTCCGCGCGCCAGCGGCGGCGGCGGCGGCCGCGGCGCCGCCGCCGGCGCCCGCGGCGGCGCCGCGCGTGCTCGGCCAGGTGCGCTGGTTCGCCGCGGACCGCAACTACGGCTTCATCGTCCCTCACCCGGCGGGCGCGGACTGCTTCGTCCACGCGGGCGACCTCGGCGCCGTCTTCGGCCCGCTCGAGGCCGACGACTTCGTCGAGTTCGAGCGCGCCGAGTACCGGGGCAAGCCCAAGGCGACGGCCGTGCTCCGCCTGAGCCGCGAGGAGTACGTCGCCAAGGCGAACGCGGCGGCGAGCCCGAGCGCCGGCGCCGACGAGCTCTGGGCCAAGGCGCGGACGAAGAGGCTCGACGACCTGCCGCGGCTCGCGCGCGTCCGCTGGTTCGAGGTCGCGAAGAAGTACGGCTTCCTCGTGCCCCTCGAGGGCGGCGCGGACCACTTCCTCCACCTCCGCGACCTCGAGGACGCCCAGGCCATCCGCGTCGGCGACGTCGTCACCTACCGCCTCGCGGCCTTCAACGGCAAGACCAAGGCCTGCCGCGTCGCGAAAGCGACGCCCGCGGCCTACGCGGCGGCGACGCTCGCGCACGAGAAGCGCACCGTGTCGCTCCGCGACGCCGCCGCGGAGATGGCCA
>NW_008705564.1:2871779-2884622 GCF_000186865.1 Aureococcus anophagefferens | reverse complement strand
ATCCGGCGCCGCGCGCGACGACGCCGAACACCCAATGACAATACGCCCCCGCGATACGACGCGCGCCCCCCGGGCGCGCGCCCGTCCTAAATCCCCGCTCCTCCACTCGTCACGGCTGGGCGTTCCGCGGAACTTCGACGCCGGCCTCTGGCGCCAGGGGCAGCCGCCGCGTCCCGGGTGGCGTGCATCGACGCCGGGCTCGACGAGGCTTCGACGTCGACCGCCGCGCCAGCGACGCTCATGAAGGCCTTCATGAGCGACGCGCGTGCATGCAAAGAACCGCGTCCGCCCAAGGCAGGCGCGTAGGCGGGGTGCGTCGCCTAATGCGCTAAGACAGAACTGGTTCAAGCTTGGCGCTCTCCCAACCGGTCGACGCTCTCCCGCCCGCCCGCGACAACAACCATGGCCGCCTTCGCGCCCGCGACGCTCTCCGGCGACGCCGCGGCGTGGCGCGGCGCGTCGCTCTGCTCCGTGACCCAGTTCACGGAGGCGGGCCTCGACCTCGTGCTGCGGCGCGCCGAGGAGCTGCGCCTCCTGGACCGCGGTGCGGCCCGCGCGCGCCACGCCGGCGCGGTGCTCGCGAACGTCTTCTACGAGCCGTCGACGCGCACGTCCTGCTCCTTCCAGGCCGCCATGCTGCGCCTCGGCGGGTCCGTCATCTGCGTCGCGGAGTCGACGAGCAGCGCGAAGAAGGGCGAGACGCTCGAGGACACGGCGCGATCCCTCGGCTGCTACGCGGACGTCGTCGTGCTGCGCCACCCGGAGGCCGGCGCGGCGGCCCGCGCCGCGGGCGCGCTGCCGCCGGGCCTGCCGCTCCTCAACGCCGGCGACGGCGTCGGCGAGCACCCGACGCAGGCCGTGCTCGACCTCTACACGCTCTGCCGCGAGCTGAGCCCGGCCGGCGCGCCGGCGCTCCCGCCGCGCGCCTGCCTCAAGGGCAAGACCGTCGTCCTCGTCGGGGACCTCAAGCACGGCCGCACGGTCCACTCGCTCGCCAAGATGCTCGCCGCGTTCGACGTCGCGCTCGTCTTCGTCGCGCCGCCCGAGCTGGCCATGCCCGCGGGCGTCGCCGCCGCCGTCGACGCGGGCACCGCGACGCGGGCCGAGGCGCCGAGCCTCGCGGCCGCGCTCGTCGACGCGGACGCGCTCTACGTGACGCGCGTCCAGAAGGAGCGGTTCCCGGACGCCGCGGCCTACGAGGCGGTCCGGGGCTCCTACGTCGTCGACGCGCAGCTCATGAAAACCGCGAAGCCGTCCTGCGCCGTGCTCCACCCGCTGCCCCGCGTCGACGAGATCAGCGCGGACTTCGACTCCGACCCGCGCGCGGCCTACTTCCGCCAGATGCGGAACGGGCTCTTCGCGCGCATGGCCCTCCTCGACCTCGTCCTCTAGGCGCACGCGGACGTCCATGGCCCTCCTCGACGTCGTCCTCTAGGCGCACGAGGACGTCCCGTTCGAGTTATTAAGCACACCCAAGCGAGGGCTCGGCGCGCTAGACCCGGAAGCCCTCGAGCCGGAGGCACCGCTGCGGGGGGGACGCGCGCGGTCGAGCGCGGCGCGCGCGCGGCGCGCGGCGAACGCCGGGCGGGCGCGCCTTGTGCGCCTCGATGAGCTCCGCGCACGCGGCCTCGCCCTTGAGCACGACGCACTCGTCGCGCGGCTGCGGCGGGGCGCGCGGCTGAGCGCCGCGCGCGCGCGCGGCGCGGGCGCGGCGGCGCGCCTTCTTCGTCTCGGGGCAGGAGCAGCAGATCTTCTTCCCGGACTTGCCCACGGCCGGCCCGGCCGCCGGCGCCGGCGCCGGCGCGGCGTCGCCCTTGGACGCGAGCGCGCCCATGGCCTCGGCGGCGCGGCGGAGGGACGGACGCGGAGCGCTGCGGCGGCGCTGCGACCTGCGCGACGCTGCGCTGCGCTGCGAGGCAGCTGCGAGGCAGCTGCGAGGCAGCTGCGGAAGGCCGCGGCGGTTCGCGAGAGCGGACGCGCGCTTCTGCCACCGCAGGAGCGCGTCAACACCTCGGCTTCCACACATCAATGTGAGCGTGGTGCGAGGCGACCACGGACAAAAGATTCGAACCTCACGCCGAGGTGGGTGGGTGGGGCCCGGGGCCCGGATTTGGAAATCGCAGGGTGTACTGAGTGCTTACTGGTAGGTCCCGCGCGCGCGCGCGCGCGCGCGCGCCGCGCAGCGCGCCGCGCGGCGGCTCCGCTAGTCGTCGCCCTCGTAGGGCCGGCGACACGCGCCTTGGCGGTCCGCTCGTCGCGCCTCGATGCGCGCGTGCGCCCGTGGCAGCGCCGGCTCCGGCCCTCGCCGCGCAGCAGACACGAGGACGCGAGCATTTCGCCGCGGCGCCGCGCGGTCCCGCGGTCCCGCGCGCGCGCGTTGTGGCGATTCGGCGAGCGGCAACTTGAAGGTAACTAACGAAAAGGAGGTCCCTGATTGGCCAGGAGGTGGGTGGGTGGGTGCCGGGCCCGCGAGCGAGGAACCCGGCGTAGGGTACCGCGGCTTTTAACACCGGGCGCCTCTTGGCGTGGTGCGAAGTCGCTCGATGGAGCACATGATAGAGCCCGCCATGGAGACTAGTCCTGGTTAAACATGGCGCGCATGGAGAAGGTCGACTTCGCCGCGGCCTTGAGCATGTTCGCGGGCCTCGCGGCGCCCTCCTTGCGCTTCGCGGAGAAGCGGGGCCCGTCCTTGGAGAGGTCGATGCGGCCGTAGGGCGCGCCGTCGATGTCGAGGACCTTGGGGAAGTACTTGTAGAGGTCGCCGACGGCGCGCGTCGCCTTGGCGCCCGGCCGCCGCTCGCGCTCCTCGTCGGAGTCGTGCTCCTTGCCCGCGATGGCGTCGCGGAGCCGCTGGCTCGAGATGGACTTCACGAGCTTGGCCTTGACCTCGCGGAGCTCCTCGTTGCGCTTCTCGTTCTCGATGCGCGCGAGCCGGCGCCGCCGGTTGAACCGGTTCAGGTTGCGCGCGTCCTTCTGGAAGGACAGCGGCGGCAGGCACGGGTCCGGCGCGTACTTGATGCGGCCCGTCTCCTCGCGCTGGAGCTGCTTCTTGCGCTGGTGGAGCGGCGTGAAGGTCTGCTGGCGCCGCTTCTCGCGCGCGGCGGCCGCGCGCGACGTCGTTCGCAGGTAGGATTCGGAGCCGTGGGCGAGGTCGTACTGGGACCGCGGCGAGAGCATGGCGCGCGCGCGCGGCGACAGGAAGGGCGTCGGCACGCGGAGGTTCAGCAGGTTCGTCTTCGAGTCCGTCTGGCCCGTGCCGCCGGACCGGATGGGCCGCAGGTTGCGCCCGAGCTTGACCATGGCCTCGTGGTAGACCTCCTCCTCGGACCTCGCGTGGCCCGGGGCCGCGAAGGGGTCCGGCGTCTTCGCCCGCGCCGCGTCGCGCGCGCCGGAGAAGCCCGGGTTGCCGAAGACGGAGTAGAGCGCGTCGTAGCCGAGCTTCTTCGCCGTCGCCTCGACGGCGTAGCAGCCCGCCTGGCCGACGTGGTTCAAGCTGAGGTCGACGAACTGGAGCGTCTTCCGCCCCTTGAGGACGCGGGGGCCGTAGCGCGCGACGTTCGCGCTCAGCTTCATCGCCGCCGCGTCCGTGCACCGGTTCATGGCGAGGCGCAGCGCGAGGAGCGGGCAGAAGACGTTGGTCCAGGCGTCGATGAGCGCGATGGCGCCGTCGTCGCCGACGCCGTTGCCGTCGAGGGACAGGTACTTGAGGGCCGCGGCGCACCGGTGCTCGTAGTCGCCGTGGAGCGCGCGCGCGAGCGCCTTGGCGCCCGCGTCCTCGACGCTCTGGCCCGACAGGTCCAGGCTCGTGAGCTTCGTGCCCGCGAGCGCGTGCGCGAGCTGCGCGCAGCCCCGGTGGCCGATCGTCGCGGACTTGGGGTTGTAGAGCGGGTCGTCGCTCGGCGCGCCCCAGCCCACGGGGTTGAAGCCGTCGAGCCCCTCGTAGGTCGTCTCGATGCCCGCGTCGTAGGCGTCGACGGTCTCGATGGCGTCGTGGAGCGCCTCGACCTGCGCCGTGTTCGGCCGCGACGCGGCCTCGCGCTCGCGCTTGAGCTTGCGCAGGTACGCGAGCGCGCCGAGGCCCCCGCGCTTGCGCCGCGCCTTGTCCCGGTAGTGGTCGTAGTGGAACTTGTTCGCGGCGAGGTTCAGCGAGAGCAGCGTCGCCGACTCGCGGAGCGCGTCCGCGAACGCGCGCGCCGTGTCGTCGCCGAGCGCGTTGCCCCCGAGCGCCACGGACGCGCACGCCGGGTGGTGCGCGACGGCGTGGGCCACCTGGACGCCGCTCGCGTCCGTGATGCCGTTGCCGACGAGGACGAGCGTGTCGAGGTGCGTGTTGAACTTCATGGCCTGGGCCGTGGACGCGCACCAGTCGTCGTCGATGGACTCGTGGCAGAACTTGATCTGGCAGAGCACGGCGTCGTCGCGCGCGAGGCGCGCGAGCGCGCCGAGGCGCCCGCGGAGCACGTTCTCCGCGCCCTGCGACTTGCGGACCTCGACGTTCGACTGGCCCGCGCCGGACGGGGCGACGGCCTTGGGGATGGGCGCGAGGCCCTTGGCCTTGACGAGCTGGGACATGAGGGGCTCGCGGTGGAAGACGTCGAGGTCCGCGCGCTCGAAGACGTCGAGCTCGCGGCCCGTGTCCGGGTCCTTGGCGTCCGCGGAGCCCCTGAGGTTGTTCGCGTGGCGCTGCCGCGCCTCGCGCTGGTCCTCCTCGTAGCGCTTGAGCATGGCGATGGACGCGTGGATGTACTGGTTGATGTAGAGCTTGCCGAGCCGCGGCAGCATCGACATCTCGAGCTGGATGCCGTCGCCCGGGGGCCGCGCGCCGGGCGCGCGCATGCGCTTGTGCGTCCGCGCGCGCTCGCGGAGGATCGCGCGCGCGCGCTGGAAGTTGTCGTCGAAGACGGGCGTGTTCGGCCGCCGCTCGGCCGCGCGCTGGTGCGCGACGAGCTCCTCGGCCGACTCGCGGCTCCGCCGGCCGTGCTCCGTCTTCGGCCGCGGGCCGCCCCGGGGCCGCCGCTTCGCGCCGCCGGAGCGCCGGCCCGACGCCGACCGCTCCGACGTGCCGGGCCGGCTGCCCGGCGCGCTGCTCCCGGACGACCCGGGCCGCGAGAAGCCGCCGGAGCCGGAGCCGGAGCCGCCGGAGCCGCCGGAGCCGGGCCGCGTCCAGCGGTCGCCGCCGCCGCGGGACCCGGGCCGCGAGTCGCTCGCCGCCGTCCCCGGCCGCGAGTCGCTGTAGCGCTCGCTGGGCTCCTGGAACGTGAGCTCGGGCTTCTTCCGCTTGCCCGTGCCCGGGTACATGGCGCCGAGGCCGGACACGGCCGCGCGTCCGTCCGGCCGGGCGCGGGATGGGCGTGCGAAACCGCCGGCGAGGCGCCGCGCGCGAGGGTCTCACGGCGGCACCGCGGGCCTCGAAGGCGGCGCCGTGTGAACGTTTAGGCAGCCGAAGCAGACGATGGGGCCGACGTGATCATAGTCGCACAGCCGCGCCCATCGGGCAGCGGCGCTCGGTGCACCGCGCCGGAAGCATCATCGCGCAAGATGATCGTATCCACGCGAGGCTGCCCCTGGCGGGAGGCGGCCCGACCTGCGCACGCGAAAGTCGGGTGCCCCGCGGCGTCGCCGCCATGGGTTACGAACCCATCCGGAGCGACGACGAGGCCCGCGCTCGGCGCCGCGGGTCCGCGGCCATGGTCGGCGTCTTCGGCCTGGTCATGGGCTTCGCGGTCCTCGCGCGCGACGCGCCGGCGCGGTTCTGGGCGCCCCTCGCGGCGCTCGTCGGCGCGGGCGGCGGGAGCTCCTTCGCCGCGTCCGTGGCGCTCAGCCAGCCCTACGACAAGAACATCCTGTGCTACCTCGCGGACGTCGACGTGACGGGCTGGAGCGGCGGCCACGCGACGGCGCGCGTCGCCGTGAGCTACACGCCCTCCGACTCCGACGGCCTCTGGATCTGGAGCGAGGCCGCGGACGTCACGGCGGCGGCCCCGAGCGCGCAGATCACGTTCTGCCGGCTGCGGCTGAACGCGGCCCACGACGTGCGCGTCTACGTGCGGTCCGGCGCGCGGACGCATTTCGTCCACGAGGCGACGATCTCCACCGGGAGCCTCGGCTTCGACGAGCTCGACGTCGGGCCCTTCGCGGAGGTCACGGGGAGCAAGCCGTCCTTCCCGCTGGTCACGGTGCAGCACATCGTCGGCGACGAGACGTCGACGAAGTGGTTCGGGTTGCTTTCCCTCGACCAGGAGGGCTACGTCGTCTGGTACCACGCGATGCCGACGAACCGCACGCTCTACAGCGTCTTCCAGCAGTCGACGAAGACGCGGAACATGGTCATCATGCGCGAGGCCATGGACTACGAGGAGGGGAACTACACGAACTCCTACCTCCTGGAGATCACGCCCGTGGGCGAGATGCGCGTCCAGTACGAGAACGCGTGCGACGGCGACCCGCTGGGCTTCACGCAGTTCAACCACGAGATGAAGCTCGACGGGAACTCGTCCAAGGCCATCACGCTGGCCTACAACGTGCGCGACACCTTCGGGAACTACGACTCGCTCGAGCCCCTGAACCCGAAGCTCGCGTCCACCTGGCAGAGCGAGCACGGCGACGACACGCCCGTGTCCTACGTCGGCGACCAGCTCGTGCGCTGGGACCGGGCGACGAACGAGGTCGAGACGGTCTACGACCTCTTCGACTACGTGGACCCCGTGTCGAACGCGTACCTGTCGTCGTCCTACGGCTGGGTCGACCTCGAGTGCAAGGACGAGCGCAAGTCGCGGGGCATCGAGTGGTCCCACGGGTCGTCGGCGGCCGTGGGCATGGACGGCGACTACCTCATCACCCTGCGCAACCTCCAGATGCTCCTCTCCATGGAGGCCGACGGGTCCGGCGCGCGGTGGGCGCTCGCGTCCGACAGCTCCGCCGTCGGCGACGGCGGCGCGTTCGACGTCTACCGCTTCGACGCGGAGGGCTCCAAGTTCTGGGAGCCCCACGCCGTCGTCGCCACGGCCAAGGACGAGTTCTTCCTCGTCGACGACGGCAAGAGCCGGCCCAACTGCACGGGCGCGACGACGACGTGCTTCTCGCGCGCCGTCGGCTACCGCCTCGACCACGCGAAGAAGCAGGCGAGCCTCTTCTGGGAGTTCGAGTTCCCGCTGCGCAAGGGCGCGGGCATCGCCAACGAGGAGGCCGAGGACCTCTTCAACTTCGACGGCGGCTACGTCGCCAAGCTCGACCGCGACCGCGGCAACGAGTCCTACATCGTCGCCTTCACGGCCGTCGTCGTCGACGACGACGCGACGACGGGCCACCCGGCCTTCGTCTTCGAGGTCGACGCGGCCGGGGACGCCGTATCCAAGATCCGCCTGCCCCGCGTCCCCACGACGCACAAGAGCGGCTCCTACCGCGCGGAGGCGACGACGTCCATCAACGGCGAGCTCTTCACGAGGCCATGGTGAGGCGGCGCCGCCGCACCGCCGATCCCCCCCCGCGCGCGGCGCGCGGCGACCCGGGGTAAGTAAGGGCGCGCTCTCTCGTGCTTTTTCTTCGGTTACTCTTCGGTACGTCGGACGAGTCGTTGCTTGTGATCTCTTAGCCATCTCCGTGGCACGTTGAACAAGTCGTTGAACAGCACTTTGAACAGTGCCGCGGGCCGCGTGTGATTCCGCTTCGAACACAGCGTGCTTTATCAGACGCTTGTGGGACGGGTGCTTGCGCGCGCTGCCCGCGTGCTGCCTGTGCAACAAAGCAAGCGGCGGTGCGTTTCCTGCTGCCGCATGGGCCACCGGTCCATCGCCGAGCTCGTGGACAATCTCCGGAACGGCGACGCGCTGGTTTCCAGCGCCAAGTCCCTCGCGGACCTCGCGGCGCTCCACGAGGCCACGGACAACCCGTTCGCCATCGCCGCCGCCGGCGGCGTCGAGGCGCTCGTGGCGCTCGTCGCCCGGGGCCGGGAGTCGGGCGCGCGCGACCACGCCGCGCGCGCGCTCGGCCACCTCGCGGCCGGCGACGTCGACGCGAAAGCCCGCGTCGCGGCCGCGGGCGGCGTCGCGCCGCTCGTCGCGCTCGCGCGGTCCGGCGGCGACCGCGGCCGGGAGTGGGCCGCCGGGGCTCTGGCGAACCTCGCGACGAGCAACGCGGACAACCGCGTCGCCATCGCGTGGGCGGGCGGCATCGCGCCGCTCGTCGCGCTCGTGCGCGGCGGCGCGCCCGGCGGCGGCCGGGCCGAGGCGGCGCGGGCGCTGGCGAACCTGGCCTGCTCCGCGGACAACGCGGCCGCCATCGCCAACGCGGGCGCGATCGCGCCGCTCGTCGACCTCGTCCGGGTCGGCGGCGACGCCGCGAAGAAGGAGGCCGCGGCGGCCCTGGGCGAGCTCGCCTTCGACGACGACGTCCGGGCGCGCATCGCCGCCGCCGGCGGCGTCGCGCCCCTCGTCGCCCTCGCGCGCGGCGGCAGCGACGGCAGCAGGCAGTGGGCCGGCTGGGCCCTGCGCAACTTCGCCGAGGTCCCCTAAGCCCCTTTTTTTCGCGGCCCCAGCCCGCCTCGCCCGGCTCGGACCACGCAGCCTGGTGCGCAGGCCAAGCTCCTAGAGGCCATCGCGGCCGCCCGGCCGGGCCAGGGTCGTCTGCGCCGCGCCCGTCCATCCAGACAGTCGGCCGGCGCCTGCCGCAGCGGCGCCCGGCGGATCGTCCGGTCCGCTCCACTGCCTCCAGCCACTCGACTCGCCGATCGACAACAGACTGCGCGCGCCGGCGTCCACCGGCACGCGCAGAGACCCCGGCGCGCGTTCCCCGCGCGCCGATGCCGTCGCGGGGCGGGCGCCCCGGCTCTCGCCACGCGCGCGCGCGAAATTTTCGCGTGGCCGCGCGGCCGCGATCCCCGGAAATTTCGCTTCGGCGGGCGAATCCGGGCGCCGGCACTGTCGCTCACGCGCTCCCATCCCCGCAGGCACTCAAGAACACCATGGGAGACGAAGATCGCGCCCGCTCCCGCTCCCGCTCGCCCGCCAAGCGCTCCCGCTCGCCCGACCGCGAGCGTCGGCCGCCGGCGCCCGAAACAACGCGCCTCCGCGCGCGCGCGCACGCCCCCGTCCCCTAGGCCGCCGCTCCCGCTCGGACAGCCGCGGCCGGGGCCGCGACCGCAGCCGCGAGCGCGACAACGGCGGCGACGGCGGCGGCGGCGGCTACGGCAAGGCGTCGGGCGTCGCGTGCCGCTGGAACGAGCGCGGCTTCGGCTTCATCAAGCCCGACGACGGCGGCGACGACCTCTTCTGCCACGTGTCGCAGATCACGGACGGCAACGCGCTCTCCGAGGGCGCGACGGTGCACTACGTCAAGGTCTTCGACGAGCGCCGCGGTAGCTATCCCGCGACCCGCCGATCCTAGACGTGTTGCGGCGAAAATCGTCGGTCGGAGCGCGGAACGGAACGGGACGCGTCGTGCGGCGCGCCCTTCGGTCGGAGCGCGGAACGGGCCGGGACGGACGCGCGGGGCGCGGCGCGGGCCGGGACGGGACGGACGGACCCGCGGGCCCTGGACGGACCGGACGCGCGGGACCCCCGGGACCGAGCGGGGACGGCCGAGGCGGGACGGGACGGGACGAGACGGCGCGCGCTCCGAACGGAAACACCCCCGAAACTGTCCGAGCCAGGTCCGTGCCCTCGGGAACGGCTCGGGGCGCGCGGGCGCCCACCGCGCGACGCCCCGCAGGCAAGGACCGCGCGGAGCAGGTCACGGGCGGCATCACGCAGGACGCCGGCGGCGGCGGCGGCGGCGGCGGCTACGGCGGCGGCGGCGGCGGCTACGGCGGCGGCGGCGGCGGCTACGGCGGCGGCGGCGGCTACGGCGGCGGCGGCGGCGGCTACCGCGGCGGCGGCGGCGGCGGCTACGACGACCGCCGCGGCGGCGGCGGCGGCTACGGCGGCGGCGGCGGCGGCTACCGCGACGACCGCGGCGGCGGCGGCTACGGCGGCGGCGGCGGCCGCTACTAAGCGGCCGAGCCCCCGGCCGCCCCCGCACCAAGGCGCCGGCGGCCGCCAAGAATCCCCCGCGGCGCCCCCCGAGGCGTCGCCCCCCCGCGACCCGCGGCGCGCGAGCCGCGCGCCCCTCCCCCGCCCCTCCGACGCGCGATTCGATCGCGTAACGCCATCGCCCCGTGGTCGACCCTAGCGCGATGGCCTTCGGTCGTCGCCGTCGCGCCGCCGCCGCTTCTCCGGCCGCGGCGGCGCGCGCGGGCGCCGCGGCGGCGGCGCGTCGAGGAAGCGGCGGAAGGTCCAGGAGACGCGGCGGCCGGGCGGGAGGCGGTCCTTCCTCCGCGGCTTGGGCACCTCGTGCGTGTGCGTCCGCTGGCAGGCGCCGCCCATGACGAGGAGGTCGCCGTCGTCGAGCACGAGGTCGAGCGACTCGCCGCCGCCCCGCGGCCGGAGCGCGAAGCGCCGCGGCGCGCCCCAGGACACGGACGCGACGGGCGCGGCCGCGTCGAGGGCGCGCTCGTCGTCGCGGTGCCGCGCGATGTGGTGCTCCGGCTCGTACCAGTTCGCGAGGCACGCGTTGAACGCGCCGCCGCCGCCGTCGCCGAAGCGCGCGGCGTCGCGCCGCGCGAGGAGCTCCGCGGCGACGGCGCTCTCGGCGAAGGGCGCCGCCGCCGCGACCCGGCCGCTGTAGGCGTAGGCGCGGCCGTAGGCCCGCGAGAAGCGGTTCTCGAGGCAGCGCCGGCCGAAGACGACGACCTCGCGCCGCTCGGGCGCGTGCGCGCAGGAGGGTTAGGGTTAGGGTTAGGGTTAGGGTTAGGGTTAGGGTTAGGGTTAGGGCGCGGCCCAGGCCTCGTCGAAGTCCGCGCCGCCGGGCCGAAAGTTGCGCACGCGCAACACCCAGGATTCGGCGCAGAGCGCGTGCAGCGTCCCGCCGACGCGCTGCTGCAGGGCGAGGGCAGCCGCCGTGGGAGCGATCGGGAGCATCAGGCGGGAGGGGAGATCACAGCCATCCTCCTCGGACTTCCCTCGCGTTGCACGGCACGTTGAACATGATGAATTTATGAATGATGGCGCCGGCCGGATGCATATGATGGGCAGCCCTTTCGACCTGTACTGGCGCGCGTGGCGCAAGTTCGTGCGAAGGCGGCGCCAGAAGCGGCAGGACGCCATCGCGGGCGCAGGGTCCGCGGCGCCGCTGCCCGTGGTCGCGGCGCCGCCGCCGGCCGCGCCGGCGCCTCCGCCCGCCGCGGCGCGCGCCGTGACCTTCGACGTCGCGCCGGCGGCGGCCGCGCCGCCGCCGCCGCCGCGAGCCGCGCCGCCGCGGGCCGCGGCGCCGCGGGCCGCGCCGCCGCCGCCGCCGCCGGCCGCGGGCCGCGCCGCCGCCGCCGGCCGCGCGCCCCTGGACGCGGTCCTGCGGCGCGCGGGCGCCGGCGGCGCGCGCTGCCGGCTGTCGTCGCTGCTCGCGCCGCCGACGCGCGCGCTCGTGGTCGAGTTCCACGCGCGGTCGGGCCCGCGCCGGTCCGCGCCCGCGGTCGCGGTCGACGCGTGAAGCCGCGTGCGCGGCGGCGAGACGCTCGACGAGCTCGCGGCGCTCGTCGCGCACCTCGACGCCCACGCGGCGGCCTACGGCTTCGGCCCCGGGAGCGTGCGCGCCGCGGCGCTCTGCGTCGACGACGACGGCGGCGGCGGCGCCGCCGCGGCCGCGGGCCGGTGGCCGGGCCTCGCGCACTTTTCGCTCGACGGCCGCGGCATCCGCGCCTTCGCCGTGGACCGCGTGCCGAGCCGCCTCGTCCTCGACGCGGCGGGCGGCGTCCGCCGGCGCTGGGACGGCTCCCACGGCCGCGTGCTCCAGGGCCGCCACGGCGCGTCGCTCGCCAACGGCTCCCACACGCTCGTCCGGGAGCTCGTCGACGTCGTCCACGGCCCCGATCCCGCCCGGCGCGCGCCATGACGGCGGCCGCCGCGGGTTCTTCCCGAACCCGCGGCGCCGCCCGAGACCGCCGCCCGGGCTTTAGCGAAAGATCGACACCTCGACGCCGTCCCGCTCGCCGCCGTCGGCGTACTCGAGGGGCGCCTCGTGCAGCGCGCTCTCGGCGTAGGCCGGCGAGCGCACGCGCGCGAGGTAGGGCGCGAGGCTCGCGCCGCCGTCGACCGCGAGGACGTTGTCCGCGACGACGACGGCGCCCGACCGGAGCCGCGGCTCGAGGTCCTCGAGGCTCGCGAGGTAGCGGTCCTTGGCGTGGTCCAGGAAGAGGAGGTCCACGGGCGCGGCCACGCCGAGCCGCGCGAGCGCGGCGCCCGGCGCCTCGTCGGCGCCCGCGAGCGCGACGGTCGCGACGCCGTCGAGGCCCGCGAGCGCGACGACGGCGCGCGCGAAGCCGACGCAGGCCGGCTCGACCTCGAGGCTCACGAGCGCGTCGCCGGGCCGCAGCTCGCGGCCGACCAAAACGGCGCTGTAGCCGCAGTAGGCGCCGAGTTCCACCGCGAGGAGCGGCCGGCCGGTCGCCGCGGCGGCCGCGCGCCGCGCCGCGGCCGCGAGGACGGCGCCCTTGACGTCGCCGACGTGCATCATCCAGTGGCGCGTCCAGCAGAACTCGTCGATCGCCGCCAGCACGGCGCCGGGATCGCGGGCGCCGGAGGCCTCGACGAACCGCACGAGCTCGGCCTCCGTGCCGCTGTGGAAGGACAGGGGGCCGCAGGCCGGCGGCCGCGCCGGCGGCGCGCCGCCGTCGTCCTCCGAGTCGCTGCTGCCGAAGAGCTCCATGGCGCTCATGCCTCGGCGGGGTTGCGGAGGAGTTGAGGGTCTAGTCGTGAGGCATTGCCACAGCCCATCTCCTCAAGCTTGGCTACAACTTGACTTCATCAAAGTGAAGGC
>NW_008705564.1:2866663-2870922 GCF_000186865.1 Aureococcus anophagefferens | reverse complement strand
CCCGCCGGCGGACGGCGCCCCGCCGGCGAAGGACGCCGCGCGGCCGCCCCCGGCGAAGCAGTCCTCCATGTCCAAGCTCTTCGCCGGCGCCCGCATGATCGTCGAGAGTTCGAGCGACGACGACGCGGCCTCGTGACTCGCGGCCCTGCACCGCCGTAAGGCGCCCCGGGCTCGCACAACTCGGCCGCTTAGAACGCCGGCCACGGGGAAAACGTGTCTGGGGGCGGCCCGCGGGCCGCCGCGCCGCGCGCCGACGCGCCTAGGCCGCCTCCGCCGGCGGGGCGTCCGCCGCCGGGGCCGCCGGGGCGTCCTCCGCCGGCGGGGCGTCCGCCGCCGGCGGGTCGGGCGGCGCGTCCGCGAGGAGCGGCGCGGCCTCGTCCGCGGGCGCCGCGTCCGCCGCGGGCGCGGCCGGCGGCGGCGCCTCGGCGGGCGCGGGCGCGGCGGGCTCGTCGCGGCCGAGGTCGTGCTTCACGGCGGCGTCGGCCTGGGTCATGTCGCCCTTGAACTTGGACGTCTCGCCGTACGTCGTCTCGAGCTGCGCCGTCGCCTGACAACGAAAAAGTCAAAATTCGACCGCGTCGTCGCACGGTTTCGAGGGACGTGTTTTGACTCGGCGTCGAGCACCCGACGGGGGACACGCACGCGTCCAAACATCCGGAGAGACGACCTCGACGCGACCGAGACGGAGCGGGTGCGACCGGCCGGGTCCGGCGCGGGCGCGCGCGGCGGCGAGGTGGCTGACCTTCTTGTGGCTCCACTTGTCGAGGGACTCCTCGCAGGCCTTGATCTCCTCCTCGAGGCGGCTCTTCGCCGCCTCCTGCGACGCGACGACGGCCGCGAGCGCCGCCTCGAGGTTCGTCTTCGTCTCGAGTTCCGCGGCGATGACGGACTCGTAGGTGTCGCCGATGGCCGCGACGTGCTTCTCGGCGCCCTCCTCGGACTGGGCGATGAGGACGTTGAGGTCCGCCTCGAGGGAGCCGATGGCCTTGGCCAGGTCCTCCTCGCCCTCCTTGGCGTTCGCGAGCTGCGCCTCCTTGGTCTTCAGCAACTTCTCGCGCACCGCGGAGACGGCCTTGCGCACGCGGATGTTGCTCTCCGCCGCGGCCTTGGCCTTCTCGAGGAGGGCCTCGTGGTCCCGCGACGCCTTGAGCTCCTCCTGCGTCGACTTGAGCGTCGCCTCGACGTCCTGCTTGGCGCGCTCCATCTTCTGCAGCGACACGGCCGTCGCCTCCTTCTTCGCCGTCTCCGCGGCCTTGGCCTGCTCGAGCTCGTCCCACTCGGCCATGGTCTTGCCGCCGCAGGTGCTGATGCAGAAGTCGGCCATTGTGCACGACGAGGATCGACGGTGATTGCAACAGGCCACGCGGGGCTGCCTCGCCGTCCAATGAATTATTGAGATCGGGCGGCAAGGGCACGGCAGGGTGCAACGTAGCGCGAAGCTGCCCAAGGGCGCGCTATGATGGCGTAGGCCGGGCTCCGCCGCGCTCGATGGCGTCGCAGCGCAAGCGGCGCGGGGCGGAGGCCGTCGACCACGCGCACCGGCGCCAGCGCCTCGAGGCGGCGCTGCCGCCGGACGCGCTGGCCATCCACGAGCGCGCCGTCGCCGCCCAGGCCGCGGAGCGGCGCGCGGAGCGCCTCGCGGCCATGGGCCACCAGGAGCTCATCGACGACGCCGCGCAGTTCCGCGGCGACATGGACGAGCGCGAGCGCTACGCGCTCATGGAGCGCGTCGCGCGCGCCGAGCCCATGCGCTTCATCGAGATCCCGCTCGACTCGAAGCTGCGGCGGCCGACCTACAACTACCGCATGATCTACCCGCACCCGCTGCCCGTCGACAGCGTCGTCGAGTCGCGGCTCGAGAACGACGTCGCGATGCGCGAGATCAACCACCTGCGCGCGGACCAGCGCGCGTGGCGCGCGGTGACGAAGAATCGGCCCTGGTGCCTCGAGGAGCTCTACCTCACGGGCTTCGAGATCAACAAAGCCAACGCCGACGGCCTCACGCCGTTCCACCTCGCGTGCCACTTCGGCTACCGCGCCTGCGCGCTCGTCTTCCTCGGCGCGGGCGTCGACGTGAACTTGGAGAACGCCGCGGGCGTGACGCCGCTCCAGTCGGCGCTCGCCGCGGGCCACGCCGACATCGCGGCGCTCCTCGTCGACGCGGGCGCCGTGAAGCGCAACGTGAAGAAGCTCAGCGGCCACCGGACGATCCTCGACGTCGCGGCGGACCGCGTCGACGCGAGCCGCGCGCCGCCCTGCGGCCACCTCGCCCAGCCCTGGCCGTTGCGGCCCTCACCGGCGACCGTGGCCCACGACGTGGCCCGGGCCGCGCGGCGCCCCCCCTACTTCCTCGAGTACTAACCCAACGGCTCCCGTGTACTAGGCTCGCCAGGCCGCTGTGCGCTCCTTACCTGCGCGCGGCTCTCTTCCATAGAGATAGCCATGTTGGAGTAGACCTTGAAGCCAGGTTCGAGGCCGGGATTGCGAGACGATCGATATCGACGCGCTTAGAACATGCCCCGGACGTAGACGCCGACGTCGGGCCGGTGGTTTTTCTGCCACGTGGCGCAGTCCTTGTGGCCGTTCTGGCAGGCCTTGGCGCCGAGCGTGCCGCCGCGGAAGTGGAACACGTAGGCGTCGGGCGCGTACTCGACCTTGGTCCGCGTGCGCTTCGAGAGCTCGGCCTCCTGGCCGAAGTTCTTCCACCGCGTGTCGTTCCAGAGCCGCCCCCCCTCGAGGAGGTGGGCCCTCGCCCAGGCCGCGTCGACGAGGAAGAAGAACGCGGTCCAGCCCGGGAGCCGGGAGCCGACGTTCGCGACGTCGCGCGCCCACGCGTTGCGGATCGGCGTCGCCGCGCCGCCGCCGACGCGCGCGAAGGACAGGGCCTGGCCCGCGTAGGACGCCTCGCGGGCGCCGTCCGCGGCGTAGAAGTGGTAGGAGCCGCCGCCGTCGTTCGGCGCGGGCACGACCACCGGCGGCTTCGGCGACTTGAGGCGCGGCGGCGACGGCGCGCGGAGCGCGGCGAGGAGCGCGGCCACGGCGCCGTCGGGCACGAGGACGTCGTTGTTCGCGACGAGGATGGCCTCGTAGCCCCGCGCGAGGCCCAGGGCCACCGCGCGGTTCCACAGGTCCGTGAGCCCCGTCGCCTCCGGCCTGGGGTTTCGATCGAATCTTTCGACTCGACTTCGAGGCGTAGTCGACCCGCCCCGACGTGCGTTCGTGTGGGATCCGCGGCGCACTCGAGAAGAGGAACGCAGTCGTCCAAACACGAACCGCGTCGACCGAGCTCGAGCGTGTCGAAGCGCGGTCGGGAGCGCCGGCGGTCGAGGCCCGCGCGGCCCCGGGCCAGTGTGGAAACCAACCACTGGTTTGGGTGGTCCCGACCAAACTTCAGAATTCTCTAGCTCGATCAAATCGAAGTCGATTCGGCTGATTTTTGGACGAATCGATTGCTCTCGTCGAGCTCTCGAAGCACGGCAGAAAACCATGCGTCGAAACGTTCGCATACGCTCACATTGAAGTCGGGTTGAAGATTTGGTTTCCACACAGCCCCGGGCTGGCGCAGGACCTCGTAGCCCGCGGCCTCGAGCGCGTCGGCCGTGCGGTCGCCGGGCCGCGGGCTCGCGCAGACGACGAGGTCGAAGGCGTCGCGGCCGTGGCCCTCGAGGCTCAGGAGAAAGCTCAGCGTGCGCTCGTAGACGCCTGGGCAGGAACAGAGAGATGCAACGTCGCTTGAGTGTTCCGCGCGCGCGCGTTCCGGAAAAAGCATCCATGCTTCGAGACCGTTCCGAGAGATGGTCGCTCGTCCAAAAATCAGCCAAAACGAGTGGAAACCGACCGAGAGAGGAGCCTTTGACGTTTCGCTCTCTTTTCCCGCCCCGGTCGACGCCCGCGGCCGTCGCCGCGAGGAGCGCGGGCGCGCGCCGCGCGGCCGGCGCGCCGAAGCCGCGGCCCGCCGCGAGGGCCGCGTCGTAGGCGCCCTGGGCCTGGAGCGCGCCCGCGCCGCCGGCCCACGCGAACGCCGCGGCGCCGCGGACGTCGACGCCGCGGCGACGGAGCCACGGGGCCACGGGGAACTCGAGGCCGCCCGCGAGCGCGGCGTCGAGCGACGCCCGCGGCACGGCGACGACGCGCGCGTCCGCCGGCGCCTCGCCCGCGAAGGCCGCCGGCCGCAGCGCGGCGTCGACCTGCGGCGCGGCGCGCGGTCGCGGCGCGGCCGGGGGGGGGGGGGGTTCGTTTCCGCGCGGGCCGACGCGCGC
>NW_008705564.1:2859360-2866574 GCF_000186865.1 Aureococcus anophagefferens | reverse complement strand
CACATGAAAAGACGCGACATCCGGACGATTGCGAGGCGACGCAAACGGGCAGCCTCAGGGGGTGGAATGAGGCGCGGCAGCTTCCCCCGACCCGATTTTCGGTCCCCTTCGAGTCACAGAGCGTCGGGAATCGTTCGTCATGGGAGCGACCAGATGCCCTCGCGGCAGCTCTTCGACTCGAGCCGATTTGATCGAGATCACCTCACCGGCTCCGAGAGGCGCGCGGCGCCGCGGGCGACACGGTGCTCACCGCGCAATGCACGAGGCCGTATGTGCGACCAAGCCCGGACAGCCCCCTCGGGAGGGACATTCCAGGGGGTGTTTCTTCGAAGTTGGTCGCACATACGGGACCTCAGCACTAATGCGAGCCCCTCGTCGGTCGCCCCCCACCGATAACCGCCGTTCTCGTCGTCCACGGGCTGCCCCGACGCGAACTAAGTTGCTCCCCATCGACCGATGGTCTTTCCCGAGCGACTCGCAGCCGGGCCCAAGGCGCGACATGGTCCACAGACCGAGCGCCGCGCCAAGTCCTGGAACCGCTGCATCGCGTGCCCAACCTGGGCGAGGCAGCTCGGAGTCAACCAAGTGATGTCACGCCGAGCGTCAACATGGCAGAGTATCGACTGCAACTCGCAACCGTGGAGTAAAATATGGAGGGCCGGAAGACGACCTAACGACCGCCCACCATGCCGACGAACTGGAGCGGCGCGCACCATAGCTACAAGTTCCACGAGGGCGGCGGCGGGCCCAACGGCGCGGGGCTGCCCGGGGGCAACGGCCGCGGCGCGTGCATGGGTCTGACGGCCCACATGTACTGCCAGAACGGCGTCAACGAGAAGCTGAAGAAGGCGCCCAAGGCGGCGCCGTCCGACGGCCGGCGGCGCCTCTCCGCGCCCGCGGCCGACGCCCCGCCGGCGGGCGCGCCGGCGCCCGCGGCCGCGGAACCCGCGGCGCCGAAGAAGGAGGTGATCCTCGTCCTCGACGGCGCGGCGCCCGCGGAGCGGCTGCGGCTCAAGGTCGCGATCCCCGCGACCTGGGCGGGCAGGCCCGCGGCGAAGCTCGCGCAGACGCTCGCGAAGCACGCGGCCGCGAAGCGGCCCGGCACGGCCGTCGACGCGGCGTCGCTCGCCATGGTCCGCGACAGCGGCGACGCGCTCCGCGGCGACGCGCCCCTGGACCTCGTCGAGCACGGCGAGACGATCACGTTCCGGCGCAAGGGTACGTAACGGACCTACTTCCGCCCCGGTTTCTTGTTGCGCTGCGTGATCTCGTCCTTCTGGACCTTGTGGAGCATGATCGTGTTCGGGTCCGTGGGCGTGTGGGACTCGGAGCCCCGGGACCAGTCGTAGGAGAGGGCGTAGGCGTAGAGCGTGCCCGCGGGGCTGAAGGCCGCGCAGGAGATGGGCCGGTCCGCGCGCTTGAACGCCATGAGCCGCTGCTTCGAGTCCTTGTCCCAGAAGTTGAAGACGCCGTCGGAGCCCGCCGTCGCGAAGGTGCCCAAATTGTGGAAGGCGATGTCGTTGACGGCGTAGATGTTGCAGGTCGACGCCTGGCCCGCGCGGCCGTCCTGCGTGTCGCGGTGGCACTTGAACGCGAAGTTCTTGTGCGCGTCCTTGGCGTCGACGTGGTGGATGGCGACGCGGCCCTCGATGGACCCGATGGCGAAGCCCTCGCGGTCCGGGAAGCAGCGCACGCAGCGCGTCTGGTGCTTGAGGGGGCTGTCCTCGACGCGGTAGGGCCGCTGCCAGTTCGCGTTCGAAAGGTCGTAGACGCAGAGCTTGCGCTCGGCCGTCGCGACGACCATGAGCGGGTGCGCCACGTCCATGGAGTAGCAGCGCTCCGGGAGCTGCACCGACGCCGTCGGCGTCGGCTGGCGCACGTCCCAGCACTTGATGGTCTTGTCCCACGAGCCCGTGAAGACGCAGGAGAGCGCGGGCACGAAGTGGATGGACCGGATGGGCGCGTCGTGCTTCCCGAAGGTCTGGGCCTGGGGCTGGCCCAGGGTCCACATCTGCGCCGTGCCGTCGCCGAGGCCCACGAAGACGTTCTGCGAGTCCGCCGACATCGACGTGCAGAGCGCGGGCGCCGGGACGGTGATCTGCGCGCGCGGCGCGACGTTCACCTGCGCGCTGCCCATGCCCTCGGCGACCTGCGTCTCCCAGCAGGACACCGTCGACGCCCAGGAGCTCGCGACGAGGAACTGGGAGCTCGCGCTGAAGGTGAGGCTCGACACGCCGTCGCTCGGCGAGTTGGGCACCACCGTGTCGTTGTTCGGGTTCGACGCGTTGAGCGCGGGCTGGCCGAACATGGTCGCCGCGGACCGCGGACCGCGCCGGCGGGCGCGAGGCTCTGCGGGGCGCGCGCGCGGCGAGGCGATGCTCACGCGACTTAAAATGCGCGAGCAGCTCGAGCTTTGCTTCGCAATGGGTTAATATTGCCCTGCATCGACGTCGTGGTTGAAGGCACCGACATCCCGAACGCAGCAACGTTGCATCGAATTCCAAGGCAGCCCCGACACGACGAGTGCCATGGACGCCGTCGACGCGTCGACGCCGCTCGCCGCCGGCCCGGCGCGGCGCCGCTGGCCCGCGGCGGCGCTCGCCGCCGCGGCGCTGGGCCTCGTCGGCGCCTCCGTCGCGCTGGCCCCGACGCGGCCGGTCCTGTCGTCGCTGACGATCCAGGACGTCGACGACGCCATGGTCGTCGAGTGCGTGGCGCGGACGACGAGCACGGACCTGCTCGTCGCGCTCGGCGTTTCCCTCGGCTGGCAGGCGCTGCCCGACCCCGTCGGCGCGACGATTCTCGTGGACCGGGGCCAGTTTTTGGAACTCCGGGGCTTAGACCCGGACAAGGGCTGGACCTACGACTGGGAGGGGTCCAACGCGGCGCTCGTCAAGTTCTCCTACGACGCGACCCTGGCGGCCGTGACCACGGGCGCGCGCCTCGACGACCCGGCCTGGGCGACGACGTGCACCCTGGACATGTCCGCGTCGACGGGCTGCGCCGAGTCGTGCGTCGAGGATCGCTTCCGGTTCCTCGACGGCGGCGCCTACGCGACCTGCGCCGACCCCGTCGAGGCCGCCTTCGTCCTCGCGCCGGACCTCGTCAAGAGCTGCCTCGTCGCGCAGGTCCGGAGCGACGCCGGCGGCGCGTCGGTCGCCGCGTACAACCTCGCGACCTACGGCGCGGTCGAGTCCTGCTTCGACTGCGTGTCGCTCTGCATCGGCCAGGCCCGGTCCGTCGCCCAGACCTGCGCCGCGACGGGCAGCGGCGCGACGGAGCACGACGGCCTCGACGCCGACGGGCCCGTCGCCGGCGGCGCCGCGCCGGACCACGACGCGCCGGACCACGACGCGCCGGGCGAGGACGGGCCCAACGCCGCGTCGCAGTGAGCCGGCCGTGTGTAATTTTTAGACGCCCCACATTGAGGTTCAACTTGAGCCGAGGATCCGCCACCTTTCGTTTTCGGGCAGAGCATGGCAGCCATGCACGAGCCCGGCTTTGCCATGGGATTATGTTATGTGGGCGAGATTCGAGGGCGCCCCGCAGCGCGGTCGCGCGATCGGGATCGTGCACGGTCGCAGTCGCGCTCGGTCTCTCGGCCGCCCGCTGGGCAAGGGAAATCGCTGGGGCAGCGCGAGCGTTATAGCGATGCTTTGGTCGTCCAGGCGGCGGCCGACGACACCGACCCGACGATGAAGACCAAGGCTGGTCGCCCGGCAATGGTCAAGGAAATTCGTCTGGCCATTCGCGACACGACACCCGGCCAGGGTGAACTCACGGAGTGGCACAAGAAGCACCTCGATACGTACACGATCGGCGACTATAAGTTGCAAAAGTGGCTCAATACGCGCTACGTCGCAGACAGGCTGCTGTCGAAGAGCGATCTCAGCGCGCCCAGGTTCTTCGGATGGCCGCTCCGTTCCCTCGTCGAGGCCGTGCGCATTATTTTTTGCGGCCAGATCACGCGCGTCTACCGCGGAACGACGATGACGCGGACCCAGCTCGAGGTTTTCAAGGATGCGGAGCGCCGGGGAGGGATCCTGCAGTGGACTGGGTTCACCTCGACGTCTCTGAGCGAGGCCGTTGCCAGGCGTTTCGCCGGAAAGACTGACGCGAGCAGGACGGCGGTGTTCTTTGAGATCCGGCGCGCCGCTTCGCACCCGACGGCCGCGAACATCTCCAAGTTCTCCGCGTATAAGAAGGAGCAAGAAGTGCTGCTCATCCCCGGCTTCCGCTTCAAGGTCATCGAAGTTCGCGACGACGGCGCCTCCGCCCGCGTCATCCTCAAGGAGCACCAGATCAAGTCGCACGCGTAACGAGCAGTAAGCAGCTGCATACAGATTCATTAAAGAGGTTCGAACATTACGCAGGGCAGGCCTTCCAGCTTAACTTCCAGCAGCCTCGAGCGATTAAGATTTAAAGTTCAAGCGGCGCGCCGCGCGCGCGACAAATTACGGAGAATGCTCCGATAGGCTGCCCAATAATATCGACGACGTGTGGCATGGCCGCGCTGCGGCGCGACGCCGTGGCCGTGGCGAACCCGCGGCACGACCTCATCTCGCCGGCGCTCGACTACGGCGGCGCGCCGGCGCCGGCCCTGACGCGGCCGACGGCCGGCGCCGCCGACGAGGCGGCGCTGCTCCGCGAGCTCCTCGGCGGGAAGCGGCCGCTCTGCGGTGTCGACGCCGCGACGGCGCGGCGGCTCATGGTGTCCCTGACCCTGCCGCCCGGCGCGCCCTGCCGCTGCTGCGGCGCCGGCGGGTCGCTGCGGACGTGCGCGCGGTGCCGGCGGACGGTATGCGAGGCGTGCGCGCCGAAGCACCTGCGCCTCGTCCTCGAGAACCGCGCGAGCGTCACGGGCAGCTCGCTCCAGCGCGTCTGCGTCGCCTGCTACGTGGAGGCGCGCGTCGACCCGCGGCGGCCGTCGAGCGAGGCGGCCGCGGCGGCCGCGCGGCCGGCCGCGGACGCCGCGCGGCGGCGGAGCGCGCCCGACGCCGCCGCGCCGAACGCGCCGCCCGTGCCGCCGCGCGACTACGACGAGGACGACGACGCCGCGCCGCCGCCCGTGCCGCCGCGCGACTACGCCGCGTCGCCGCGCGACGACGAGGCCGCGCGCTCCGCGGGCTAACGCGGCGTTACGCGCGCGCGATCCCTCGCGGCGTTCATGTGGCCGGCGGCGCCACGAGGGCGACGGGGGGTCGATCGGTCGAGTGGTGTTCAGCGTCAACGAATGCGGGGTTTACCGGTTTGAGCGTCCTGCAGAAGGACGGGGTTGCGGAGCGTGAGAGTCCTCGAGCCCGTCGAGGAAATAGAGGACAAGGGCGCTGTGCATTAAGCTGTGCAGAGTCGATCGTCGCTCGAAGCATGAGGCCGCAGGTCGTGATGTTGTTGCAGTCAGGCGCCTTGAAGGAAACACGACGCAAAAGCCGGACATGCCGTCGATTCGGGTGTGACATGGGCAGCCACGCCGAGGAGATCTCGCCGCTCGTGGCGTCGGCGTCCTGGGGGACGCTGAGCGAGGGCCTGCGCGACGGCGACGGCGCGCCCGACGTCGCCAAGGCCAAGGCCCTCGACGCGCCGCCGGCGCCCTGGGGCCGGCGCGAGCGCCTGTGGGGCCTCGCGTCCGTGGCTTTGCTGGCGATCCTGAGCAAGATCGCCGGCAACGCGCTGATCTACCTCTACGCCGCCGGGGAGGTGAAGACGGGCGCGCGCCACGCCGTCCAGACGGCCTGCGGCGTCTCCGACGTCGACTTTGCGATCCTCGTGGGCTACTGCCCCGGGGCCGCGACGGTGCTCGCGGGCCTCGCGCTGAGCCTCGTCCGGCCGCTGCCGGCGGACGCGTCCGCGCTCCGGGACGCGGCCCTCGCGGGCGCCCTCGCGAGCGGCCTCGGGCTCGCGGGCCTGGCGCTCGCGGAAAGCGTCGCGGCGCTCTTTGCCGCGCAGTTCGCGATCGGCTGCGGCTTCACGCTGGTCACGGTGGCCGCGACGACCTTCGTCGGCGTCGCCTTCATCGGCGCGCCCAAGGACTCGGCCGTGGGCCACGCGGCGGCGACGGGGCTCATCCTCGCGTCGGAGCCCATCGGCTCCGCGGCCGCGGTGCTCCTCCAGTACCCGGCGCTCTACGCGTCCTGGCGGCTCGCGGCGGCCGCGGGCGGCGGCGCCTGCGTGGTCCTCGCCCTCGCCGCCGCGGCGCTCTTCCCGCGGGGCGCGGCGCGCGGCGGCGCGCGGCCCGCGGCGCTCGGCCGCCGGGGCCTCCGCGAGCTCGCCGGCGCCGCGGCCGCGGCGCCGCACGGCGCCTGGCTCCTCGCGGCCTACGTCGCCTTCCACGCGGCCATGGACGTCAAGGCGACGTACCTGACGGCCTACTTCGACGACGCCTGGCCCGCGAGGGCGTCGGAGACGGCGACGCTCGGGGCGGCGAAAGGGCGCGAGCTTCCCAACTTGAAAGGCTCCTCTCTCGGCCGTTTTCCACCCGTTTCGGCTGATTTTTGGACGAGCGATCATCTCTCGGAGCGGTCTCGACGCGTGGATGCGTGCTCTGGAACGCGCGCGCGCGGAACGCTCACGTTGAAGCGAACTTGAATCACCCTCGTCCCGCCCAGGCGACGCTCAACGCGACGTGCCTCGTGCCCGTCGCGCTCGCGGGGCCGTTCCTCGGCGGCCTCCTCGCGGACCACCTCGCGCGGTCGGGGCGCGACGTGCTCGGCGACCAGGCGCTCGCGGCCTGCCTCTGCTCCGCCGCCGCGACGGCCGCGTGCCTCCTCCTCGGCGACTTCGGCGCCGCGCAGGCCGCGCTCTTCGGCGCGATCCTCTGCGACGGCTTCGCCATGGCGCCGCAGTACGCCGACGTCCAGGCGCTGCTCCCGCGGCACCTCCTCGGCCCGGCCCTCGCGCTCCTCTCGACGGCGACGACGCTCTTCGAGGACCTCCTCGAGCTCGGCGTGGGGCTCGCGGACGAGCGCAACGGGGACCTGGGCCTCGACATCGGCCTCGCGCTCGCGGCGTGCTACGCCGCGGCGCTCGGCGCCGCGGGGCTGCGCGTCGCGCGGGCGGCGCGGAAGGCGCCCGGCGCGTAAAGAAAAAGCCCCGGAAATTACGCCTCGAGGGACCGGAGGAGGCCCTGGAGGAACCGCGTCGCCTCGGTGACTTTGTCCGCGACGCGCGCGCGGTCCGCCTCCGCGACGCGCGCGCCGAACTTCGCGTGAACTGTC
>NW_008705564.1:2849787-2859310 GCF_000186865.1 Aureococcus anophagefferens | reverse complement strand
GGCGTCGTCCGCGGCGCGCGCCTCCGCGGCCTCGGCCGCCTTCGTCGCGGCCTCGGCGCGCCGCCACGCGGACGCGGCGCGCGCGCGCTGGCGCGCGCGGTGCGCCTCGACCTCGCCGGCGTAGTCGACGCGCTCGGCGTCGCCCCAAAAGGCCGCGCGCGCGGCCGCGTAGCCCTCGCCGTCCTCCGCGCGCGACGCGACGCGCGCCGTGCCGCCGTCGGCATCCCGCGACGCGACGCGTGCCGTGCCGCCGTCGGCGTCCCGCGACGCGACGCGCGCCGCGGCCCCGCCGGCGTCCCGCGACGCGACGCGCGCCGCGGCCCCGCCGGCCTCCGCCGCGGCGACGCGCCCGGGCCGCCGCCGTGGGCCGTCGGCCCGCGGCGCCGCGGCCGGCGCGGCCGCCTCGTCGTCCCGGCGGGGCCGCCGCGCGGCCGGCGCGGCCGCCTCGTCGTCGTCCCGGCGGGGCCGCCGCGCGGCCGCCTCGTTTCCCGCGCGGCGCGGTTCCCGGCGCGCGTCGCCGTCCGGCCGGTCCATTCGGCGCCGCGCCTCGCGCGGTGTCCCGGCCGCGCGCGCGCGCGCGGGCGCCTCGCCCGGCGCCTCCAGGTGCGCGTGCGACGGCTGGAAGGGCCCGTCGAGCGCCGCGGCGTTCGCGCGCCGCCACTCGAAGAAGCGCGACTCCTTCTCCGGCGAAATCTTCGCCGCGGAGCCCCGCCGGACCATGCGCGACGACAGCCGCCGGCCGCCGAGCATCATGGGCATGGCGATGCCGAGGGACCGCGACGGCCGGCTCGTGAAGGTCCGCGACGGCCGGCGCATGCGCCGAGGGGGTTCGCGCTCAAACGCTGGAGCTGCCAGCCCCCATGCTCCGCGGAAGAAGTTACAAAAGGGCAGCTTCAGCGTCAATCACGGAGGCTTCACGACGTTCGAATTAGGCGCGGGCGCGCGGTGTGTTGGTCACCTCGCCCGCGGCTCGACGGCGGCGGCGATGGCGTCGTAGATGACGTCGACGGCGAGGAAGATGATGCCCTGGCCCGGGACGACGCGTGCGGCCCGCGCGGCCGCGCCGCTGAAGAAGGCCCGGGGCCCCTCGTTCGCCGCGATCTGCCGGAAGCAGTCCGCCGTCGAGGCGTAGGCCTTCGCGCCCGTGGACTGCATCCGCGTCTTGACGACGTCGAAGGGCGACGTGCAGACCACGGAGAAGAGGCCGGCGCCGAGCCCGCCGGCGAAGGTGACGTGGCGCGGCAATTTCGCCTCGGCGTCGCCGGCCATGAAGAGGCGCCACTGGGCCATGTAGAAGAAGCGCGACCCCTGGTTGCCGCCCTGCTTCAGGCACGTCGAGAACCAGCCCGCGTAGAGCCCCGCGGGGCCCTCGGTCCGCAGGAGGTGCGGCACGCCGTCGGCGAGGCCCATGTTCAGGTTGATGAGCTTCGTCTTCAGCGTCTCCTGGGGCGTCACGGCGAGCGTCGCCTCGCAGACGCCCGCGCCGAGGCCCGCGAGGAACGACGCGCCCATGGACACCTTGCCGGTGTCCGGGTCCGCGAGCGCGTTGCGGAAGTGCGTGTTCGCGCCGAAGCGGACGCCCGCCTTGGGCGCGCTGAACGCGAGCACGGGCGCGAGGCCGTTGTAGAGGCTGAGCGCGCCCGTCGTGCGCACGGTGTAGGCGAGGCCGGAGCCGATGCCCGTGAAGGGCGGCGCCGGGCCGCCCTTGACGGTCCGGAAGGACTGGAGCTGCGTCTTGATGTACTCCATGGGCCACGTGCAGCAGCACTCGACGGCGCCGGCGACGCAGCCGGCGGCGAGGGAGATCGACGTCGTCTTCTTTTTGGGCGCGGCCATTGCGCAAAATCGCAGAAGTGGGTGGTTCAACATGGGGGGGTTGCTTTGGCAAGGTCGGCGCCGTCGCGCGACGGCGGCGTCTAAAGTCACTCTTTTTTGCATGCGCCGGGAGAGGTCCGGTGGCTACGCTCGCGTGAAGCAAGCTCTTTCTAACTCGACGATCTCGGCACAATATCCTCGAAAAAGGACCGCCTACGTACGAATACGCGCGTATACGCGCCAGCCATGCGCTGCGTATAGGTGCAGAACGGTCGCTTTTTGTGGTCGGGGCGACGCCCCATGACCCCTGGCGTCGCCCTGGACGGTTGGTGAGTGCCGGAGACGCCGTTTCGGTGTCGGTCCAAAATCCACCCTACGGGCCTCGCTCGTCCACCGCGCTCCTACGGACAAATCCGGCACAGCCGATCTCGCCACCATCGATGGTGTTGGACGTGCCCCTTGGTTTCCGAGTCGACGGTACTATGAAGGTTCGATCGCGCTCAAGATCGTGACTTTCGAGTACCGCGTCGCTGCGCTGGAGGGGTCGGCCGGGGCGCCACTACGGAGCAAACCCCCCCCTGTTCAACCAAGATTTCAAGCACTCTTCAACATCGGTAACTTTGAAGAAACGCCTGCGACCGGGGCGTCGCCCGCCACTTTCGCCCGTCGACAAGGCAGGCGCGTTAGCGTCGTCGGGCGGCGGCGCGCGCGGGCGTCGCTAGATGTTGCCGAGGCCGAGCGCGCGGTGGATGTTCTCCATGGTGATGAAGGTGATGATGGTGTGGGGCCCCGTCCTCGCGTAGCCCGCGGACCAGCCCCGCCAGAACCCCTTGGGCCCGTGGGCCGCGAGGATCGTCGCGACGGACCGCGCGACGGACGTCTGGTTCGCCATCGTGTGCGTCTTGATGACGTCGAAGGGCGACGACATGGCCGTCGTGACGAGGCCCGCGACGGAGGCGACGGAGGCGTGGAGCGCGAGGCCGTCCTGGAGGCCCGCCTCGCGCTTGAGGGAGCTCTTGACGATGTCGTACGTCGCGATCTGGGACGCCGTGTGGACGGCGCCGCGGAGCACGTGGGGCCCGACGCCCGAGAAGCCGTGCGTGAGCACGTCGCCGAAGGCGAAGGCGTGGGCCCGGTAGTAGCCGCTCTGGCTCCGCACCTTGATCATCTCCACGGGGTT
This sequence comes from Aureococcus anophagefferens, assembly GCF_000186865.1. Lineage (NCBI taxonomy): Eukaryota > Pelagophyceae > Pelagomonadales > Pelagomonadaceae > Aureococcus > Aureococcus anophagefferens. The sequence goes on along the minus strand of NW_008705564.1, from coordinate 2,856,315 downwards.
CGCGAGGAACCTGGGCAGGAAAAGGGTGCGAAATTCCCAACTTTGGAGGCTCCTATCTCGGTCGTTTTCCGCTCGTTTCGGCTGATTTTTGGACGAGCGATCATCTCTCGGAGCGCTCTCGACGCGTGGGTGCTGTTTCCGAAACGCGCGCGCGCGGAACACTCACGTTGAAGCGACGTTGAATCACCCTTTTCCTGCCCCGCGAGGAACGCGGCCGCCGCGCCGGACGTCAGGCCGCTGAGTACTTTCACGGCCGGCGACCCCAACGTGCCCTCGACCTTGGACAGCTCCTGCTTGATGGGCCGGTAGGCGGCGAGGCGGAAGGCGCTGTAGGTGATGGCGCGCACGAGCGCGGGCATGGACCCGTCCATGTACGACGCGAGGCCGTGCGCGGTCACGCGGTCGCGGACGGCCTCGCCTATTCCCTTCTTCGAGAGCTGGAGGTCGACCTTCATGACGTCGATGGGGTTCGTCGCCGCCGTGGCGACGCAGGACGCCGCGCCGCCGCTCACGAAGCCCAGGAAGAGCTCGTAGGACCCGCCGGCGGCGGCCATGGGCGGCGGCGGCGTGCGAGCGGCGTGGCGGCTGCGTGTCTCGTTGCGCTGCGGCGGTGCGGACGATGCGACGCGCTCGTGCGCCGGCGGAGCGACGCTGCGGCAATGCGAGATGATGCGGGCGACGCGTGCCGAGGGACGCGGATGCGCGTACTACGATCGAAACACAGGTCGAAAGGGCTCTTTCTATCGTCATGGGCACCTCCGGCTCGTTGACCTCGAGTGCTGCCCCGGGCACTGCTGCCAAACCGTCTCGTTGCCCCGCCCCGTCGCCGCGCGGCGTCGGGCTGCGGTCGGCGCAGCGCCGCGCCGCGGCTCCCGACCAGCCGCCGCCGGTCGGAACCATGGGCGACGAGGAGAAGGTCGACCAGCGCCAGTTCAAGGTCATCCTCTTGGGGGACGGCGCCGTGGGCAAGACGTCCATCGCGACGCGCTTTTCTTCCGACGAGTTCACGCAGTCCTACAAGCAGACCATCGGCCTCGACTTCTTCATCAAGCACCTCATCCTCCCCGGTGCGGCCTCTCCCGAAACCGCTTCTTTTCTCCGGGAAGTTTCTCCGCAGGCGACGTCCACGTCGCGATGCAGATGTGGGACATCGGCGGCCAGTCCATCTCGTCGAAGATGCTCCACAACTACATCTTCGGCGCCCACGCGATCCTGCTCTGCTACGACATCACCAACTACGAGTCCTTCGCGAACCTCGAGGACTGGCGCGCGGCCGCGCCCGGGACACGGCGGCGGCCGCGCGCGGCCGCGACCGACCGCGCGCGCGTCGGCACGCGGCGGCCGAGCGACCGCTCGCGCGCGCGCCGCCCAGGTACCGCTGCGTCCGCAAGACGTTCCGCGATTCGAGCCTGCCCTTTGTGGGCTTGATAGCGAACAACGGGGCAGGAGAAGAGAGCGACATTCCCAAAGGTTCCGATCTCGGCCGATTTCCACTCGTTTCGGCTGATTTTTGGACGAGCGATCATCTCTCGGAACGGTCTCGAAGCATGGCTGCTTTTTCCGGAACGCGCGCGCGCGGAACACTCACGTTGAAGCGACGTTGAATCTCTCTTGTCCCGCCCAGGCGAACAAGTGCGACCTGAGCCACATGCGCGCGGTCAAGTCCGAGGTCCACAACCGCTTCGCCGACGAGAACGTGCTCTACAGCTTCATGATGTCCGCCAAGTCCGGCGACCAGGTCCGGCCCGGGGTCCTTCGCGGGGGGGGGGGTCGTTCGAGCGCCGCGCGTCGAGCGCGTCGAGGCCGCGCGCCGCGACGACCGCCCCGCGCGCGCCGCGAGCGGCGCGCGCGCCGCCGACGCCGATGTCGCGCCCAGGTCAAGTCGTGCTTCCTCCGCGTCGCCGCCGTGCTCTCGAACACGAGCTTCTCGCGCCCGGAGATCGAGGTCGAGTCGCAGACCGTCGTCAAGGCGACGATCGTCGAGCACGCGCAGCACGACCCCAACGTCCACAGCGGCAGCGTGCCCGCCTACACGAAGAGCAAGAGCTCCTGCGCGGTCTCCTAGGCGCGCTAAGGGGGTCCCCGCGGAGCCGACTGACGGCGCGCTTAGGCCGCACCGCGCGCGCGCGGCCGACGCCCCAAACTCACGTGAGGAGGTAGCCGGAGAGGAAGAGGGCGAAGAAGGCCCCGAGCGCGCCGAAGATGAGGCCGTTCTTGTCGCCCTCGGTCATGGTGTTGCCGCCGAAGCCGTAGCCCTGGTTCTCGGCGAAGCCCGCGATCGTCACGGTCACGGGTTGGAACTTGTCCTTGGAGCACTTGCACGTGGGACACCGGAAGCCGCTGGCGAGGTCCTCGAAGTCCGTGCCCGGCGCCGCGCCCGCGCAGCCCTTGGCCGGCTGGTACTGGAAGTCGCAGATGATGCACTGGTGAGAGCCGGTCTCCTGCTCCACGAACTTCTCGGCCTGCTTGAGGCGGCGGATCTCGCGCTGCCGCTCCGTGAGGCCGTCGTCCTCCTCCATGACCACCGCCACGCCCTCGGGGGCGCCGCCGGCGGCCTCGACGGCGTCGGCGGCGGCGGGGGCGGCCTCGTCGACCTCCGACGACCGCAGGACGCGCGGTCGTCGCGGCGCGGACGCGCCGCGGGCGACGGGCGACGGCGCGCGGAGCTGGAGCGCGACGGCGGCGTGCGCGCAGAGCGCGAAGGCGACGAGGGCGCGCACCATCGTGACGAAGTGAGCGGGCAGAGCGCAAGCTCAGTGCGCAAGCCAGTCAGCAAAGCTCGATTGTGCCGTCGCCATCGTCGACCTTGCAGTGGCAAAGCCTTGCGCCTCCGCGTCGCCGCCGCGCCGCACCGCACCGCTGTCTGCGCGACCGCCGGCCTCCCACGAGCATCGCGCGACCCGCCGCGCGCCGCGGCCAGCGATGGCGCGGCACGACTCGTCGTCCGACGACAGCGACTCGGAGGGATCGTCCGGCGACGGCCGCAAGCGGCCGCGCGCCGGCTCCGAGGACGACCCGGCGCCGAGCTCGCGCGGCGAGCGCAAGAAGCAGAAAAAGGAGAAGAAGCGATTGAAGAAAGAGAAGAAGCGCGAGCGCAAGGCGGCGAAGAAGGCGCGGAAGCGCGACCGCGGCGACGGGCCCGACGCCGCCGACGCCGCCGAATCCGCCGCGCGCGACGCGATGCCGCCGCCGCCGCCGGTGTCCATGCCGCCGCCGCCGCCGGTGTCCATGCCGCCGCCGGCGCCGGTGTCCATGCCGCCGCCGCCGCCGGTGTCCATGCCGCCGCCGGCGCCGGTGTCCATGCCGCCGCCCGTCGCCGCGCCGCCCGTCGCGCCCGCGGAGCCGCCGCGAAAGAAGAAGAAGAGCCGCGCGGACTTCTTCGCCGACCTGCAGGAATCCGAGGCGGCCAAGCCCGACATCGGCACCTTCCATGCCACGGGCAAGTTCAAGGACGCCGACGGCAACGACATCGACGAGGACCGCTCCGGCGACTGGGCCTGCCAGAAGTGCAACTACACGAACTTCAAGGAGTGCATGACCTGCGCGCGGTGCCGGTCGCTCCGCCGCTTCGAGGGCCGGAACCAGGCGTCGGGCTACTGCCAATAACAGCGCGCGCGCACCCGGGGGGTTCTCGGCGCCTCGGCGGTCCCGCCGGACGGCGGGGCTTCGCTGTCGAAGCGGCGGCGTCGCTCCGCGGCGCGCCGGGGCGCGGCCTCGGCGCGCGGCGGCGGCCGCCGCGGCCCTAGGCCGCGGCGACCTCGGGATCGCGGGCGGGCGTCTCCTCCGGCGCGGCGGGCGCCTCGTCCGGCGGCGCGTCCTTGGGCGCCTCCGCGTGCCAGGCGCCGACGCGCCAGTGCGCGGGCGCGGGCTTGTCGTCGAGCTCCTTGAGGAGGCCGTGGAGCTTCGCGGCGGCCGGCGTGGGCGGGATCTTCCCGGAGAGGAGGTCCTTGCAGGACGCGGGCCGCATGTAGTGGCGCTCGTTGACGGCGCTGCGCTCGTTGAGCGATGCGCCCTCGAGGGAGACGCCCGCGTAGATGCCCTTGGTGCAGGCGTAGGTCCACGCGGGCGCGACGCCCTCCGCGCCGAGCTCGAGCCGGCTCTCCGAGCCCGCGCCGTAGGGACCCGCGGAGACGCCCAGGGACGCGCCGAGCGTCACGCCGACGCCCGCCGTGAAGGCGAGCACGGCGCTCGGCCGGTTGAGGATGATGAGGAAGTCCATGACCTGCGCGCCGAGCTGCCAGCCGAAGCCGAAGCCGAGGACGCCGATGGCCGACGGCGCGGACCAGCCGCCGTCGGGGAGGCGCGCGAGCACGCAGCCCGTGCCGAACCGCGAGCTCGTCGTGCCGATGGCCGTCTCGAAGCAGCGGACGAAGGCGACGCCGTGCGCGCCGCGGAGCACGCCCGGCGGCGGGCCCGACGCGGGCGAGTCCAGCGCGGCCTGCAGGATGCGCTCGGCCTTGACGCACTCCTCGTCGAGGCGGAACTTGACGACGCCCAGGCCCGGGTCGTCGTAGTCGCGGCCCTCGCGGCGCGACACGGAGATCTTCAGCGGCCGCTCCGTCCGACCCGCGACCGCGGCCTCGGCCTCACCCGGGAGCACCTCCTCGTCGTTGAGCGCCGCGACGAGGTCGCCGAGCTTGATGCCGTGCGCCTCCGCCGGGGAGCCGGCGTCGACGACGGTGACGCGGCCGGCGCCGTTGAGCGAGAGGCCCAGGGCGCCGGGCTCGTGGATCTCGAAGTCCGTCTTCACCTCCTCGCCCGTCTCGAGGCCCGCGAGGCCCCGGAAGATGTCGACGGCGCCGTTGCTCATGGAGGTGACGTACTCCATGGCACCTCGACGTCGGCGACCGCGGCGCGCTCGACCGGCTCTCCGAGGCGAAGGCGTGCACGGCGCGACCCGACCGGCCGCGACCCGACTGGCTGCGGGCAGCCCGAGCCGGAGCGCCGAAAGAGTGCACTGAAGGCTCGAAGGCAAACCTGAAACGGCCGGAGCTTCTGGATACATCTGACGCCGTACATACACGGCCTTGAAAGAAGCTGCCCCAAAACGCGGGACAAAAGGCTACTTCGGCTGCCCCCGGCTCTCCGCGCGCCCCCCCGATGAATTCGCCGCCCCTTGACGACGCCCCGCTGGGCCCCCTGTCGGCGCGGTGCTGCCAGCGCTTCGTGTCCCACCTCAAGGCCGCCGAGGTCTACACCGTGGTCGGCGCGCTCCTCGTCGCGCACCGCGTCGGCGCCGCCGGCGGCGCCGCGGCCCTCGGGCCCGTCGAGGACCTCGCGGGCGGCGCCGCCGTCGGCGCCGCCGACGCCGAGGCGCTCTGGCGCCTCGCCTGGGACGGCGCGCCCGGCGTCGCGCGCGGCGGCGCGGCCGCGGCGCTCGCGCGCGCGTGCGCGACGACCACCGGCCTCTTCGGCCGCGTGCGGTCCTACCTCTTCAACTACCGGCGCCGCTTCGGCCTCTACTTCGACTTCGTCGCGACCTTCGCGCCGCGCGACGAGACCGTCGAGGTGCTGGTCGCGACGACCGTGTGCCCGCTCGTGAAAGTTGCCGTCCACGCGGCCGACCCCGCGGCGGTGCTCGTCGTCGCCGTGCGCCGGGCCCTGGGCGCGGCGCTCCTCGCGCACAACTACCCGGAGCTCGTCGAGCTCCGCCGCGTCGACGCCGCGAGCCGCCACGGCCTCGAGGCGACGTCCGGCACGAAAGCCGCGCTCGATGTGTCCGCGGAGCCCCTCGTCGACTACGGCGGCACCGCGGCGCGCCTCTTCCCGCCGGGACAGACCCACGTCGTCGTCGCCGTGCTCCACGACACCTTCGTCCTGCCCGCGGGCTTCGACTTCGACGAGCGCGCCGAGCCGGCGCCGCGGACCGTACCGGCGATCGGCGCGGGCTCCGTCGACAGCCGCAACGACGCCGAGGTCGCGAACCTCGTGCCGCCGTCGCCGGCGTCGGCCTACGCCGGCGCCGTCTGCGACGAGGGCGACGACAGCGACGACGACATGCTCGACTCCATCTGCGACGCGGTCCTCCTCACGGACGACGAGGACTCGATCTCGTCGCTGTCCTGCGACGAGTAGGCGCGGCCGGCCGCGGCGCCTTGCCGGCCCTTCCCCCGCCGCGCGCGTCGCTCTTTTTTAGCGTGCTTTTCCCCTAGACGTCCTCCTCCTCGTCGTCGTCGTCGATCTCGATGATCTCCCGCTCCTGGGTCCGGGGGTCGTTGTCGCCGGGGAGCGCCGGGTCGTCGTCGAGGGCGCCGGCCGCGTCCTCCTCCTCGCCGTCCTCCTCCTCGCCGTCGTCGGAGATCTCCTCGTCGTCGTCGTCGCCGCCGCCCGCGCCGCCGTCGTCGTCGTCGTCGTCGTCGCCGCCCGCGCCGCCGTCGTCGTCGTCGTCGTCGGCCGCGGCGGCCTCGTCCGCGGCCTCGGCCGCGGCGGCCGGCGCCGCGCCGCCCCGCGCGCCGGGGTCCGACTCCGCGGCCGCCGGCGCCGCGGCGGCGCCGTCGTCCTCGTCCAGGGCGTCGTCGTCGCCGCCGG
>NW_008705564.1:2847656-2849737 GCF_000186865.1 Aureococcus anophagefferens | reverse complement strand
TCGTCGCGCGCGCGCGCGAGGGCCGCCTTCTCCTGCGTCGCCGCCGCCGCCGCCTCCTTGAGCTTGCGCAGGAAGCCCCGGAGCCGCTCGTTCTCCTTCTTGAGGCGCTCGCCCGTCGCCGCGGCCTCGGCGCCCGCGGTCGCCGTCGCGGCGGCCGCGGTCGCCGCGGCCGTGATCCCCGCGAGCTCGGCCTCGGCGGCCTCGGCGCGGGACATCGCGCCGGCGCCGCGCTCCTGGGCCGACGCGACGGCGGCCTCCAGCGCCTCGACGCGCGCCTCGAGCTCGATGACGCGCGCGCCCTCGCGGACGGCCTCGGCGTCGCTCGCCTCGCGGCCGCGCACGGCGGCGTCCAGGCCCTCGGCGGCGGCGCGGCGCTTCGTGAAGAGCCGGCGCAGGTCCGCGAGCGTCGACTGGAAGCCCGCGTGCTCCTCCTCGAGCACGCCCATTGCGCTTGAAACGCTGCCACAGGCGCTCGGCGCTCTCGCGATCGAGAGGAAATCGCGCCGCGCCTGCTTTGGGAGCTGAGGCCGGGGGTGAACGCGACGGCCGCGGCGACCGCGCGCCGCGCCTCCGACGTCTTCAGCCGCGGACGCGCGCGGCACGTCGAACTCGCGGGATTGCCAGGACGCGCAGCGGCGCATGACGAACGTGCCGAGCGACGCGAGGAGCACGAACGCGCTTGTCGGACGAAGTAGGTTCCGGAGTCCTTCGCGTCCGACTCGGAGTCGGGCTCGAAAAGCGCGAGCGCGCGACGCAGGCGGTCGGGCCCGAGCGCGTCGAAGAGTGCGAGAGCACTACGCCAGGACGGCTCGCTCGGTGGCGGCTCTCTAGCATAGTTCTGCGTCTATGCATGGGTAGCGGCGTCACTGCTCTTCATCCTGGCGTCGTGCCGCAGTGCCCGGGGCCCGGGGGTGCGACGCGGTGGCCCGCGGGCTCGGCGCGACGCTGGAACTCCTCGTCGACATGGATGCAAAGAAGCTCAACATCGCCAACGCGAACTATCCGGGGAAAACCAAAATCCTGTACCTGACTTCAGGATCCGTCGAGGCGCCGCTGATTAGGGGGTGTGGCCCCGGGCCCGACCCAGGTTTTGCCCCAATTGGCGTGAACTGGGACGGCGGACGTGAGGAAGAGACCTTCTTTGTTGAAAGGCTGCGGGCTACTGCGCGGGCGCTGTGGCCCGGCGTCGAGCCCTTGCTGGAGGGAGAGCCTGATTTGAAGATAGGGACCCTGTTTTCAGATGGAACGTGGCAGCGTTTCGACAGCGACAGCAACCCGCCGCACCAACCCCGAGACAACCAAAAGAACCCCTAGTAGTCGTCGTAGTACACCTCCTCGAGGCAGAGGCCGCAGGCGGGCGCGGCCTTGGCCGGGTTGTCCGCGCGGCGCGCGCCGGGCGCGAGGAGCGCCGGGATCGCGTCCCGGGGCAGCGCGCCGTCGGCGACGGCGACGGCGGCGCCGACGACGTTGCGCACCATCTTGTAGAGCGCGCCGTCGAGCTCGAAGGTCAGCGTCGCGTCGCCGCCGCCCTCGTCCAAAAGCGTCGCCGACCGGATGGAGCGCGTCGTCGACCGCGCGGCGCCCGACGGGTCGACGCCCGGCGCGTTGTTCGCGAAGGCCGCGAAGTCGTGCTCGCCCACGAAGCACGCGAGCGCGTCGTCGAGGCGGCCGAAGTCGACGGCGCGGTAGGCGACGTGGCCCCGGTACAGGCGGCCCAGCGGGTCCGCGCTGCCTCTCCGCGCCGTCAGCCGGTACGCGTAGCGCTTGCCCGCGGCGTTGGCGATGGCGTGCCAGGGCAGGCCCTCCCGCGCCTGCCAGGGCTTGGGCGCCGGCGCCGGGCGCAGGTCGTGCACGCGCGCGTCGTCGGGCAGCAGCCGGTTGATCTGGTGCTCCAACAGCTCGAGCGGCGCGCCGCCGAGCGGCGCGACCGGCAGGTCCGCGTGGGCGCACTGGCCGCGCGCGTGGACGCCCGCGTCCGTGCGCGACGCGCCGAGCGTCGGAATATCCGCGCCGCCGAAGCGCGTGCGCAGCGCCGCGTTGAGCTCGCCCTGGACCGTGCGCGCGCGGCCGGGCTGCACCTG
>NW_008705564.1:2843120-2847606 GCF_000186865.1 Aureococcus anophagefferens | reverse complement strand
CCTTCTTGAGGCGCTCGCCCGTCGCCGCGGCCTCGGCGCCCGCGGTCGCCGTCGCGGCGGCCGCGGTCGCCGCGGCCGTGATCCCCGCGAGCTCGGCCTCGGCGGCCTCGGCGCGGGACATCGCGCCGGCGCCGCGCTCCTGGGCCGACGCGACGGCGGCCTCCAGCGCCTCGACGCGCGCCTCGAGCTCGATGACGCGCGCGCCCTCGCGGACGGCCTCGGCGTCGCTCGCCTCGCGGCCGCGCACGGCGGCGTCCAGGCCCTCGGCGGCGGCGCGGCGCTTCGTGAAGAGCCGGCGCAGGTCCGCGAGCGTCGACTGGAAGCCCGCGTGCTCCTCCTCGAGCACGCCCATTGCGCTTGAAACGCTGCCACCTGTAGCGCTCGGCGCTCTCGCGATCGAGAGGAAATCGCGCCGCGCCTGCTTTGGGAGGCCGGGCACAATTTCGCGGCCACGCGCGACGGCTTGGCCGAGAAAGCGCTCGACGCGCTCGACGCCCTCGACGAGGCCAAGCACCTCCACGCGACCCTCACCGAGGCGGTCGAGGCTGCCGAGATGCGCCACAAGGACGCGACGGAGTCGCAGAAGTTGGCGAAGGGCAAGTTAAACATCCGAGTCCTCGTTCCAACGTGGTTTCATCCATTACTGTGGCGTCTAGCGCTGTGTCCTTGTTATCTGAGGTCTGCCGTGCTATAACATGCGGTTTAGAAACTGCCCATATTCTCTGGTGGCTTGGGTCATTAATGGTGCAGCGGGTGTTCGACGATCGTGTTTGCGCACACGTCCCCGATACATCTCGGCGACAGTGCCGTGCCGTCCGGTGACATGACGGCCATAGTGCGCCGCACGTGCCGCGCGACGTCGCAGCGTGGGACCGTGGCGCGCGTCGGCTTCGTGCGATCGTCGCGGATCACGTCGATGTCCGTGCCGCGCATCGACAGCGATCGCAACCCGCCGCACCACCCCCCCGAGACAAACAAAGGAACCTCTAGTAGTCGTCGTAGTACACCTCCTCGAGGCAGAGGCCGCAGGCGGGCGCGGCCTTGGCCGGGTTGTCCGCGCGGCGCGCGCCGGGCGCGAGCAGCGCGGGGATCGCGTCCCGGGGCAGCGCGCCGTCGGCGACGGCGACGGCGGCGCCGACGACGTTGCGCACCATCTTGTAGAGCGCGCCGTCGAGCTCGAAGGTCAGCGTCGCGTCGCCGCCGCCCTCGTCGAGGAGCGTCGCCGACCGGATGGCGCGCGTCGTCGACCGCGCCGCGCCCGACGGGTCGAGGCCCGGCGCGTTGTTCGCGAAGGCCGCGAAGTCGTGCTCGCCCACGAAGCACGAGAGCGCGTCGTCGAGGCGGCCGAAGTCGACGTCGCGGTAGGCGACGTGGCCCCGGTACAGGCGGCCCAGCGGGTCCGCGCTGCCTCTCCGCGCCGTCAGCCGGTACGCGTAGCGCTTGCCCGCGGCGTTGGCGATGGCGTGCCAGGGCAGGCCCTCCCGCGCCTGCCAGGGCTTGGGCGCCGGCGCCGGGCGCAGGTCGTGCACGCGCGCGTCGTCGGGCAGCAGCCGGTTGATCTGGTGCTCCAACAGCTCGAGCGGCGCGCCGCCGAGCGGCGCGACCGGCAGGTCCGCGTGGGCGCACTGGCCGCGCGCGTGGACGCCCGCGTCCGTGCGCGACGCGCCGAGCGTCGGAATATCCGCGCCGCCGAAGCGCGTGCGCAACGCCGCGTTGAGCTCGCCCTGGACCGTGCGCGCGCCGCCGGGCTGCACCTGCCAGCCCTTGAAGCGCGTGCCGTCGTAGGCGACGCGCAGCGCGTAGCGCGTCGAACCGGGCGCCGCGCCGCGGACGAGCATGGGCGCGAGGCACGCGACCAGCGCGTGGCGGCGCGAGGCACGAGAGCGGCGCGCGGCCGAGGCCATAAGCCTACGGGGCCCAGCGTCAATGAGCCCTACAACGTTGAACTGCAAGTTACGCGCCGTCCCAGGCGTAGTCGACGTGCGCGGCGAGCGTCGCCTTGGCCGCGGGCCCGGCGACGGGCTCGCCGTGGCAGGGCGCGAGGTAGTCCCAGTCCCAGCCGAGGATTTTCGCGACGCGGTCCCCGTGGCCGTCCTGCCGCATGAGGCCGTTGTAGACGGGCCGATAAATGGAATCCATGGCGAACTTCCAGGCCCTGGGCGCGCTTTCCGGGTAGTTCCACCAGAGGTCGACGACGAACAGCACCTTCGACGGCTTGTGGCAGAAGACGACCTCGGAGAAGAAGGGCCTGTCGCCCAAGAGCTTGAAGGGCGCGCGCTCCTCCTCGACCCAGGTGCACTCGAACTCGCCGCCCCAGGCCTCCGGGCAGGCGTCGCCGACCTCGACGTCGTAGCCGATGTCGGGCCGCTTCTCTCGGAGCCCGGGGCAGCAGTACGACGTCGCCTCCGGATAGGCGTCGATCCACTGCCGCGCCCACTTCAGGTGCTCCGTGTTCGGCGTCACCACGTGGCGCACGGGGCCGAGCGCGTCGACGGCGGCCTTCGTCGCCGCGTCCAGCGCGACGGGCGCGTGGACCCAGAGGGACCCGTCGCGGAGGCGAACGACGGCCATCTTGCACGCCACATCAAACTGCGAGAGCCCGGGGATGCGCGGGTAGAACTCGCGCTCGCCCCACCAGACGTTTTCGCGGATCGGCGTCAGCGTCGCGCCGAGGGGATTGCTGTAGGTCACGGCGCGGTCGGCGACGGCGGGCATGCGCAGCGGCGTGAGGGCGCGCGTGGCTGGCAGCGCGACGACGAGGCACCAGCGCGCGGCGCGGCGCCAGCGCGACGACGCCGTGCGCGGGCGCGCGCACGCGAGGCGTCGACCAGCAGGCGTCGATGCCGTGCGCGGGCTCGACGCTCGGCGTCGAGGAGCAACCCACGAAGCAGCCATCATCGATTCTCAGTCGACTGCAACGAGGACTTCAACACGCAGCTGACCGGACAGCGTGCCTCTTACGCTCGACATCGCACGGGTCCCGCGCGCTGCGCCGTGACGCACGCGCCTCCTGCCACCCCAGGTCCGCCTTAGCGCGCGCGCGGTCGCTAGATGGGGTTCTTCGCGAGCCACGCCTCCTGGGCGTCGCTCAGCTGGGGCGGCCCGCCGAGCTCCGCGAGCTCGACCTCGAAGTAGAGCGTCGCGCCGCCGGGGATCTTGCCGCCCGCGCCGCGGTCGCCGTAGCCGAGGGCCGCGGGGATGACCAAGCGCCGCGCCTCGCCCTCCCGCATGTCCATGATCGCGAGGTCCCAGCCCTTGATGACGCCGCCGACGCCCGCGTAGAAGCCGAAGAAGTCGGGCTTGAGGAAGCCGCCGGACGCGTCGACGACGCGGCCGCCCTCGTCGGCGAAGCCGCCGAGCGTCAGCTTGTAGCGGGCCTTGACCGACTGGCCGCGCTCCGGCTTCGCGCCGGCGCCGTTCTTCGTGACGACGTACTTCAGGCCCCGCGGGCCGTCGAGGTAGGTCACCGGCGGTTTCGGCGTCTCGCGCTCGAGCTTGCGCGCCTCCTCGCTCGCCGAGAGCTCGCCGGCGCGCGCGGGCCGCGCCGCGGCGGCGGACGCGGCGATCGCTGCGACGCCGGCCGGCGCGCGGCGCAGGACCTCGCGGCGCTGCACCGGCTGCAACGGCGCGAGCGCCGACGCGCCGGCGACGACGAGCGCCAGAGCTCGGAGCTTGCCGAGCATCGCGTCGATCTCGACCTTGCACTTCAACATCGACTCAACGTCGACTGGTTTCCCCGATGTGCTCGCATGAGGGCCGAAGCATGGAGAAGCTCTCTTTACACTTGGGTGGCGCGGCTCGATCAACTGGCGCCATGTCAAGGGCGGGTGCGCCTGAAGCGCGAGCTCGAGTTGCGTCCAGAGATGTGCGTGGTGACATGGCGCCGGTTGATCGGGCTGCGCGGCGCGGTCGCGAAGTCGGGCATTTTCGGATGCTCTCGAGGGCCGCGGCGCGACGCGATCCGGGCACGGGGCAGCGTGCTGGCTGGCGCGGAGCCTCGGGGTACATGTCTGGTGCCCTCGGGCTGCTCACTCACTGGTTTGACTCGGGCGACGTGCGATGCGCGCGCGCGGCCGCGCGGGTGCGCGCGACGCGGTTTTAGCCCGAACGTGTCGGACCGACTCCTCGGCTCCTCTGGGCCAGCCCTCGTGGCAGGGCGCTCGCGGGGCGATGGCGGACGATCCCTGCTGCTGCGCGGGGCTGCCCGGGCCGCTCACGGTCCGGGGGAGGGGCGTCGAGTCGGTCAAATCCGTCGCCCGAACCACTCTCGTTCGCAGCGAGTCGCAATCCAAATGATGCCGCTCCTTCGCCGATGGCAGCCCCCATGTGTGCGCTACGCGCAGTCCCAGGGATCTTGCACGCGGGGGCGCGCGCGCGGTGGTAGGCGGACTCGACTAAATTTAATGCGTCCATGCCGTCTCGGCCCGAAATCAGCGGAACCAAATACATACAGCGAGCCGCCTAAATGCTCAATAAACCAATGTTG